>NW_023276806.1:71570218-71914385 GCF_003668045.3 Cricetulus griseus
CCAGGCATGGGGACATGGGTTCTGGGACTTGAACTTCTGTCCTCCTGAAGAGCAGCAAACACTATTAACTCTTGAGTCATCTCTCCCACCCCACACACTATCTGAATGACTGCAACTTTAGAATGTGCATTGAAATCAGGTTTACTTAGTACAATATATATTTTTCTTTTCTGATAATTTTGCTTTTTTTATCCCTTTGCCTTTTCATTTATTTTAGAATCAATGTATTGATAGCAACAAACAACGTTTCTAGGATCGTGGGTGTAATTCTACTACACTTACAGACAGATCACTTTGAGGAGAATGGCCATATTAATAACATAGAGTTTCTGATTTATAAGCATGACATATTTCTCTAGCTTCTCTCATTGCTTCCCTCAGTTTTCAGAGTATACATTCTGGGGATACTTTGTTAGACGAGTATTTGTGTGCTTTGATCATTTGTTACTATTATAGATGGCATTGCCTTCTCTTAATTTTGGGTTTGCATTTTTTATTACTGGTATATAAACAAACTTATAAATGTGCCTTATGCAGGGAACATGTTAGAACCCCGCACTTGACTAAATTGATGCATTAGTTAAGTTTCTCATCATCACATTCACTCCCAGCTTCATCTCCTTGTGCCAATTAATGCTACCTATATATGCACCGGGAAGACTGTCCAAAAGGAGCATGGGCAAGCTACCTGGGGCAACTTCCCTGAAGGAGACTCTTTCTCCCCCTTTCCAAGCAGTCATTATCTTCCAGTTGAGATAAGTCATTATCTTCCATACTGCACATGTTGAGATATTAATTAGCTTGATCTTCTGCAGGTCTTGTGAAGGTGATCACGGCTTCTATGCATTCATGAGTGCCATAGGTTCTTCATGTGCAAAAGCCACTGTTTTTCAGCATTCTTGTCCAACGTCTGGCTCTTAAAATCTTTCTTCCCCTTCTCCATATTTTCCGAGCCTTGAAATGAGGGAATGTGATATAGGTGTCCTGTTTGGGGATAAGCACTCTATAGTCACTTACTCTTTGCATGTTGACCAGTTGTGAGTCTCCGTTAATTGCTGTCCACTGCAAAAGGGAGCTTCAAGATGGTTATTAACTTGGAAACTCCCTCTCTACTAGCCAGCTGTCATGGTGATGGAAGGTTTCTACTGGCTTCTGAAGAAGAGGAGTAATCAAAATTCTTACCAAATGGTTAACCCTGCTATCTACAATGGCAAACAGTGTGACAAGATATTCACATTGACACCACAATGACATGAATGCTATGGGGTTATTCCCCACTTTCTGATTGGATGTAAGGCCAGCTCCACGGGAAATAACTCATCTCTTCATCATAGACATCTCTGGAACATATTTATCTTCCATTATGAACACTCTGGTTTAAGCAGAAATTTAGAACATTTAAGACATATTTTGTGAGCTCCAACTGCTAAGAAAGTAAGCTTTAAAAACTTTTCAGGAAAAGAAGTAGGAGGTTTTAAGTAGTTTCATTACATTTAAAACTTTCATTTAATAACACATTAGGGAGAAATTATAGCATTTGAGACAGAATTTAAACGCAGGCAGGAAGGCATAAGTTGTTCTCAATTGCTCTTAGACTACAGGGCAAAGAAACCTTTCTTCCAAGTTAAAGATCCTGATCCAGCTGGCTGGGGTGAGCCCTAATAATCTATAATTTCTAACAAACACCCCACACCAATGTGTGAATAATTTTGAAAGCAAACTTTGAAATGAGTCAAGCCTCTCTAACAGTGTGATGGAAGTTGAATTCTCTTTGAAGAGGAATTACTTGGCTGTTTTATAAAAGATAGCCTGCAACAAGATCAACTAATATAAGGGCAAAGGAAATGGCCCAGAGAAGCCCAGGCAGGAGCATTAACGTTTCCCAGCA
Organism: Cricetulus griseus; assembly: GCF_003668045.3. Taxonomy (NCBI): domain Eukaryota; kingdom Metazoa; phylum Chordata; class Mammalia; order Rodentia; family Cricetidae; genus Cricetulus; species Cricetulus griseus. The sequence goes on from NW_023276806.1 coordinate 71,572,107, forward strand.
AGCTCCTGGATTTTCCTTAGTAGGAAATAATGCCTCCGCAGAGAGTGACAATGTGGAGGGTGTCCTCTCTATGATTTCACTAGTGCACATTTCTGTCCTTAGCTTTAGCAGCTGTTGTGACTCATGGCGCCAGACTCAGTCTGTCACAATTGCTACTTGAGTTTCTGGTCTTATCTACTCTTTCCTTCCAGAAGCTTTCCTGTACAGTTTAAAGGACAGAGCAGAGCAGGAATCAGGAGACAGTTCCTTCACTCACTCTGAGGATGGCTTTTGTTTCCTAACTCAGTTAAGATAGGAGCTGAAGAGAAGGCTTAGAGGTTAAGAGTTCCCACTACTCTTTGAGTCTCAGCACCCACACAGTAGCTCATAACTTGCTGTAACTCTAGTTCCAGGGGATCTGAAATTCTCTTCTGGCTTCTGTGGCATGCTAACACATGCAGGCAAAACACCAATAACATAAAACTAAAATTTAAAAAATTTTAAATGGCCTGCTGTTCTACAAGATAATGTTGCTGATAGTTTCTAGAAGAATATTTGATTTTTATTTTTTTTTAAGTTTTTATTTATTTATTATGTATACAACATTCTGCTTCTACGTGTATCTGCATACCAGAAGATGGCACCAGATCTCATAATGGATGGTTGTGAGCCACCATGTGGTTGCTGGGAATTGAACTCAGGACCTCTGGAAGAGCCACTAGTGCTCTTAACCTCTGAGCCATCTCTCCAGCCCCTAGAGTATTTGATTTTTAAATTATGGTCTAGTATGCTTCTGCCCTTCCATCTCCAGTCCTGAAAAGTGGGGTCATTGTGACAAACCAGATGTTCTTCCGGTGCATCTCCCTTTTGAATGTTTGTCACTGGAAATGAAGTTCAGTTCCTCACTCAGCAAACTGGTCGTCAGGTTAGGAAGCTTTTCAGATTCAACAGCCAGATAGCAAGATTTGTTAAGAATTTTGCCCATCAGAAATCCGACTTGAAGTCCATTGTATTTAGTTTTGAGATATATATTTAGTAACCAACTCTGAAGCTCTTTCCCTTAGATGTTTCCCAGCATCGTAAATATAGCCTCTGGAATAGCCTACCCTGGGAGCAGTTACAAATGCCTCGGAAGTAGGAATCACCCCTTAGCTCCGTGACACTGAGCACACATTGTGTTCTCTGTAGTTTTCAGCGGGGAAGCAAGGAGGTTGAATCCTCCTATCCTGCAAACTGGGGAAGACAGCGTGTCTCCTGTGTACTCAGCTGGAAGACTGTGACCTTTGTTACAGAAACTTACTTTGGAAGGAAGAGATAAGGTGTTCTCACCTTCATCTTCATTAAAGCAAGAGTTAACTACGAGGGAACACAGAATACTTTGGATGAGGCAGACAGAAAACAAGTTACTCCTATCTCCTTTTCTCAAATTATGCATAAAAGGGTGAATTAGTTAAAGTTTCAAAAGCATTTAAGAAAATAGCTCATAAGAAACCAGAGGAATTGAAACAGTTTGGGGGAAACATCTATTCTATTTCCCAAGTCTCACAAAGCTTTGATTCGAGATTTCTTTTCATGTCACTCGATGCATTCTTAATATCAACTGCTTTTCTCTTAAAAGTCCTTTACAACTGTGCTTTATGATGAGGCTCCAGCTAGGAGTTATTGGCACTTTGTCAGATGTTCTATCTGTGGGATATTAAGTTTTATTTGGTATTGGATTTTCATTATTTTCTGGCTAGCGATTCTTTGATTTGTTTTTTAATTTATAGGTATATGCTGTATGATGAGCATATTTTTCATCGTCTCACTCTTATTACCCCTCCCCCTTCATGTTGGACACTTTTGTTCCTTCACTTGGACTACTTTCACTTCTGTGTTCAATTAATACATGCACAGATGGTTTTGTATAACTATGTAGAATGTAGGAACCACAGCAGAAAAAACTTAACATTGTCTGAGACTGGATTTTTTTTTTTTACTTAAAATGGCTATTTCCAGACACATTAATTTTCTGGCAGACAGCTTAACCTTATTCTTCTTTATGGCTGAAAAAATTCTATTGTATACATATAGCACATTTTTCTTAACTTTTCCTTGTTGGACACTGTGGTTGTTTCTATAACTTAGCTATTAAAATGCTACAATAAGTTTTGATGGGCAAGCATTTCTCTGCCACATTCATTTGGAATCCTTTATGTAACACTCAGGAGTGGTATACCTAGAGCACATGGTAGGTATGTTTCTAGTTTATTGAAAAAAAAAAAACCTCATATGATTTCCATAGAAGTTGGGCTACTTTACATTTTCACCAGTAGTGTCTCAGGGATGTTGGTGGAAACACAAACTGGTATAGCCAATCTATGAATCCTAAAAAAACTAAAAACTATGCAGAACCCTCAAAAAACTAAAAATAAATCAACTGTATGATTTAGTGTATCATTCCTTGGCCTATGCCCAAAGGACTTGATACCCACCCAACTCCACAGATACTTGTGTAATGAGTATTTCTTTGTCCCACCAGCCAGCTCCCAAATAATGACATAGAGACTTACTATTAATTATGAAAGGTTGTCCTTAGCTTAAGCTTGTTCCACTAGCTCTTATAACTTTAACCCATATTTTTATTAATCTACATTCTCTCTCCCATGTGACATTTGTCTCTCTCCCATTCTGTGTGTCTGACTCATTCCAAGTCTCCATGGCCTCTCTGCTTCTCTTCTTCCCAGAGTCCTCTCTGTGCCTTGATGTCCCAACTATACCTCCTGCCTAGCTATTGGTCATTCAGCTTCTTATTATACCAATCACGGCAATATATCTTCACAGCATACAAATATCCCACAATGTACTTGTCAGCAATGTTCATTGCCAACAAATTCAAGTAAACAGGAAGTGGAAACAACCCAAATGTCTTTCAACAGATGGATAGATAATGATTATGTGGTACATGCACATAATGGAATGCTACTCAGCTGTGAGGGAAAATGAAGTAGTGAAATTTGCAGATAGATAGACCTAAAAAAAGATTATATTGCGTGAGGTAAATTAGACCTCAAAAGACAAACACTGCATGTTCTCTCTTATCTGGCGCTCCTAGCTGTAAACCTTCAGATGTGAGTCTACAGCATGGAATAACCACAGAAAACAGGGGAGTATGAAGGGACCGTGTGTGTGTGTGTGTGTGTGTGTGTGTGTGTGTGTGTGTGTGTGTGTGTGTGTATGCTGAGAGAGGCATGGTAGAATACAGGTGATATGAAGTGGAATATTGAATGAGGAGGGAACTCCAACTGGTGATGTCTATGCAGAAGGGGAAAGGGAGACTAGTGGCAAATAACACCAAGGTTGTTTGATAAAGCCTTGTTTAATATTTATCTGAATTTTTAATATAAATTTACCATATATAAAACTGTAATATATATGCACCTTAGATATGTATGTGTATATGTGTATATATGCATGTATAAAATCTCAAAAGAAGTCAGGCCACTTAGACTGACAATGCTCCCCACATGAACCACAGACTAACAAAATCCCCGGTACCAGACATAAGAAACCCCCTTTTGAATGACTGGTCAGGGCAGTCCAGGAGATAGACTATTGATGTAGCCTTTGGTTGCCTCTCAGAGGTTGAAAGTAGACTCCTAGTGCAAGAACACTGGACACTTTGGATAATTGATTTTTCTTATGTTTATTGGTCACTTATGTCTTATCTTTTGCAAACTGTTCATTTCATTTATTGATTATATTGTTTATTTTCTTATTATTTTTTGTTTATTGTATATTGTAGCTATTAATCTGTCATGGGTATAGCTAGTCAAGGTTTTCTCTAATAACTGCTTACTATAGAGAAACTTTAATTTCTCGAGGCTTCATATGCTAATTACTATCCCCATTTTCTAAGTGACTAGTTCCTATTGAGGAAGTCTTTGCCTGTACCTACATCTTGTGCATACATATTTTCCTTTGTAGTAGAGTTTCTGATCTTATGTTGAGATCTTTGATCAATTTAAGGTTGATTTTAGTGCAGGGTTTAAGATTCAACTCTAAATTTTAGTCTTCTTCACGTGGACATCCTGTTTTCCCATCACTGCTTGTTATAGAGGCTGTCTTTTCTCAATTGTGTATTTCTGGTGTCTCTAGCTCCAGGATTGTACCTGGATGCTTCATTCTGTTTGTTGGTCTGCATTTACATTTTCATCAAGCTAGTCCCATGCTGATTTTGCTACTATGGCTCTGTAACATGACTTGCAATCTAGTATGATTAGACTATCCAAGGTCATTTGTGCTTTCAGTTGAATTTTCAGATTGCTTTTCCTGGTGTGAAGATGGCATTAGAATAATAATAGAGATTTTTGTTTACTCCATAGATGGCTGTTGGTAAGGCAGCCATTTTCATATTAGTTCTCACAATTCACAAGCACTGGGGAATCCCTGAATCTTCTATTATCATCAGTTTTTCTCCTGGGTGTTCTGAAGTGTTCCTTGTATAGGTATTTCACCTCTTTATTTAGATAAGATTTTCAAAGCAGTTGTTCTTTCCTGACTTCTTCCTCAGCATGCTCATATATGTGGACGTTCAAGACTGATGTCAGACACATACCTATTGTTATATAGGATGGCTAGTGATTTTTGTATGTTAATTTTGAATACTTTCAGATTGCTGAATTCTTTTTTAAAACTTAGGCCCACAATAAAAGCACAATAATTGTTTGATGAAAATTAAAAACAATACCCTTTAAATGACAATTGTTTCAGTAAGTAGAGGAAAAGACGAAGGTCATATTGTTCACACCTAAATAAAGTGATTGTTAATGTGACTGGAAAGGAAAATTTGGGAAGACGAGTGGTTAGTGCTGGGATGCCAGGAGAAAACAGAGGAGGGAAATGTATATAGAAGAGGGACCAATAAAAAATAGGGGCAAAGGAGAGTGAGTGAGGCAGTCTTCCTGAAGGTTGATTGAGAGGTAAAGGCACAATCAAATAACATTTGCCATTCTTGACTTTCTAGAGGCTAAGATGAAGGGGTCTAATAATCCTAGCTATAGGGGATAGTAAGCCATGCCTGTTAGAGGCTGGCTACAGGTGTGCCTGACCATGCCTGTTAAGGCATTGTCAAGGTGAGGTCAGAATAATGTGGGATAGGTTCTTAAGGAACAGGAGCACATGGGAAGGCCCTTCTCCCTGGCCTCGATGCTCAGCTGCCCTGGGCACGCTCTGGCTTTTGTTTAGCTGGTATTTATCTCAATAAAGATATCTTAAACCTACAGACTCACATTTCACCTAGCCAGCCCATGTTGTTTAGGAGGAGAAAACAGAAAAGGAAAGACGTGGGTGGTGATGTATGATGATAATAGGGCAGGCTAGGATTGGCCTGCTAATTTGGCATGAAGCATTAACTAAAAGAGGAACAAGTGCAGAGGTTAGAGAGGTGGATGGGGGATAGAATATAAATGCAAACTAGACTGTTTGCCTCTTTGCTGGCTCCCAGAAGTCTATTTCAACCCTCGGCATTCTTGCTCTTATCTCAGGACCTTCTCTCCAGAGAATGAGTTACATATGTGAGCTAGTATGTAGATGATGCTTCATAGTTGGAGTCTCAGATGCTGGTGGCATATCTAGGTGGTCCTTCATGCATTCTGTAATGAGAACCCTTGTGTGACCCTTTTGCTGTCCAGTGAGCTGCTGGGAACTGTGGTTTAGTTTCCCCTTCAGACTGACTCTAAGCTGTTTCCACCTTGCTGCTTGCTGCCTTGAAGGCTTTCTCCTGCACTCTTTAGAATTCCTCTGCTCAGGATTCAGTGTGTAGTCTCATGTCACTTGCTTTGAGTTTCCTGGAGTGCAGTTGACAGTGCATAGCTGCCGTGTGTTAAGGAGTTGGTGGCATGACAGCCATGCACTGTCAACTCACCAAATCCCTAACAAGACTCCTTTTGCACTGACACCATGCAGCTGTTCAAGGTGGAGTCTGAGGATACTTCTTCCAGTTTGGTGGCTACTTGGTGGCATGCAGCCCCACTCTGAGCCACTGGATATGCTATACCACTGCTGCCTCATTGTTAGACCCATGGACCCACTTCCTGCTGGATGCCTCTTACTGCCCAGTCTCTATGCACCAGCCCAGTATGGATCTTTATGAAATGCTATTCCACAGCTGTTCCATGAAGAGTCTGCGTCCTTGTCTCTGGTCTCCACTTAGTGCCACACAGTCCTGCTTCATGCTGCTCTGTCTACTATGCCACTGCCATCTTGGTCTCAGACCCGCAGACTTGATGATGCTTTAATATGTTTTATAGGTAAATGAATGATGCATTAATCTGAGAAAAACGTGATATTCAGCCATTGTTACTGGTCAACTAAGCCGGATGTAGTTAATTTGTTTGCAAAGTAAAGGAAAGTTTAATAAGTTAAACTGTGACAAAATAGCATGTTTTCTTTTCCATGTTAGCGTGTATATGTGTTTATGCATGTTTGTACATGTGTATGTATGTACACCCATGTACACATGCTCATGTATGTGAAAGTTCAAGATTGATGTCAGGAATCATACTCTGTTACTCTTTTACCTTAGTTATTAAGACAGGGTCTCAGTCAGATCCAGAGCTAATAGATAGGGTTCTCCAGCTTAGCCTACTTCCTCTGGGGTCCTTGTCTCTGCTTTCACAGGCTGGAGTTTTAGGTAGGCTGCTATGTCCACCTCAGTTTACATGGATTCTGGGGCAAGTGCTTTAAACACTGATCCATCTTGTGAGCCTGTGACCTAGTACTTTTTAAGTAATAGTATTTTAATAAAATTAATTTTTAAACATTTACTATATTAATCTTCCCATTTCTTGTTTCTCTGCATTGTGTGTAGTATCACTTTGACTGGATTATTCATGGATATATTTTATTTTATGCTCTTATTTTGTATTTGAGATACTTTTCCTTGGTGGATTTTTATGAGTCACTAGATGCATCAAATGAAGTCTGACCAGGATCATAACCTCTCCATAGTATAGAGACCATTCCCCCTGTTCCAGGCCTTTTTTTCATGCACCTACCTTTACTCTCAAGCACTCACCTTCAGGTAGGCAAGGGGAAACCCTCCCTTTTTCCAGGTCCTAGGGCAAAAGGGGCAGGGAGCCTCTCATCTCTAGATGGGGTGAGAAGAATAAACTGCGGAGAGGGAGATGCTTTTGGGGTGTAGGGTCATGAAGTGGCATGTCAATCACCGGGTTACTGTTTTCTCAAACTAAAGCCAAGAGGCCTCTCCCCATCCTGATCTGATTACCAGTTGGGTGGTTGCATCAATTCTAGTTGTTCTTAAGGTGTGATATTTTGTTTAGGCTATAACAAATAAAGATTGCCTGAAAATCAGAGTGCCCAGCTAGTCACACTAGTTAGCCATAGAGGCCAGGCAGTGGTGAGACATGCCTTTAATTCCCAGCACTAGGGAGGTGGAGACAGAAGTGTTACGGCTGGGCAGAGAGAGGACTATAAGGTAGAAAGAGAAAGGAGCTCAATGCAGTCTAAGGAGCGGTGCAATCTGAGGCAGTCGATCTGAGGAAGCAGTCTGAGGATAGGATTGCCCCTTTGATCTGAGCATTGGTAAAGGTAAGAACTCTAGTGGCTGGCTGCTCTGCTTCTGTGATCATTTAGCTTTCACCTCCTGATAACTGACTCCAAGTTTTTATTATTAAGACCAAATAGAATTCTTGCTACAATGGAAGTCTAATGTTTAAAAATGCTTGTTCCTCCCAGTTTTCCATGTAGAAGGTGATGTGGCCCTGGGAAAGTACACTGTGGGTGACCCCTAGCTGAAAACTGGTAAGAGGGGGATTGGAACACAAAGGTCAAAATGGGGCCATCCAAGTTCCCTATAGTCTTCCTATATCTCTAGTTTTCTGAGTGGGTTCTCCCAGGCCTCTAAGGAGATTATGTCCACTCTACTTCCTGGGTAGGAAGTCTTTTTCGGTATCTAAAGTCTATGAAAATGTAAAATAATTCCACAAAGCTCAGTGGTGCCACACACCTCTAATCACAGCCATCAGAGGCTAGGCAGAAAGATGGCTGCTAGTTCAAGGGCATCCTGGGTTACATAGTGAGTTCCAGACCACCCTGAGCCAGATACTCTGTGTCAAAGAAATAAAATTCCTACAGATGTAAAGGATAACAGAACCTGAGATTGCAATCCCCATTGTCATGGAGGAAAAAGGTTACTGGGTTGCTGGGTAGAAATAAGAAGGAAGGACTAACCATTCAGTTACAGGTGCTCTGAGGTGACAGGCATGTGCATTCCCTTTTGTGAAATGGCTACTCCTGGCTTCTGAATCAATCTGTAGTAAGGTAGACTGAGGCGGCTGCAAGGACATCTTCAATCAAGCTGCCTTGGGAAGCTTGGAACGAAGATGTTCCTGAGAGCTTTAGGAAAGGATAGGTCACTTAGGTGTAAGGGCTTTCCAACAGAGGTAGAGAGAGAGGACCAAGTTCCTAGGCCAGCCCCACCTGGCTTTAGATGATGTGTGTGTACCTTATCAAAGATCCCAAGACAGGGCCCATCATGTACTGGTCCCACACTTCAAAACCTAAGGGTTCTCAAAATCAACACCAGTTCCAAAATTGGAATCCCCCAATTTTGCCTAACGATCTGTTTCAACCCTATACCTGCAGGGCAGCTGAGCCTCTAGCCCCGATTTTTTTTATTCCCCAATACTTTTGTAGAGGGACCAGGAGTCTACAATGCCACTGCTAAACTTATCTGAATATTATCTACTAAGTACTTAGTAATGTATTTTCTCTTTCCCTGGGGTTAGATGAAATAGATTTGAATTGTTATTTTTTTGCATTCTCTTTCTTTAAACCTCTTTGATCTGTTTCATCTTCTCCTGTTGTGAAATAACTTGTCTCTCCTCAGCCTTCCCCTCCAGACCACTAGTCTAGGAGGGGAGATGAAGGAGGTTATAGCCCAGAAAACTGGCCTGTGGCAGCTTGCCTTCTTTCTACCCATGTGAGCCATCTTGAGATGTCTGTACAATAGAAACCAAAACAAATGGGCACCCTGGGTTGCCCAGGGACAGAGGATGGGAGAGGGGTGAAAAGGAGGGATGTCTGTCTGTTTACACCTATATTTACTTCCTTTTTTAAAAAATATTAATTAACTTCCAGCTCCATCACAGTTTCCCTTTCTTCTTTCCTCTTCTTACAGTCCCTTCACTCCAAGCTCCTTCTCCCACCCTGACCACTTCCCTTTCTTTCCCTTCAGAAAAGGATAGGCCTCCCCATGGATATCAAAAGGTCAGGTCAATACATAAAGTTGCAGTGAGACTAGGTACCATCAGGTATCTCCTCTCCCATTAAGGCTGGAGGAAGGAACTCAGTAGGAGCAAAGGATCCCAAAAGCAGGTAATAGAGTCAGAGACAGCCCCTGCTCCCACTGTTAGGAGCCCCACAAGAAGACCAGCTAGACAACTATACCTATTCTTACTTCTTACCCACACAGGCAAAGATTACACTAGGGGCTCCACAGATCTAATCCCACCCTTGCTGAGTGAGCCTTTCCCAGAAACAACTGCAAAGCTTAGCATGAGCCACAGAACAGGAGAGAAAGCAAGAGCCTGATGGGGAGTGTGATGGGGACCATAGAGGAAAGGAGATAAAAATACCAAAGAAGATAAAGGCAGCTCTTCATAATTTAATATTCTATGTAAATAAAGTTGTTCGTTACTGTACAAATGTAGAGAATATAAAAAAGGCTTTTTATTAGGTAATTTATTATGTGAAAAGGATATTTTGTTTTATGATAAAGTGAGCCTTAAAGATCTATAGAAGCTTTAGGATAAATCTAGGGAGGGAAGCAAAACTATATTTGTATTCAAAGTTAGATCTTTAAAAAAATAATGTTTGCTTAGGTTTATGTTCTTCCCCCCTCCATTGTTTTCAGGAGGTAACATTTGCTTTTTAAGGGGGAGCACCCTGGGTAGATGGTAGGAAGAGGGGATAAGGGAACTGAGCCCTTATGGGTTTTCACTCAGGGGGAGTCTCTTCCTCCTTCTCCTCTCAGAGGAGCCAGCCAAGCTGTACTAAGGAAGAAATAAACCAGAAAGGAGGAAATTTTGGGACTAAACATCAAGGGTCCTGGAGTGTCCCCTCCTTCCCTTTCCTGAATCTGGGACAGTGATGGAAAAAGCCAGAGCTGCAGCCTCACAGACCTGGGGGAACACTCCGAGAGGTATGACATTTAAATGGACTTTCTTGTGACCTTATTTTCTAACGAAAATTTTGTGCTCAAGGTTTCTGTCTATACATTGTGTTTAAATCACAATAGTTCAAATTGTCATTAATTTAATATCCATCTTATATTCATTCACCTTGGTTCTCTTCAAAATTGTTTTATATAAAGCTGGGAATGGCAGTTTGAATATTACCATGTATAGTTTACATATGAAAAGCAACATATTACATTTGAATTGATGGGTCAGTTCTTTGAGTTTCTGGCACAGCGTGGGCACAGCTTAGAAGACTATGCAGGTACTTTGAGACAGCCACAAAACATGTAACATTCATACAGTGGGAGTACCAGGAAAGGAAGAAGAGGGGAAAACATAGGAGCAGCATTTGGAGGAACAATGGCTGAGGACAAATGCCAAAGAGCAAAGTCACAGTCACGGGCATGCAAGACTGCCTATCTAACTACCAAGCAAAAACAAAAACAGAAACAAAAACAAAAGTACTATATTTAGGTGAATCATGTTGGAATTATTATAATTTCAGAAATTAAGAAGTAAAGGGAAGATATTTAAAATGCCCAGTGTTGTGGAAATACATACAGAACAGTAAAGAATTTTGTTTGACTCAAGCTCAGACACTGTGTTACATCTAGAACAGAGAGAAACTTTTCAAATGTTGTAAGAATACTCAAGCCTAGAATTCTGTACCATGTACAGATATCTTTAGATATAAATAAAACATAGAAATTCTCCAGCAAAGAAAAGCTGAGGGCTTTGCTGTCAGTAGATCTGTGTTCAGATAAATAGTCAAAGGTGCTCTTCAGAGACAGGGAATTAATATGGGGTAGGAAGTCATGTTTATTATACAGAAAGGGTGGAAGGGTGTCAGATAATGAACAAATGAGAGAAAAATTACACTTTCTAATTCTCAATCAGTAGGAAAGACATTAATTTGTTCAAAACCATACTATAAATAGTATCTTAATTATGCATGTAGTATTATGCATGTGTTGAATTAGCAACAGTGATACAAAGGGCAGAAGAGAAGCATTAGGAATATCAGGATATTTTGAAGTATCTATACTATCCGTACAACGGTTGTTACTGGGGGAGCATGAGGTCACTTTTACAGATTCTTGGTCTCATATATAAAACAATTTCAAAGCAGGTCTAGAAGGAAAACCAAGAATAGTTTTTTATTGAAATTTGCAAGCAAAAACTACATGGCATGCAAGCTGCAGATCACAGAAAGATCACTGAAAGAGGGAAAAATAGAGAAAATTGTGCTATCTGAATTAGAGATCAAGAAAACAGTGAGGCTTAGAAACGGAGGTCAGCAGGTCTGCCAGGAGCTGCGTGGGAAGCAGATGTGTACTGGGGGATAGATACTTCCTGGTGGGTCACAGCAAGTAGGGTTAGACCTTTGACCAGGGTCTGGGAAAGACATATGGGAAGTGAGAAAGAGGAAAGGGGGTACTTTCTGAGTTGGAGGTAGGAAAATAACAGACATTAGGCTTCATCCAGCAGCTGATGGAAACAGAAGCAGACACCCACAGCTAAACATTGAACTGAACTGGAATCTGGTTGCAGAGAGGGAGGAGTGATGAGCAAAGCGGTCAAGACCAGGCTGGTGAAACCCACAGAGGCAGCTGACCTGAACAAGGTGGACATTGTTCATGGACTCCAGACTGATAGCTGGGAAACCAGCATAGGACTGTTCCAGACCCCCTGAATGAGGATGTCGGTTTGGAGGTCTTGCTAATCTATGGGACCTCTGTTAATGGATCAGTATTTATCCCTAGCATAGGAATGGACTTTGGTAGCTCATTTCACATAGAGGGATACTCCCTCAGCCTAGACACAAGGGGGAGGGCCTAGGCCCTATCCCAAAGGATATGACAGAGTCTGAAGTGCCCTCCCTCACCCTCCCTGGGGAGCAGAAAGGGTATGGTGTTAATGGGAGGCAGGGGAGGAGGTGAGGCAGAGGGAACTGGGATTGACGTGTAAAAGAATCTTGTTTCTAATTTAAATAAAAATGAGAAAAAAAGAATTAAAAAAGAAAATTCCAATGTCAATCTCAACAGCTTCAGAAGGGCTATTCTAATAGAAGTTCATGGACATGTACAGACTTTGGGACTAGTCAATTTCACTGTATGACGTTTTTGACTTGCAAGTTCTTTATAATAAAGTTTTTTTTTTGTTTTTTGTTTTTTGTTTTTTTTTTTCGAGACAGGGTTTCTCTGTGGCTTTGGAGGCTGTCCTGGAACTAGCTCTTATAGACCAGGCTGGTCTCGAACTCACAGAGATCCACCTGCCTCTGCCTCCCGAGTGCTGGGATTAAAGGCGTGTGCCACCAACACCCAGCTAAAATAAAGTTTTAATATTTTTTTAAAAGTTAAAAATTGAGGCTAGTGTTTAGTAAATACTTAATGCTGTATGGTGTCCAATAAATAATGATGAGTTGAAGTATCAAAAAAAGAGAGAAAAATATCAGTCTTAGCTGTGAGGTGCAAGGAACAGCCTCGAGGCAGGTATTTGGGGGCAGTACCTACATCTTTTGTTAATAAGAGCAATTACTCCCTTTATCTCTATGTCTTCAGGTTTACCATTTTTCTTCCCAGTTTCTAGTTTTAGACTGACTTTGTTCAGGTGGTGAAACAATATTTTTTCCTTATCTTAATTGGTCTCTGTGCTTCTCTGAGTTAGAGAAGGCCCCTCCTTCCTGTCTTATCAAAGACTTGACCACTGACCAAGACTTTTGTAAAGGAGGTTAATGACCACACACTTTGTTATTTGTGACAGAGAATACCACTGTATTAATATTTGTACATTTCAAGATGCTTTTCATAGAAGAAATATCCCCACAGTCAGCACCAAATGATGTTATTGATCATAGACTGTGATACTTCTTTTGTAAGAAAACACTGGGATAGATACACACACATCCTGTCTGATGCTCTAAAACAGTGGATGCAGAGCATCTATTTAATTATGTTTCTCCATGACTAGTGCCCCCATCACTATTATTTTAAAGTTGTCTTGTGATAGCTATATGTTACAAATATGAGGGTAGCCAGTCAGTAAGCAAAGCTCTGAAAAAAGAGCAGGCAATGATATTAATTGTTAGATTAAAACCATTAAAGACAGAAAACTATTGAAGAAGAAAACAAGAACAAATATAAAGGTCAACTAGTAGAAGTAACAAATATGAAAAATGTTAATTCAAAATACTAATAATTACATTAAGTGTTAATGGTATAAGTATTCCAGCTAAAAAAACATGGATTGCTCACAGTCAACAAAAAATACTCAATTATATATTTTCCACAATAAATTAATTTGAAATATAGACATATGTAGACTAAAAATAAAGGGATAGAGAAAGATAGACATGCTCATTCTAATTCAAAAAAGGAGAATTAGGTATATTAATTTCAGAGTAAGGATAATTCGCAATGATAATGAGGACATTGCATAATGCTAAAGTGATCAATACTGAAAAAATGAAACCATCTTGTACATGAGCGTAACAACAGAGCATCTAAATGCATGCTTCATCCATGTATGTATCCATGCAAAGAAAAATCAATGAATTAAATATTAGGAGAACAGCTCTAATAAAGTGGTGTGTGTGTGTGTGTGTGTGTGTGTGTGTGTGTGTGTGTGTGTGTAGAGAATTTATTAGATTAGTTTACACAATAGGAACTGGCTAGTAGGATAGTATCAGTCTTCATGCAGGAAAGACAGAATACTCACTAGCTGTTTAGGTAAAGAAGATGGGCATTTAAGCATTTCTAATCTGAAAGAGCCTTGGATGCCACTCATAATGGTTCTACATTTTGCATTGGAATGCAAAGAAGCTGGAGTCTGTGTCAGTAGAGGGTCACAGCACCAGACACAGGAAGATAAAACGTTACACACATGCGTGTGCTTTCCTCAAACTGCTTCATGTATGGTCTAGAACTTGGAATCTTTGTGCTGTAGCCTTTTCAGTGTTGAAATGACAAGTGTGGACCCCCATTGTTAGAACTCTTTAACTTTTTGAATTTTAGGTTGATATTATTTTTTGTGTCAATTTTTAAAAGTTCACAATTTTATTTTCCTTACAGGACTTCTTTTAAGGTAATCTGTCAGTTTTCCTTTTAAATGGTTCCATTCTATTTCTTTGTAAAAAAGAGAAGCAAACATGGATGTACAAACATTGCTTTGTTAGGGTATAGACTCCTTTGCTATATGTTCAGAAATGCTAAAGATGGGTCATATAGAAATTCCTCTTTTAGTTCTTTTGAGCACGTTCTACCCTAACTTTCAAAGTGGCTCCACCAATTATACTTCCAGCAGTGCCGAGTAAGTGTTGTTCTTTCCTATGTCCTTGTGGGATTTGCTGTTCTGATCAAGCTAGGAAATCAGATTGGTCTTAATTTGCATTTACCTAATGAAAAAACTATTTATTGGTCACTAATATTTCTTCCTTTCAGAGTTGTCTTTTCAGCTCTCTCTCTCTCTCTGCCCCCATCTCTCTCTCTCTCTCTGTGTGTGTGTGTGTGTGTGTGTGTACCACACACATTTTTATACTCTTTTCTTCCATTTTTCTCTTAGTATTTAATTTTGAGAAAATTTACACTGATGTTTAAAACAATTTCACTATGCCTCTCCTTTGCTATATTCAGAATACTATTAATTCATTTTACAATTTATTTTAGATTACATATTTGTTAATTGAAATGCTAATGTAGTTTCTATTCTCATTTCTCTCCCAAATCATGAATGAGTCATAATTCAGAATCAAAGGTACATATCCATAAAGAAAGTCCAGCTGGACACAGGAAATCACTACCAGTGTTGCTGCTTGATCCCAAGAGACTACTGGACAGCCAAATAATCTACTGGAATGATCACCTTTGTCCAATTTGCAATATCAAATTTTATTCATTGTTTTCTGAAAGAAACTTAAAAATTATATTTAAAATGAGTACTTAAAATAGTGTATATTTGTTGTAAAAAGTGATGTTTCATGATGATGTTTTGTTCAAGTTTACTATATACTTTGACCACATACATTCACTTCCTTTTATTCCCTTTTATTGATCCCATTAGTGCTCTTTATTTCTCACAAATGAGAGAAAATATACAATATAATATATGTGATACTCTCTAATTCCATTCGTTTTCCTGCAAAGTCTAATTTTGCTCTTTGTGGCTGAATAAAACTCCACGGTGAATATATGCTACATTTTCTTTAACCACTCATATTTTATTGCACAGCTTGCTTATTGTAAATAGTGTCATAATAAATATTGAATCAAGTGTCTTTGCAGTATGCTTAGATTTTTAAGAGGTATATTTCTAGGAGGTTTAGCCAGATAAGTCTCTCTCTCTCTCTCTCTCTCTCTCTCTCTGTTTGTATGTGTGTGTGTATATCATATTAGGCTATTACACACACACACACACACACACACACACACATATATGGCTATTATATATGCACACACACATATATATGTGTGTATGTGTTTATATAGAATTTGTTAGACTATAATTAGACTCTCATTCCATAGCACATACTAGTGGGAACTCACTGTATGTCTTAGTCTGGCATCAGATTCATGACAATCCCCTCTGCCTCTATTTTCTAAGTACTGGCATTACATGAGGGATTGCCAAGCTGATTTCCAAAGTAGTTTCATTTGCTGCTGTTCTTACTTTTTAGTGCTAGTCATTCTGACGAAGGTGAAATGCAATCTCAAGTAATCTTTGCCTTGCATTGCCCTAATGGTTAAGGATTGGCCATCTTTTCATCCACTTATAAGTCAGTTACATTTCATCCTTTTATAAATGTCTGCTCACTGTGGTAGCCAATTTATTGATTTAAATATTTGCACATTATTTATAATTTCCAGTTTTTAAGTTCTTCATGTTTGTTGAGTGGTAATGCACTGTCAGTTGTATGTCTAGCAACAATTTTCGCCCCTAGTCTTTAGGCTGTCTTTCCACTTTGGCATCTGTTCCTGTTGATGTGCTAAGCTTTTAATTCCATGAAATCCCCTTTGACAGTTGTTAGAATGACTTCCCAAATTCCTGGAGTCCTTTTCATAAACTTCTAGCTTGTGACTCTATTTCCAAGGGTTTACACTTTGTTTTCCTCTAGCAGTCTCACAGTTTCAGGTCTTATAGTAACGGTATTGATCCATTTTGAATTGGTTATTTGGCAGGGTGTGTGAGATATAGGTATCTTGTTTCCACCTATGGCCATTTAGTTTTCCAGAACCTTTTACTGAAGAAGCATCTTATTTTTGACACCTTATCAAAAATCAAGTGGTTGAAGTAAGTTGTGTGAGTACATTTCTGACACCACCTGTTCTATTAAATTAGTTTTACTATTCTATTTTTAGACCAGCACTGTCTTTTTTTTAATAGTGCCAGCATTTAAAAGCACTGAGGACAATATGCTGACATCATTGATTTGTTACTGAATTTCCTCACTTCCTCAAAGTTAGCAAGGGTGAGAGAGTCTCCTCACCAGAGAGAAAGTATGATCTACTGTAACATAATCAATTGCCTAAAGTCCAGGGTCTAGCAGCCCCAGCAACTGGGCTCATTCACTTATTCTTGACACACTAAAAAAAAGGGTCTGAGTCATGGTGAAAAGCAAAGAGAAGTGATTCATGCAATGTGGCTGCTTTGGGAAGAACACATAAAGAGGCCTAGTGATCCCTAAGTCTGTCTTTGGGTTACTGACATGAAATTTAGGTTTGAAGAATTGCACAGGGGCAAGCTGTCTATATGACTAAGTGATCCCAGTGAAGCTGTGGTCTGGTTGATCATTGATTGTCTCAGCCCTGGTTCTGCACAGTGCTCCAAGGAAGTCTATGTCATTGCCATTGCATGGGAGAATGGATCTGATTCTCTGGAGATGGTGACTTCTGTCTCAGGGTCCTGTGTTTTCATTGATCATTGTCCTCATTTGGGGCCTGCTCTGCCCTGGGACGTTATCTGTTTCTGGAGTCCCAGGTAACTGTAGGTTTAGGATAATGAATTCCTTTCATGTCTTCAGTCTTGAAGGGGAATAAGGCAGGTTATCCAGGCACTGTTCCATGCACAGAGATAAGCAGATGCATCAAAACAGAGGAGACAGACACAAAATAAGAGGGCACACCAGGCTTTTATCTTGGGTTTATCTTATTGTTTCAGTTGAGCATTTTAGCAAAGTCACTTCTGAAAGTGCTGGCTTCAGTGATATCCTGTAGCCTTTGCCATAATCCATTGCTAGGAGCAAGTCAGAGACCTCTTTTATGGAATGAAATTATATGAGGACATAGGTATAAACAAGTGGGGATCTAGAAGGCTAACTTAGCCTGTAATTCTACCTGAACATATGAGAAGAAGCATAGTTCATTTGGTTCATTTGGCCTAGCATCCAGGCCTCCCCACTCACAAAACTCAGCAGATGTTCTGTGAATAAAAACAAATATGCACTTGCAGCATATGCTTCAAATTCAGAGTTGTTGCACCAGCCTACACATTTACCAAAAACTGCCTTCCCAGTGTCTTAATTGAGCCCATCTGTCCAAATCATCCCAGTTTCTAGCTCTCACTATAAGACTTGGCAGGTTCCCTGGTGGAGAAGATGATTAGTAATCTCAGCTCACATGGGAAAGCCTCCTTGGTTTCTCAAATGTTGGTTCATTTTCCTTTGGCTTCCATAATTATGTCTTCAGAAGTTTAATATCTATAATATTAGATGAGTCCTACAAGCTGAATCGTTTGTCCATCACTGAAACAATGGTCTCTCCAAACAGAACTGAAACTGAAAGCCTTGATCATATAGGGAGTTGTAAGGGGAAATAGACCTATGTGTACATATGTACATATATTTAAAAAATAGAACATTGGTGTTTTTATGCTTTGATCTGTAGGACACAGGTAGTAAACTATAAACTAACAATATGTCCTAGCATTTAAAGGTGATTTTTAGAATTTTGATAAGAGGGATTGCATCAAATTAGAAATCTTCACATCAAAGGAAACAAAATAGTGAAGAGATAGGTATAGAATGGAGAAAAGCTTAGCCAGAAAAATCATTCAATGGAATAGTAACAACTAGAATGTATGGGGAATGAAAACTATTAAACTACAAAGAGCAAATCTTTCAATCAATAAATTAGCAAATGAATTACACAAATGACTGACTGAAGAAGTACAAACAGATAACAAACAAATATATGGAAAAAATCTTTATATAGTGGTCAGTCAAAGCAAATCAAAAACACATTGGGTGATATTACATTTCACCCAAGCCAGAATGCGAAACCACCAAAGAAATCATTACAGAGCCTCCTCAAAGAAGTAAAAACAGAATTACCATATAATCCCGATATTTCACTTCTGGGTATGCACTGAGGGAATTTTCTCCCATTCTATACCTGTCTCTTCACTCTTTTGTTTCCTTTGATGTGAAGATTCTAATTTGATGCAATGCCCCTTATCAAAATTCTAAAATCACCTTTAAATGCTAGGACATATTGTTAGTCTATAGTTTTTTTTTCATTGCCAAGCAATACTCCATTGTGTATATGTACTGTATCTTCTTATCCACACATCAGCTGAGAGGCATCTACAATGACTGCATAACTTAGCTGTTATGAGCAGTGTCACAGTACACATGAAGTACAGTTGAGAATTGTTCTTTCAAGGTCTGTGAAGAATTGTGTTAGGATTTTGATGGGGATTACATTGAATCTGTAGATTGCTTTTGGCAAGATTGCCATTTTTACTATGTTGATCCCACTTATCCAAGAACATGGGAGATCCTTCCATTTTCTAGTATCTCCTTTAATTTCTTTCTTTAGAGACTCAAAATTCTTACTGTACAGGTCTTTCACTTTTTTGGTTAGTGTTACCCCAAGGCATTTTATGTTGTTTGTGGCAATTGTAAAGGGTGATGTTTCTCTGATTTCTTTCTCCATGAACGTATCATCTGTATATAGTAGGGCTACAGATTTTTTGAGTCAATCTTGCTTCCTGCCTCTTTTCTGAAGGTGTTTATCAGCTGTAGGAGTAACCTGGTAGAGTTTTCTGTGTCACTTATCTAGACAATCATATCATCTGCAAATAGTGAGAGTTTGACTTCTTCCTTTCCCATTTGTATCCCTTTGATCTCCTTTTCTTGTCTTATTGTTGTAGCTAGAACTTCAAGGACAATATTGAAGAGGTATGGAGAGAGTGGACAGCCTTGTCTTGTCTGATTTTAGATGGATTGCATTGAGTTTCTCTGCATTTAATTTGATGTTAGCTGTCGGCTTGCTGTATATTGCTTTTATTATGCTAAGGTATGTCCCTGTTATCCCTGATCTCTCCAAGACTTCTATCACGAAGGGGTGTTGGATTTTGTCAAAGGCTTTTTCGGCTTCTAGTGAGATGATCATGTGTTTTTTTTCCCCTCAATATATATGGTGGATTACATTAGTGGATTTCTGTATGTTGAACCATCCTTGCATCCCTGGGATGAAGCCTACTTGATCATGGTGGATGATTTCTCTGATGTGTTCTTAGATTCGATTTGCCAGTATTTTATTGAGTATTTTTTCGTCAATGTTCATGAAGGATAATGGTCTGTAGTTGTTTTTCTTAGTTGTTTCTTTGTGTGGCTTGGGTATCAAGGTTATTGAAGCTTCATAAAAACAATTTGGCAATGACCCTTCAGCTTCTATTGTGTGGAATACTTTGAGGAGAACTGGTGTTAGCTCTTGCTTTAATTTCTGGAAGAATTCTCCACTGAAGCCATCTGGTCCTGGGCTTTTTTTGGTTGGGAGACTTTTGATGACTACTTCTATTTCATTTTGGGTTATAAGTCTATTTAAGTTACCTGTTATTTAAGTTATATGTTCTTGATTTAATTTTGGTAAGTGAAATCTGTCCAGAAACTTGTCCATTTCCTTTAGATTTTTGAACTTTGAGGAATACAGGTTTTCGAAGTATAACCTGATGATTCCCTGGATTTCCTCTGTGTCTGTTGTTATGTCCCCCTTTTCATTCCTGATTTTATTAATTTGCATGTTCACTATCTGCTGTTTGGTAAGTTTGGATAAAGGTTTGTCTATCTCGTTGATCTTCTCAAAGGACCAACTCTTTGTTTCATTGATTCTTTGTATTGTTCTCCTAGTTTCCACTTTATTGATTTCAGCTCTCAATATGATTATTTCCTGGTGTCTACCCCTCCAGGGTATATTGGCATCTTTGTGTTCTAGAGCTTTCAGTTGTGCTGTTAATTCTCTAGTGTGATTATTCTCCTGTTTCTTCATGTGAGCACTTAGAGCTATGAACTTTCCTCTTAGCACTGCTAAGTGTCCAATAAGTTTGGGGATGTTGCATCTCCATTCTCTTTGAATTCTAGGAAATCTTTAATTTCTTTTTTTATTTCTTCCTTGACACAGGAATTGTGCAATTGGGTGTTACTTAATTTCCATGAGTTTGTAGGTTTTTTGCAATTTCTGTTGTTATTGAATTCTAACTTTAAAGCATGGTGATACAGATAAGATACAGGGGGTTCTTTTAATTTTTTTGTACCTGTTGAGGTTTGCTATGTTGCCAAGTATGTGTCCGATTTTAGAGTAGGTTCCATGTGGTGCTGAGAAGAAGGTACATTGTTTTGTGTTTGGGTGGAATGTTCTATAGATGTGTATTAAGCCCAATTAGGTCATAACTTCTATTAGTTTCTTTGTTAAGTTTCTGTCTGGTGTTCCTGTCCAGTGGTGAGAGTGGGGCGTTGAAGTCTCCCACTATAAATGTGTGCAGTTTTAAGTGTGATTTGTGTTTTAGTAATGTTTCCCTTACGAACGAGGATGCCTTTGTATTTGGGGCATAACTGTTCAGAATTGAGACTTCATCCTGATGGATTTCTCCTGTGATGAGTAGGAAGTGACCTCCTTCATCTCTTTTGATCAATTTTAGTATAAAGTTCAATTTGTTGGATATTAGGATTGCTACCCCTGCTTGTTTCTTGGGTCCATTTGATTGGAAAATCTTTTCCCAACCTTTAATTCTTAGGTACTGTCTGCCATTGAATTTGAGGTGTGTTTCCTAAATGCAGCAGAAGGATGGATTCTGTCTTCTCCATTCTGCTAACTGGTGTCTTTTTATGTGCAAGTTAAGACCATTAATATTGAGGGATATTCGTGACCATTGATTGTTCATTCTTGTTTGTTTTGGATTTCGTGGTGGTGTTGAAATTATGTGTGACTTTTCATCCCTTTTTTTCTTTTGGGTGTTGGTAAGGTGGGATTATCTATTGCCTATATTTTTCTGGTTGTAGTTAACTTCCTTGGGTTGCAGTTTTCCTTCCAGAACTTTCTGTAGGGCTGGATTGGTGGATATGTATTGTTTGAATCTGGTTTTGTCATGGAATATCTTGTTTTCTCTATATTGATTGAAAGCTTTGCTGGGTATAGTAGTCTGGGCTGGCATCTGTGGTCTCTTAGTGTAGGTAGACTATCTATTCAGTACCTTCTGGCTTTCAGAGTTTCCATGGAAAAGTCAGGAGTAATTCTGATAGGTTTTCCTTTATATGTTACTTGACCTTTTTCCTTTGCTGCTCTTAATATTTTCTCTTTATTCTGTATGTTTGGGGTTTTGATTATTAAGTGGCAAGGAGATCTTATTTTTGGTCCAGTCTATTTGGTGTTCTGTAGGCTTCTTGTACTTTCAATGTCATGTCTTTCTTTAGGTTGGGAAAGTTTTCTTCTATGATTTTGTTGAATATGTTTTCTGCTCCTTTGAGTTGGATTTCTTCACCTTCTTCTATACCTATTATTCTTAGGTTTGGTCTTTTCACAGTATCCCTGGAGATTTTGTGTTAGGGACTTGTTGGACTTAAGATTTTCTTTTGTTGATGAGTCTATTTCTCCTAGTGTATCTTCAACTCCTGAGTTTCTCTCTTCCATTTCTTGTATTCTGTTGGTTATGCTTGCATCTGTAATTCCTGATCATTTATCCAGCTTTTCTATTTCCAGCATTCCCTCAGATTGTGCTTTCTTTATTGTCTCTATTTCAGTTTTTAGGTCTTGAAGTGTTTTCTTGAAAGATTTGCTGATATCTTGTATTTTTTGGTTTTTTTCTTCCATTTCTTTACGGGATTTTCTCATATCATCTTTGAGACCCTCTATTATTTTCATGAAGATGTTTTTAAGGTCATTCTCATCTTCTTCATCTGCATTGTGATATTCTGGTCTTGCTGGTATATGGTCCCTAGTCTCCGGTGGCATCATATTAGTTTTTCTGTTGTTGAATGTGCTTTTATATTGTCTTCTTCCCAACCTTTCTTCTGGTAGGTGTAGCAGGAGTCTCTTCCTCTCCTAGTGGGTATGGGACCAAGGTTCCCTTTTGGTAGATGCAAACAGTTCCAATACTCTGATATCTGTCCTCTTCTCCTGGATGGAGGCAGGACTGTTACTGGGGCCTTGGCAATCTCTGGGTGTGCTAGAACTTGTAGGCTGAGTTCAGATCCCATGAGCAGGCTTTATTGCATTTTAAATGATAGTCTGTGCCTTTGTACTGTACTCACTGTCCTATTTTTTGCATAATTGAATCTATAAACTAAAAATCAAAATAAAATTTTCATATGTTCTATTTTTCTTTATGGCAAGGATAATTAATTTTGATGTATTGTTTGTAAAAATACTTTTGTGATTACTGATGGCATATTTTATATATTATTTTAATAAAGACAAAATGTGAAGTGGTTCTGAAGACATAATTAATTACCCAGTGGTCAAAGCTATTTGTACAGAAGTAACTTGTGCAAACATATATAAATAACTTCTAATCTTTTAGGCTTATGGTAGTCTTCTATCCCTGTGATAATGTAATAAAGTCTATTTAATAAGGTATACATAAGCAAGGATTTTTATTTTTTGAGGTGGGGGGTTTGCCATGTAGCACAGGCTGGATTTGAGTCTTTAGTTCTCTGGCGTCAGCCTTCCAAGGATTGAGGTTGGGAGTCATCTACCTGGGTAAGGAATTCAACACAATATGCATTTAAGAGCTTTGTTTCTAGTGTAGTGTTTCCAGTAAACAGAAACTAATTGGATTGCACAGAAACTAATTGAATTTAAGGCACACTTAAACATTTGTCATTCTGGCAAGGCCCATCAAGAAATTTATCATTCAGGTTAAATATTGATTTCTCTCCTGTGTTTATTTACTTCTTTTTATTTCCTATTCATGGTTGAGATAATGCTTTCTGGTAATAAGTTAGGGGGTGATTAGAAAATAATTGTTTTGCTTTCTAAATTGTTAGCATCTGGAGGGAGAAATTATTACAGAAGGCTGAGGAGTTGAAGCAGATTACTGTTTGTCAGTGTTTGGCTATTAAGTGCTCCTGCCTCATGTGTTAAAGGATTAGTTCCCAGTAGAGGGTGTTATTTTAGGGGGCTTGGAAACTGGGTAGTGGGGTATAGCTATAGGAAGTATGTCAAGGGAGGTAGGTGTATGCTTCGGGGTCTATATCTTTTATCTCTTTTTCTTTTAAATTAGAAACAAGCTTCTTTTTTAAAATTAGAAACAAGCTTTCTTTTACATGTCAATCCTAGTTCCCTCTCCCTCCACTCCTCCCTTCCTCCCCACCCCTCATCCCAACCATTTTCTGCTCCCCAGGGAGGGTAAGGCCTTCCATGGGGGAATCTTCAAAGTCTGTCATATCATTTGGAGCAGGGCCTAGACCCTCCCCTGTGTGACTAGGCTGAGAGAGTATCCCTCTATGTGAAGAGGGCTCCCAAATCCATTCGTATACTAGGGATAAATACTGGTCCACTACCAGAGGCCCCATAGATTTCCCAGACCTCCAAACTGACATACTCACTCAGGGGGTCTGGAACAGTCCTGTGCTGGTTTTCAAGCTATGAGTCTGGGGTCCATGAGCAACCCTTTTCAACTGTCCCTGTGGGTTTCTCTAGTCTGGTCCCGACCCTTTTGCTCATCACTCCTCCCTCTCTGCAACTGGATTCCAGAGTTCAACTCAGTGTTTAGCTGTTGGTGCCCACCCTTGCTTCCATCAGCTCCTGGATGAAGGCTCTAGGATGGCATATAAGATAGTCATCAATCTCATTATCTGGGAAGGGCATTTAAGGTAGCTTGCCAACCACTGGTTAGATTGTTAGTTGGGGTCAAACTCTTAGATCTCTGGACATTTCCCTAGTGCCAGCATTCTCTTTAAACCTATAATGGCTCCCTCTATTATGGTATATCTTTTCTTGCTCTCCTCAATTCTTCCCCTGACTAAACCTTCCTGCTCTCTCATGTCCTCCTCTCCCCTCCTGTCCTCCCCTTCTCTTTCTTCTAGCTCCCTCTCCCCTCCCCCCATGCTTCCAATTAACTCAGGAGATCTTGTCCCTTTCCCCTTCTCCAGGGGACCATGCATGTCTCTCTTAGGTTCCTCCTTGTTTCCTAGCTTCTCTAGCAGTATGGATCATAGACTGGTATGCCTTTACTCTATGTCTAAAATCCATATATGAGTGAGTAATACTATTTTTGTCTTTTTGTGATTGGGTTACCTTTTATCTCTTTATAAACAATAATTTTATTTTATTTTTAATGTGTGTGAGTATTTTGATTGCATATGTATTTATGTAGCATGTGCATGTTTGGTGTACTTGGAATCCAGAAGAAGGAATCATAACCCTTGGACCTGGAATTACAGGCTGTTGTGAGATGTCATATGGATACTGGGAACCAAACCAGGATCCTCTGTAAGAGCAACAAGCGCTCTTAACCACTGAGCCATTTCTCCAGCCCCATCCATCTCCTGTGACTCTACAGTTCTTGGGTCTTGGGGGAGGCCTGCCCAAGTGGCTCCATCGGACAGGTTTAGTGAGAACCTGGTGATGGATGGAGGCCTACTGTATTTCTACACCTGGACCCTGAAGCTGGTTGACACATTCTTTGAAACCTAGGTGGTGGTAGTTGTGCCTCCTTATCTCTTATGCTCTGTGTATCTACAGAGTAAGAACTCAGTGGATGCTTCTAAGGTTCATCTTTGGGGTCTTCCAGGACAGTATCCCAGTGACTGAGTCCACCTGAGTCACAGATAGCACCTATATATTCATAGAGACAGAAACATGTTTCCTCATTACTTAAATATCACTCAACATGCTACACTAGTCAACAAGATTGGAAAATGCACACAGGCTAACAGACACTCATACGATGCACTGTGGAAATAATAAAGCCTAGCCACACACAACACTTAAAATGTCCACAAATGAATTCTTCATATTCTGCCCAAAACACTTGTATCTTATTTCAGAATCCCCATCTCTGCCAGTTGTGAAACATTTTACCCTCTATACATGTCAATTACTCTCAAATTTTCCCTTGCTCCCATTCAATTTCCAGGCAGTTCTTTCACTCCACAGCCATGTTATATCTTGTACACAACCACGCCTTGCAATTTATACTGCCATGCAAAGTTGTACAGTAGTGGTTCTCAACCTTCCTAATGCTGCGACCTTTTAATACAGTTCTTCATGTTGTGGTGACCCCCCCAAGCATAAAATTACTTTTATTGTTATTTCATAACTGTAAACTTGCTACTGTTATGAATCACAATGTAAATATCTATATGGAACCTACAGCATCACTGTATCTTGACTATAGACCACAAAAGCCTCTTGTCTCTGTTTTCTCTCTCTTGCCTTCTAAAGTGTAATGTACAAACAGCGGGGATGCTAATCTAGGAAACAAATCTTTGTAAAGGCTTCTTATGCTTCTCCCACTTCCAACCTCTTTTTGCTCAAGAAGGTTTTATGCAATCTCAAATATACAGGTAAGTAAAATAGGCATATAAATAAAATATTTACTGATAATAAACAATGAGAACTTTAAGGATATTTTGGTACATATATAATTTTATCATTTTAAAGACAAAAGTGAATTTGCATACTAATGATATTGAGTTGTAGATTCCTATTTACTTAAAGAATTGAATGTTGGTTAAATATTTGGTATTGGAAGATGTAGAGCATCTTTAACATTTTCCAGAGTTGATAGATATTTTTATTTTTAAATTGTCAATGTTGAGAACACTTCTTTGTCTAGATGTATAACACAAAATAATAGAGATATAGCTATAGAAATTTCAGAAATATGGGGAAGGCCTAGGCCCCATCCCAAAGGTATGACAGACTCTGAAGACCCCCATTGAAAGCCTCACCTTCCCTGGGGAGCAGAAATAGTATTGAATAAGTAGGTTGTTAGTGGGGGGGCAGGGAAGGAGGGGGGAGAGGGAATGGGATTGACATGTAAAACAATATTGTTTTTAATTTAAATAAAAATATATAAAAAAGAAATTTCAGAAATAGAAATTATGTTTCAATTTCAAGCCAAATTTTATTGAATTATTATTTTTAGTTAGCAAAATGCAAGTCACCAATTTAAACAGAAAATTTTCCAAAATCAAATATCTCAGAACAACCCAATTCAAATATGTGTTAAGTTGATATTTACATGTTGAGGAATAAAGTCAGGAGAACATTAAAGGTCTTTGTTTTTGACAGTTAGACAATTATGTTTCTGTAATAACAGAAAACTTTATGTATAAATAAATATACTCCAACTCATAGAATTCAATCATTTTGAATCTGCTCCAAGGTGGTCCTGAAAGCACTTGCTGATGTGAGGTGAAATTACTGATTTTTTTTTTGTGTGTGTGTGTGTATGTGTGTGTTTGTGCTCAGAATCAAGGATGCAGTGAGATCATGTGACTGTTGCCAGAAGCTTCTCAGATTCTTTATATGTTTGATTTAGAATTAATGTTTTGTCTGATTGTCACCAGAGGGGCTTCATGTAGTAACTGATGGGAGCAGATGCAGAGACCTACAGCCAAGTATTAGGCAGAGATCTGGGGAATCCTGTGGAAGAGGGTAAGGAAAGGAGCCAGGGGTTTAAGATCATCACAAAAAATCCCTCAGAGTCAAGTAACCAGGGCTTATAAAGCTCACAAAGACTGAACAAACAATCAGACAGCCTGCATTGGTCTAAGATAAACCCTCTGCTTATGTTATGGTTGTGAAGCTTGGTGTTCTTGTAGGACTACTAACCCTGGTCACTGGGGCTGTATCTGACTCTTTTGCCTGCTTTTGGGACCCTTTTCTTCCTACTGGGTTGCCATGTCCAGTCTTAAGATGAGGGGGTGTGCCTAACTTCACTCTGACTTGATATGTCATGTTTGGTTGAAATACCTGGGAGGCCTGCTTTTCTGAAGGGAAAGGAAAGGAGATGATCTGGGGAAGTCATGGTGAGAGGACTGACAGGAGAGGAGGGAGGGGGAAACTGCAGTTGGGATATATTATATGAGAGAAGAATAAATAAAAAAGAAAAAACAACAATGTCAACAAAAAGATATTTTTGTCATTGCATTTTCAGAAAGTTTTTACTATTGCCAAGTTTTATATGATCCCACAGGAGGTCACAACATTGTTTTAGAAGTTGGAATATGTGGGGGTTTTTTTTATTAGTTTTGTGGTATGATTCCATTTCATTCCAAGGTCATCCTGTCTTTATAGCGATGAGTTTGGTGGTGTTCTCACTTTATTTTTGCTGTAGGTTATGGATCAGTTTAAGGAGCATTGGTATTACAGCTTCTTTAACGGTCTGGTGAGTTTGAGCAGGGTCATCTGGTTCTGGCCGTTTCTTCACTGGGAAACACTTCTCCTTATCCACCTCACTGGCTGATTTAAATCTGTTTACACTGTTTATATCATCTTTATCTAATCTGGTGACTGTGTCTAGGGATTGGTCCGTTTGTTCTAGAGTCTCCAGCGTTTTTGTTTTTAAACATTTGTTTTCAAAGTTCACTGTAATGATCATCTGAATGTTACTGGTATTTTCTGTGACATGTCCTTATTATTCTCTAATTTGATTCATTTGTCCCTCCTCTTCTTCTGGGTTACTTTGTTCAGGGACTTGTTCCTCTTACTTTTCTTTCTTTTTTAAAGAATCAACTCTATTTTATTGGTTCTCCATGTTATTCTACAAGTCTCCAGTTTATTTGTGTTTGCAATGATCTTTACAATCCCTTCCATGTACTGCTTTTCAATTTGGCTTTCTTGTGTTTTCAAGACTTTCATGTGAATCATTAATTATTTAATTGTAATAGCTTTGACTTTTATTCCAGCATTTGTAGCTATAATCATTCCTCTTAGAAGTGATCTTGCTGCTTTTTAAAGATTCTAATAGATTATACTTTTATTTTCATTTGATTCTAAAAATGCTTTAAATTATTTCCTGACTTCTTCAGTGACTTACCAGTCATTCAAGGAGTGCATTTTCCTTTGTGTTGGATTGGGAAAACCTTTTCTTAAGTTGTTGGTTAAGGGTGTCCTGGAAATCCCCCAAACAATATGGTCTATTGCAATTTTTTTGATTGACTACCAGAACTTGTGAAGACCTTATTGATGAAGACATAACTTACTTGACTTACATAACATGGGGAAATCATATTGATACTGGCTAGGAAGCTTCTTCCATGTTGGCTAGTTTTCTCTTTTATTCTTTTACACCTCTGCCATAATTTCCCTTCCCTCCTATCCTTCCAGTCCCTCCCTCCCATGCCCCTCTGTTCCCACACCCCAATCCACTCTTCCTCTGTTTCTGTTCAGGAAAGGGCAGGTCCCTCATGAGTATCAACAAAGCATGCCATGTCAAGTTGTAATAAGACTAAGCACCTCCCCATGTATTAGGCTGGGCTAGGTGACCCAATATGAGGATCAGGGTCCTAAAAGCCAGTAAAAGAGACAGAGAGCCCCTGATCCCACTGTTAGTAGTCCTATAAGAGGAACAAGCTACACAACTATCACATATATTCAGAATGCCTAGTTAGTCCCACGCAAGCTTCTTGATTCTGTGCTGGGTTACTGCACAGCTCAGGATGGATGCCTAGCAGCTAGATTTAGAACTGGTACAGACCATTGGAATCTATTTAGTTAAAATAAAGCACCATGAAGTCCTGAGTCTGGCTTTCTTGGTATTGGAATGTGCTAATGTAGGCTGCTGGGAGAGAAAAACTATGGGTAGTTTTACCCAGCTTTGAACCATGTTAGCTGCAATAACAGCTGACATGGTGAGATATGTCCAGGGGTACAATAATGGCACAGATGTTAAGGAAGTAATCATCTGCTTTCTGATTGAATTTATGGTCCTCGCCACAAGATGAAACACACACCTTCTACTCTAAGTGTGATGAAGAACCCAAGGTTCACAAGCTGATATATTCTAGGGTGAACTCACCATTATTATTTTGCTAAGTGTACATAGCATCAAACAACTCTCTGAATTCTCAAAAACTCAAGCCTTCTCCTGGGTATGTCTCTTCCTTTGTAATGTGTTAGATAGAGGTAGTGGCTTAGTGGTTCTTGGGTTATTACGGAGTCAGAGTATTCAGACCCTTATGACTTCTTGGATTGGACTTTATAGTCTTTCTCTATCCACAAAGACAGAAATGGCAGTATTATGTGATGCTTCTCTTCCAAGACATGAAATTATTTAATACTTTTCATTGGCTTTCTTAGAGCAACAGAATCATATATTTTCCTCAAGTTCACCAGCCACTTTAAGTCTATATCCTAATTATGACGCCCATTCCTTTTCTGCTACTGCATAAAATGGGTTTATATTTAACTCTGGGGTATTGGGTGGGTATCAGCTGTCTCTAGAGTATTGCTTGTTTTGAATATACATCTGTCCATTTGTTCCCCTGTGTAATAAGAGAATTGTCATTGCCGCTATCTGTGTAGGTTGCTAGACAATGTTTAAATGAGCAAAACTTTCACTGATGTGCATAACTGGGGAACTTTCCCTGGAAAAAGACATCATTCTTCCCATATAGCAACATGAATCTGAAAGATGTAGAAGAGCACATCTGAAGTCAGTATACACTTTACCTTTTCCCAACTGTGAAACTCAAATTAAAGTTGTAAGCTCAGTCTTTTCAGCTGAGGGAAGGGGGATGAGGATGCATGCTTAGCTTTGCTCTCCTCTGAGTGTGTGTGCTCCAAATCTGTAAACCATTATATACTAGGATTTTTAAAGAATTTATCTTTTAAGTCAAGTCTAATGGAATAAATTTGGATAATATCTCTATACAAGACTAAAATTATTCATTTATTTAAAGGAGTGGAAGAAAGTTGCTGGATTTAGTATGCAGAAATCTTTAATCAAAATTTCTAGTGATTCTGATAAAAAGAACTTGATATTCTTCCACAAATAGTGCAAAAGGTTTTTTTTTTTTTTTTTTTTTGCTGTTGTTATTTTCTACATCAGGAGTTTCCAAAACTGGGCCAACAATGACTCTCTGAATTTTTTAAAATTTACTGTCATTCACTGTCTACCATAAGGTTTCAATTGTGATCCTAGTGTGAATTCATAAAGTAGCTTAGCTCTGAGACTAAAACTTGGAATCTAAACTTTATAGAACTCTAGCCATGCCTTTTCTTAACTTGGTGGTTCCAATCATCTTTCATTCTTTATTGGGGAGAAACCAAACCTGTCTGGAGTTAGGCTTTACTTTTTGCTGAGGGTTTTGCCTTTTGAGATGATACAAGGTATTCTATGGCTATTTGAACTTTTTAAACTCCATTAATGATTCCAGGGTCTAGTTTTATAGGTCAGTAAATAACAAACTGATCTACATACTTAAGTAGAAGGTCAGATTTTTTCTTTTTAATTTTTATTTTATTTTATTAGTTCAAATTAGGAACAAGCTTGCTTCAGATGTCAATCCCTTCTCCCTCTCCCACCCCTCCCCCCAACATCCCATCTGCCCCTAGCCATCCCCCCTCCACTCCCCAGGCAGGGTAAGGCCCTCAAAAGGAGCTCCCCAAAGTCTACCACATCATCCTGGGCCAGGCCTAGGCCCTGGAAGGTCAGATTTTTAAATGTCAAGTACCTTAACTCTTTTATTAGTGTATGTCCATATGAGCAAAGACTATCTCTGAATGCTCTGGCTAAGTGTATTAAAGACTTTCTGTCTTTACCATTGGGATGCAAAGGGAAGACAGGTACTGTGATTTAGCTCATGTGAGAATGCATCCTTTAAGCCCAGGGAAGTAAATCTATCAGCTTCACTGGAAATCTGAATTAAAGTAGTACATAGATCTAGAAGTAACAGATGGAGAGGTGTCATTGCTTTATTTATTGCTCTTTGATTTTGCACCAGTCAATATTCTTCATTTGAGTTCAAAGCTGAGGAAATTGGATGGAGGTATTTCATGGGGATTGGCAAGATAACTACACTGGCCACATATGGGAAACTTTCAAATAAGAGACTGAGGTACCTTGTGTGCCCATGGATTAATAGGACATTATCATTTGTGAGGATATTTGTGGAGGATTTTTTAAAGTAATAACAAGTCGAATATTAGTTACCTTTCTTGGAATCTCTATATTCTTAACCTGAGGAGTCAGTGGATTTGATAAAACAGAGGTCATGAAGTTGGGAGGAAAAGTGGTGAGGGTGGGAAAGGGGTATTAATGCTCTCTATTACATATTGTATACTTTGCCCCTCACCCAGTACTGATCTGTGATATGGGGCTGGACCACCCCACTTAAATCCTTTATGGTGGTTATCATCATTATTTGCCTTTTATCACTTTTATCTTATTAATTTCATTTTTGTAGCTATCAATAGCTCAATTAATTTCTTCAGTTTTTGAAAATGCTTTTTAATCTGACATTATTTGATATTGGGTTACTTCCAATAATGAATACAGCTCTCCAAAGAGCAAAAGATAATTTATGTTGAGCCAAATATAAATTGAAATGGTTCAACAGTACTGGCTTAGGCTGCTTTGAATGGTAAGTTCCATGTGGAAGCAGTTACATGAAATTTTTAGAGACACAGAACGAAAATAAGTCATAAATAAATGTATCTTTCAAATACATTGGTGAGGACATCAGATATGTGGGTTATTACAAAATGGGGAAACCTTTGTTATAGGTTTCATATTCTGTGTGATGACATTCTAATCTTGTGGATTGGTGGAAGCTGATGGTACACTATGTTAATAGAGTTTAAAGGCTTTATCTCATAGTCTATGTTATTTCATGTGCAGAGGTGAGTGATAAATGGCTGTTAAGGCAACTAAAGGTAATCCAAGATAATTGTCTTAAGTAAAGCTATTATTGATGTGATAAAACACCATGACCAAAAGCAAACTGGGGAGAAAAGGGTTTATTTGGCTTACACTTCCATATTACTATACATCATTGGAAGAAGTCAGGACAGAAACACAAGTAGGGAAAGAACCTGGAGGCAGGAGCTGATACAGAGTCCATGGAGAACTGATGCTTACTGGCTTGTTTCACATGACTTGCTCAGCCTGCTTTCTTATAGCATCCAGGACCACCAACTCAGAGGTAGCCCTACTCACAATAAACTGGGCCTTCCCACATCACTTAGTGAGAAAAAAGCCCTACAGCCTTGCCTACAGCCTGATATTATGGAAACATTTGTTAAGTTCAGACTCCCTCCTCTTTGATGATTCTAGCTTGTGTTAAGTTGACATAAAACTAGCTTGCATAATAATTTCCCCTGTCAATCTGTAGTATCCCAACTCCGCATTCACCCATGTTCCAATCCATCTGCAGAGCTTCCATCATAGGTGAAGTTTCTTAAAAAGGAACTTTAGTTCATATTTATTTATTCATTTGTTTATTCCTTTATTCCTCATAAGAATGAAATCCCAGGAGGTCAGAATTAATTTACCCTTATTTTTGACATCCAGGCCCTAGATTAGTGTCTTCACTTTGTAGATACCAGTGTGAGCCATTGGGAGGATGTGTTCCAAGGGAAAATTAACGACAGATAACCTATTCATTTATTCATGTAACACATCTCTTTCATACATCTGTTACCTGGATACTGCTTATTAAAGTGGCTTGTTGTGAATGAAAATCATCCATATATAGTTTTTGGCAAGGGCAAACATTTAGAAAAGAGTCATAAGACTTTCCTATATCCTTACAGAGGCCTTAAATCAAGGATATTTTTCTTTTTGATTCAAACTGTTCCATAAAGTCCATGGTTAACAGCTACTACACTGCCCCATTGGCCTACAATCATATTCCTGTGATCATGTTTTTCCTTC
Source organism: Cricetulus griseus (assembly GCF_003668045.3). NCBI lineage: Eukaryota > Metazoa > Chordata > Mammalia > Rodentia > Cricetidae > Cricetulus > Cricetulus griseus. The sequence goes on from NW_023276806.1 coordinate 71,605,424, forward strand.
CAAAAATCATGTTGAAATTTGATTGCCAATGTGGCCATGTTGGGGCTGGAGGTTTCAAGGAGTGTTTGTGCTGTAAAGAGAGACTGAGATTTTTGTTGTTGTTTTCTTTTGGTTTTGTTTTTATTTGAATAGGCTAATTCTTGAGAGCATGACTTGTTATTATTAGAATGGATTATTATGAAGAGCCTACCATTCTTAAATTTTACCTTCCACCAAGTTATAAAACCCTAACCAGATGAATGTAGACACTCCAGCCTCTATATCTATGAGCCCAATTCATTGATGTCCCTTTTATAAATTACCCATTCTTAGGCATATTGGAATTATGGAGTACAGCAATATTCAATGCTCCATTGCAAATTGCTGGCATAGGAAGAGATACCATAGTGGTATAGACTTATAGCATGTATGATAGTTAAAGGATACAGGAGAGGGAACCTACCTTCCTGAGTGCCGCAGACATTTCTTTCTTCTCTTTCAGAGATGCACTGTGTTTACATGGATTCTTCTCCCCCAGCAGGTCCTTCTTTTGTACTTGACAGTCTTATGCAGGCAGAAAGAGTCCTTAGGATGGTTTGGTTCAGCCTTGTCCTGTGTTTTTCAGATTAAAAAGAAAAATCAAGGTACAGAGAGGACAGATGCTGTCCTGCTCCTATATTACATGCCAAGTTATTCTCTGCATCAAGCCAGTGACACTTTCTAAATACAGATTGAACACAGCATTACTTCTGCCTCCCATACCCTGCATCCAGAAGCCTAGAATTTAAGATCTCAATTTCCAGTAGCCAATTTTCCACTAAATGTGATATAATTTTTTCCCTTATAAAATAAACCTACAGATTGTTTGTAAATACTAACTGCATTGAAAATAAAAACAATGATACAATTTAATATTAGAGTTCTTATTGGTTTTAGACCTTGCTATACATCTGAGTCATGCAGGAAATCATAGAAAGCCCCAATGCCTACTCTCAAAGACTTTATGAGATTCAGAACTTGCCCACTTCCTTAATTTCCTTCTCCCCCACACTGTCTTTCTGTATGTAGTCATTAGATTCTATTTCAATTCTGAAACATTCCAAATCCTCCCTTTTCTTGGGTTCTTTGCCTTTGTCACTTACCTTGTTCAATATTTTTCCTCCCTTTTTAAAAATGTACTTCAAAGAGCTCTCTCCTCATTTCCCAAGTTTTCTTGACCCAGCAGATGACATTAGGACTTGGTACTATAATTCTTCTGCAACTGTCTTAATGTCTGCTATTGCAGGCACCTCTCTGCTTTGATTAAGTTGACCCTCAACAGACTTGGTGGCACACACAGAGTAGGGACTAGATGTTCTATCTGTGTGCCTCTGCAGTGTTAGAGCCTGTGGAATGGTTTCTGAGGCACACCAGGGTAATGGGTAGGTGAAGAATGAGCAGAGGATTGCCATGGGTAATGGGTAGGTGAATGAATAAGCAGTGGATTCCAGTGGGTTATGGGTAGGTGAATGAATGAGCAGTGGATTGCAATGGGTTATGGGTAGGTGAATGAATGAAAGAATGAATGAGCAGTGTATTGCAATGGGTAATGGGTAGGTGAATGAATGAGCAGTCGATTGCTATGGGTAATGGCTAGATGAATGAATGAATGAATGAGCACTGGATTGCCATGTGTGGGTTTGAGTAGTTTCTGGAAGGAAGATCAGACATAAAGGAAACAGTACATTTATCTGATGACTGTTTCCCACTGTAGTCTTTGTTTTTCTTCTACAAACTTCACAAGGGGATTGACTGTTTATTATTGGGTAGAAATGTCTAAGGATGTTGGGAGATACTTAAAATGAGTTTCACCATGAAAAATATATCCAATTTTACTTTGCTTTGTGGAAAATCCTTTATACCCAATGCTTCGTTAGATCAAATATTTCAGTTTGTGTTCCCCTGAGAACAGTGATCTATCTAACATGTCTAAGGAAGATATTAGACCTATCTTTCATAACACTAAAAGTTCTCAAGGTTTCCTATTTTCTATCCATTCTTCTAATGTTTTCTCTCTTATATTAATTAATGCTGTGTCAATATTTCAGAAAAAATTAGAATTACAAGATTAGAATTACAAGATGAAAACACATGCTGCACATTAGTGTGTGCTATTGGATTTTTATCCTGAACATCTGCCTAATGTTTCTTTCTCTTCTTAGTTCTTTTCTTCCTTCTTCATTATAAATTCCCCAGCTGGGTCTTGCATATTTGTTGAACATCTTGATATAAGAATATGTAAAATCTCTAAATAGAAGGACTTCAAAGATTTCTTTTGGTAGTGTCTTCCATTTGACCCTTTTTGGAAAATAATAAAATATAATAAGTTAACTTTCTTCTGACCTCTATGCCAAGAAAAAAATCCCTATGCTTCCTTCCTTCCTTCCTTCCTTCCTTCCTTCCTTCCTTCCTTCCTTCCTTCCTTCCTTCCTTCCTTTTCTGTCCTGGCCACAGTTTCCCCTCCGTTCCTCTCCTCCCAGCCCTTCCCCTATCCCAACCCCACTCTGTTCCCACCTCCCAATCCACTCCTCCTCTGTTTCTCTTCAGGAAATGGCAGGTCTCCCATGGATATCAACAAAACATGCCATAACAAGTTGCAGTAAGACTAGGACCCACAGGCTGGATGATCCAGAGACTTAGGATAGAACCAAACATGACTGGAGGAAAGAATAATGTCAATTTAATGATTCTTAATAATATTCTGCTATACTCATAATTTGGTGCCTAGCTTCATCTAGCAACTGATGGAAATAGATGCAGACCCCTAGCCAAACACTAGGCAGAGCTCAAGGAATCCTGCAAGAAGGGGAGGAAGGATTGTAGGAGCCAGAGGGGTCCAGGACACCACAAGAAAACAATGACTTTTTAATAAGGTGATATTTGTAATGGTTTTACAATTTGGAGTATTGAGAAAAAATAAGCAGCTATGTGTTTAGGGACAGATGGTACAAGACTTGAAAAATATTTTTAGTTTTAAATGTGAACATGGGTTCAAAAGGAAGTGATAGTGGAGCTGTAGAAGAGCTCTTACCATTTTAAGAACACGACTTAATCATCTAGGTCCAGACTGCAGCTCACATTCCCGTACATGCAAGTAATAGAATTTCGTGTTGAAAGAGGACTTCCATATGCAACTTTTATGGCTTAACATTGTCATATACCAAAAGACTTACTTTGCTCTTAACTCTTTCTAATTGTTAGGTACTTAAGAAAGCTATTAAATCTTTTACTAACCTAGAGTATTATTACATTTCAATGATTCCAAACCTTTACATATATTATCCTCCAAGTGATAGTTTTGATCTTAGTTTTAGATCACATTTGCATGCATCTTAAGGTTTCAAGGGTCTCTGAGGTGCACAACAATGGGAGTGGAGTGAGTTTACACCTGGAGCTGGTTCAGTCTGGTTTCCAGCCTGATTTTTACACTTACCAATCATGTGGTCATTTCTGTTTTCCCTGTGCGGGGAAAAATGCTAGACAGAAGCAACTGGTGGAGGAAAGATTGGATTTGATTTTCAAGGTGAGGGGCACAGATCATCCTGGTGGGAAGACACGGCTGGTGGAGATCCGTGGCAGCGAGAACTGCTTTGGCAGTTTGTTATATTACAGCAGAGCAGGAAGCAGGAACCTGGGCTTGAAAGTCTGCCTCTCATTGAAGCACTTCTTAGATCTCACTTTCTAAAGGGCCACCACATTCCAAACTGCGCCACCAGCTGGGGACAAAGTGTCTGACATGTGACTCTTGGGCTACTTCTCACATTCATGCCATAACAAAAGTCCACGTTTGATGATCCTGCAGTGACTCAGCATTGGTATTTTTGCTTCAAAATTCACTGCATAGCTTGAGTTCCTGTCTTTTCATCTATGATTATGAAATAAGTAGCCATGGAATGGAGTGTAAAGTGAAAAACATACCTATTAGCCAGTAAACTTCAGTTTCCTCATTTTACACTGTAGTTGAGGAAGCCCAGGCCCAGGATAACTCGGAGATTTTCATGTCTTCAGGCAAGGATGGATTTTTTCAGAGCTGGGGACTTTAGATTTTACATATTAATTTTGCTATCTTTAACTGAGAATGATTATTTTTAATGAACACAGGGTCACAGAACAGGTTAATAAATCCTACATTGATTGAAAGGAAAACTAAGCTCATGAACTAATACAGTTATTGCTGCTGTACATTACAATGTTCTGAGAATTGAAATGCTCATGACTACACAGTTTCTCATTCCAGTTAAATCACAGTGTGGGAGACAGGTATTACCACTTGTATAACTTTCTGTGTGATTTCAATGTGATCTCAAGCATGGAATTTGCTGTCACCCCATTGAGATACTTCAAGCCAAGCCATCTCTAGTGCAGTCTGGAAGGCTTTCTCTTTTGTCAGCAGAACTTGGGCATATTATTTTCCTCAAGTGCTTTGGAAGAGCTCATCTTATGGCATATTTTACTCCATTTTCACACAGACTTATACTCCTGATCCCATATCTTTTGTTATCTGTGTCTCTAAAGCTCCTTGGAGAAAGAAAATGAATTTGCAAAGTGAATGGAGATGGACCTTGTTTCAATAAGGTCATTAAAACCACGTTTAATTCAATGGTACTTAGTGGCCTTTGGTTCAGCCTCCTTGTTATCTTCAGTCCTCTAGTGTGTGTCTTCTTTTTGGATGAGGAACTGAATTTCCTTGGAGCAGGCTTTGCAGTTCTGCTGAGTTCCTGGTTATTTAGAGGTGGCTAATTTGGTGCTGCTTTTGCAGCTCCTTTCTCCCCATACGTTAAGATTCCCAGGAACTGGAAGGTATCAGGTGTTGGTACATCAGTGCTTCATTTCTAATATTTTCCACATTCTCATATAGCATCAGCATAGGCTCCGCAAAACCCCAGAGCAGTTTCACTGCATTCCACAGCTGAGATGGTAGTGTACAGCTAGACACAGCATCCGAAGTTACAGACAGGAGAGAGGCAACTACTCCTTTCTTCAAAGCGGGAGTATACTGGGTTAACAGGTGTTCATTGCCCAAAGGTGATACCCAGAAATAGCATCTCTGAAACCTATACCCCCCAATGGTCTTCAGCATACACTATCACATCTCATGCAGTCAGACATATTCTGGTTTAGTAGCTGTGACAATAGAAATAAATTCAGTTATCTCCATGAGCAATGTGGTGATCTGAATGTAAATGGTACAATAGACACTGAGATGTGATAGTTGCCTTGGTCATGGTGTTTCATTATAACATTAAAAAAGAAACTAATATAATCAAGTGACTTGTTACTTGAGCTTTTTTTTCCAAGTGAAAAAAAGTCTCTTTGGTAACCTGCTATGAGAGCATTCAAATGAGATTTAAACTACTTAATAGCTATATATATATATATATATATATATATATATATATATATATATATATTTCTAGTATCTATTTATTCAAGAAAGATTATGGGACATAAAATAAAAAGTCAGTCTTACTACTTTAAATGACATCCTAGAGCCTTCATCCAGTAGTTGATGAAAGCAGAAGCAGATAGCCACAGCTAAGCACTGAGCCGAACTCCTGGAATCCAGTTGTAGAGATGGAGGAGTAATGAGCAAAGGGGTCAAGACCATGCTGGGGAAACCCACAGAAACAGCAGACCTGAGCAAGTGGGAGCTCATGGACCCCAGCCAGACAGCTGGGGAACCAGCATAGGACTGAACCAAGCCTCCTGAACTTTGGTGACAGTTAGGAGGTCTGGACAGTCTATGGGGTCTCCTGTAGTGGAACCAGTATTTATTTCTAGTGCACAAACAGACTTTGGGAGCCCATTCCTCCATGGAGGGATACTCTCTCAGCCTAAATACACGAGGGAGGGCCTAGGCCATCCCAAATGATGTGACAGACTTTGATGATCCCCATGGAAGGTCTCACTCTCCCAGAGGAGTGGCTAGGGAGTGGGGACTGAGGGGGGGTGGTTGGTGGGAGGCATGGGAGGATGCTGGGTCCTCCGGCAGGTCTCTCCCTGGGGCTGAGTGGGTTGTCGAGTGTCAATGACCCAGACCCCCCTCCTAGTCACTGGAAAGAACCACACTGAGTCTGGAGACTTGTTGAAACAGGATCTCTCTTTATTGTGTCAGACAGGTGTTTATACAGGGCTGAGGGAAGGGCCAGAAGACTAAGGATGGGATGAGGTGATGTTGGGTTCAGGGGCCAATCATGTCTCACCACGGTAGCAGTAGCTAGGTAGAGGCAGTTCTAAGCCAGGCCATGCTGAGTCATTCCCATGAGAAAGTCACAGGCCTGAGACAGGCTCAGGAAGTTACACTGGGCTTTGTGTCTAAACCCCATTGGACCCAACAGGAGGATGGGAGGGAGAGAGAACTGCGATTGATATGTAAAATAAGATTGTTTCTAATCTAAATTAAAAAATATCAAATGGAAAACAAAACGAAATGAAACAAAAAAGTCAGTCCTAATCATTTTAGCAGGCAAATGCGAGCCTGTTAATATTTATTAACAGTGTTTTGTAGATACATACATGACACAAATAGTTTCCTACATATTGTTATCATAGCCTGTCCTATTCTCATTATATACAGTATTATGGATACCTTTAATTTAATTTGATAATATTTTAGGAACTGTAATATTCCACAGAATGGGTATATTATTCTTTATTAAGCAATGGTATTTAGTTGGGTCTGAATTTTTGGTGTTACAAATAATTTTGTAAGAAACTGATAATTCTTTAAAAGAAAATCTTTGTATATGTCTGTGTCCATATCCGTGTCTGATTACATGTCCATGTGTCCATGTCTTTGTGTGTGTGTGTGTGTGTGTGTGTGTGTGTGTGTGTGTGTGTGTGTGTGTGTGTGATGATGCCATTGCGCATGTATAGAGGTCAGAAGATAACTTTGAGTTCTGGTCCCCACCTTCCATTTTGGTTGAGACAGTGTCTTTTTTTTTTTTTTTTTTTTTTTGGTTTTTTGAGACAGGGTTTCTCTGTGTAGCTTTGGAGCCTATCCTGGCACTCGCTCTGGAGACCAGGCTGGCCTCGAACTCACAGAGATCTGCCTGCCTCTGTGAATCTCTGTGTTGGCATTAAAGGCGTGCGCCACCAATGCCCGGCTGAGACCGTGTCTTGTGGTTTGCTGCTGTTGAGGCCAGGCTAGTTGGCCCATAAGCTTCCAAAGATTATTTTCTCTACCACATTATAGCTAGAATAAGAAGAGAATTAGTCTGCTTCGCTGCCACAACAGAACCACATAAGCCATGTGGGTTCCAGCACGGATGCTTAATATTTTCCAAATTTTTTGAAGCTGGGGAGTCTGAGACAGAGGTAGTTTCTGGGGAGGGTTGTATAGATGTCCTCCTTCTTGCTTCTCCTTCCATGATGGGTAGAAGCATATAAAAGATTTGAGACAAGCTCCCAAGTAAAGAGGGTCAAGGAAGAGGAGGTGAGGGAAGGAGTGGAGAGTAGAAGAGAAAGAATAATATGTCCTTATCTATTTTCATAGGCCCCCACTTTTTTATTTTATTTTTTTTTATTTTTTGAGATTATAACTACCCCTTCTGGTTTCTCCCTTCAAACACTATCATATTCTTCTTCTTCTTGTTTTTTCTTTCTTCCATGTTCTGTTTTTAATTTTTGTATTTGAATTAGAAACAAGATTGAATTACATGACAATCCCAGTTCCCTTCTTTCTCCCCTCCTCCCCTACCACCCCAACTAAAACCCTACCTATTGAATATTCATAGGCTCCCATTTTATAAAGCACATTTAATCTTATTTCTATGTATCTGTAAATTCAATTACATTATAGGATAGGCTTCATTATATCAGTTTTGGGGAACTTCAGTAAAGCCCATAGAATAAGCCAAAAATGAAATTCTGTGGAATACTGAGATGAGACCATTTTCATGATTATTTTTAACTCATGAACTTGTTAAGTACTTATGTATGGAAATCTCACAATGCCTTCACTGTGTCTTCTAGAAAAAAGGAGTCGTATTGTCTAAAGCAATGCTGTTAGTCATGTCTGAGTCTTACTTTCCAGTAAGCAGCCAGTCCTGCTGATTTTACATCATAGGTTGTTTTCTCTCCTAGCTTAGTTACCCTGTCCTTGCTGGTCTCATCTCCATTTTACCTAACCTAATGTGACAATTAGATTTTCCTACTTCCCATTTGGCTTCTTCACCACACTTCTGCCAGGATGACTTACAGAAAATGGTAATTTTCCACATCCTATATTATGACACACAAACTCTGTCATGTAGCATAAAGGCTTCCATTATTCTGTGTCTTCACTCTCTCTGGTCCAGTGGTTCTCAATATTTTGTGTTCATAACAAGTACCACATACTGCCTATTAAAATGCAGATTCTCATTATTTTTAGCTTTCCAGAATCTTTTTGGGTGTGTTTAGATCAGGATCTAAGAATCCATACTTCTATCAATTGCAATCTTAAATAACACAGCACATAAGCTCCACTCTCTGTAATTGGGCTTGCTAGGTTTCTCTCTCATGTCTGGTTCAGTGCTTTCTTTTACAAGAACCTTCCATGAAGGTTCTGTCTTTTGTTATAACTATCTTTTTTTCCTCAATGTGAGAACTCATAATAACATTAGCTAGAATCACAGAACAGTTTAGTCTATCCTGGCAGGAATTGAAATATATAATACATATTCAGGTATGATTTTTTTGAGTTCTAGAGATGAAGAGGCTCATACTTACTGTGAATGTGTTGTACCAGTGAGCTATGTCTTCGGCTCTCAGCTAGGAGTTTTGAAAGCAATTTCTGTGAAGGAACCAAAAATGTAGAGGTACAAGCAACACAAAGAAAGCCAGAACACTTTAGAAGTATCACTGGGAAGTTATCATCCTGTAATTGGGTAAAAGGGATACTCAATTCAGAGCTGGGACTATGAAGAGGGGCAGCTTATTCTAAGTTTGCTTGAACAGAAGACCCACAGGTGGAGGGACAGACAGGAGGAGTACCCCTACTGAACACTTACTGAGCTTTCCTTGTGGTCTCCTGAAATGCCTTCCTATTGGATAGCTCTGTGATGGAGTTATGAGAAGTAAGTGGAGGGTAGGAAAGGGGGGAATAGATACAGAGCTGGGGAGAGTGACTCAGACATTCCAGGAAGGAATCTTAACCAACATATAAATAAGGAAACTGGGACAGATTAATGAAGGTCATGCATGCAGTAGGTCATGGAATTGGGATCCAAACCTGGATTAGTTCCTTGTCCCTCAGAAACCCATTTCTCACAATTGCAGGCGGTTCCTATTCCCAACCAGATGCTGGTTTCCTGAAAGTACAATTTGGGAGGACCTATGTATCAAGCTTTCTTGTCAGACTATCTTTGGGTTTCCAACCCCAAATAATGACCTGGCAATTTCTTATTAATTGTGACAGCTTGGCCTTTGGTTTAGGCTTGTCCCCAACTAGTTCTTATAACTCAATTTAATCTGCATTCTGCCACATGGCTTGTACTTCTCTCCCATTCTGTATGTCCATCACATTCCGTGTTTTGCCGTTATCTCCACCTCTCTTCTTCACAGAACTCTCTTTCTCACTGGAAGTCCCACCTAGTTCTCTCTTGCCTAGCTATTGGCCATTCATCTCTTTACATATAGTTGTTTGGAGCCTCATCATCCTTTTGGAGACTTCAAAGGTCACTGTTAGGACTAGTCACAGTTCAGTGCAGAAAAACTTACAAATAATCACGCACAGCAGATCTTGGAGAGGTTAAAGGACCACAATCTATTAAATACATCTGGGATACACAAGCTTAATTCCTAGTTACCTGCTCCAGACTCAAGCCTGACGTCATATGCTGGAAGCTAAATGAAGCCTATTTCTATAATTATTACTCTAGATGACCATTAATATCATGGCAAGAAGTTTAAATATATATATTAACTTACAAATTTTGCAATAATACTTACATCTTAAGAAAAGTTTTAAAGAGTCAAAATAAAACCAAAGGATTATGAGATTGGTGGCAATCAATAGTCCCTTAGTTTTGCTTTTTTTCTTCTGTCCCATAACAGGTGATTCTTCTGACATGAGACAGAGATTTTGGATTTTCCTTTTATAAGCATGCTTGGGTTTAGAGAAGGGAGAGCCATGCTCCAACTCCAAAGCCAGCTTTGATTTTTAATTGAATTGAGACTACAAAAAGACCATTTGTCATATATGCCTGTAGAGAACATCAGAAACAAACATTTGGGAAGATTTATGAAATTTTATCCTATTGGAAATGTAATATACCATTAGGACAATTTACTCTTTTTTCTTTTAACATCTTCTCTAGATGGTTTGTCCTTCTTCTTAAGATGTCTCATTTGTCCAGGGGCCTTCAGATTCCTTAGTCGTATGCTTTTATTCTCCTGGAAAGACAAAAACAATACTCTGCCCCAACCCTAACTTTGAGAGTTTTCCTTTTTGTCAGGCTATATCTGATTAAATGAAATTAATCATTTGTTAGTTTGATAAGTTAGTTTAGAATGAATGGCCATGCAATTTGATGAATTATCACCTCTCCTAATCAAGAGGTCTCTCTTGTTTGAATCTAATCTTTATCAATTTTCAGGGTATCCATAGCTTTTCTTCTCAAAACAAACAAACAAACAAATAAATAAAACAACCAAGCAACAATAGACTACTGTGAATTAAAATTCTCCTATTTTGTCATTTGCTGATCAAAAGAGCATTTGAGCATGTCTGTGCCCTCAGTGAATAAAGTGGGAATAATATAGCTTGCATAATATCTTGTAGTGAGTCAAATGAGATTATGGAATGGAGTTAAGTTGATTTTAAGATCCCTTCTGGCTCTCAAAGCCCATTACCTGTAAGCATGTTTCTAATCTACAAAGAACAATTCAAATGTTAAGCCTATGGGATAAATGAAGTCCTGTTGTGTTTATACAGTTGAAAAGTTCTGCCTGGGATAGTTTATGTATGCAAATTCTATTTTAATTTCATGATAGAACAAAAACAAGTAAGTCTATCTGAGCCAAGACAATGGTAAGCGTCTAGGAAGTGGCTGGAGTCATTGAGAAGGGATTTCATTGTATTGTCTTCTTCTTGCTTCTTGTATTAGCATCATTTTTGAAACTGCTTAGGAGCTTGTGTATTTGACAACTGAGTCCTGAGGGAAAAGACATTGTTTACTTCCTGTAATTATGCTTTCAAGAAGGTTGTGACAAAGGTGGACACGGTAACCAAGGAAACCACAAGCTACTCTGAAGGAAGGGAAGTGACTCTTTAGTTGCCAGACGGAGTATAAGAGACATGTGATCTGCAAACTAATGGAAACAGGAATTTCAGTAAGTCTGCTGTGGTTAAAATTTCCTTTTATAGTATTACTGGCATATTTTATGTCTATCTTGTTTACTGTTTTGCTTAGGTATATTTTCTTTAGAATGGACTTAAATATCAAGGTGCCTTGATCATCCCCAGAGGAGAACTGGCATGTAAAGTAAAAAGGAAACAAAAGTGCTGACACATGACTGTAATCTCAGAACTTGGTACTTTGAAGGCTGAGGCAGATTGATTGGGAGAACCAGGCCAGCCTTGATTGCATTGTAAGACCCTAACACAAAAAGTAAATCCCAAAGCATTTGTTATTTTAAAATTATTAAGGTGTCTATTTATGCACATTGTAGGGTGCAGTATGATAATGTGATATGAATATATAATGTGAAATGATACGAGGAAATTTATACTTTACTCTAAAGTGTAAATTAAAATATAAAGTACTAAAGTAAATTCCTTTAGCTCTCTGGCCACCACATTGAAACAAGCGCTCTCCCATCTGCTATGAGTTGAGTGTTTGTGTCTCTTCCAAAATTCTTATTGAAAATCAGTGTGCAGCAGTATTGGATTGTAACCATTTTGGCAGGAATGAAGCCACCCTGGAGAGTTATTTGTGTCCTTCATTTTGGCTATCTGACTACTGAGATAAAACACCCCAAGGAATTGGAGTTTTCCCAGGAATCTCATGCTTGAAGTAGCAGGGAAACAGAGCACGTGTTCCCATCCTGAGGCATTACCTGATGAATGAATTATTTCCCAGAGGCTTCACCTCCTGGCACCACCACCTCAGGGCTTAAGATCTCAATATACAAAATCTTAAGAGAGTACAAATGAGGCAGAAGTGTAGAGATATGTAACATTTGACTTTTTTACCTTTGAAAATTAAATTCATTCATCTTTTCCTTTGAGATGCTTTATATCAAATTGTATAGTTTGGTTTTCAATGTAAGTTAGAAGCCAAGAGCCAAGGTGACATACAGGTAATCCTAGTACACAGGAGTCTGAGACAGGAAGAGTGTAGTTCCCAGACAGTCTGAACTACCTAATGGTACTTTCTATAAAATAATAATTCAAAACAAAGGGTCTGGTTGCAGGAGCAGTTACTTTCCTAGCACATGGCTAAGTTCTATGAGGTCATTGAGAGTGCTTTTCAGTGTGTTTATCAGTGACAGATTTCAAAGCAGAGGCTTCCCAGGAATTGAACTATCTCTCCAAAGTCCATAGCTATTTATTTAAAAAAAAGGAGCAAAACAACAACAAACCCTCAATCATGATAGTAGTGAATGGAAAAGGCCTTTCTCTGCCCAAATTAGAGTAAGGGCATATTGATCATATCTTCAGTAGTCACAGTTATGACTGTAATTTACTTATCATCAAAATTAGAATAAAGCTTGAGTTTCTACTCAGCACACAAAACCCGCCCCAGAGTCTTCCCACTTGATGCTGTCTCTCTCTAGTCACATGTGCCTGTGATGTTCCGGACAAACTATTATTCTTACTCCTTTTCTTTGTATTCATCTACAAGGAACATTTGTCACATGCGATTAACCAGTACTCACCCTGCAAAACACCTTCAATTTGCTCCTTCCAGAAAACCACTGAGTCAGTCTTTAACATCTTGCATAAAGTGTCTTGATTTATGCAGGAAAATGAGATCACTTTCTGGAACTCAGTGTTTCCAGCAGCATTTGTCAAAGTTTGTGGGCAGGGATAGGTACTGAAACACTTGACTTCTTTATCCAAAACATTTTGAAGGGTGGGTTCAATCCTGAAGGTGTCTGCATTGCTTAGCTGTTAACATAACCTCTCTTTATTATTTAATTTTTAAATTTATTTTACATATCAACCACAGTTCCACCCCCCTCCACTTGTCCCTCTCTCCCCACCTCCCCCAATCTCATTCCCATCCACACCTCAAAAAGGGTAAGGCCTCCCATGGGGAGTTGACAAAGCCTGGCACATTCAGTTGAGGCAGAACTAAGTGCCACCCCCTCCCCATCAAGGCTGAACAAGGCATCCACCATATGGGATGGGCTTCAGAAAGCCAGCTCATGCACTAGGGATAGATTGTGGTCCCACTGCCAGGGGTCCCACAAACAGACCAGACTACAAAACTGTCACCCACATGCAGAGGTCCTGGTTCGATCCTATGCAGGCTCCCCAGCTATTGGTCTAGAGTCCATGAGCTTCCATAAGTTCAGGTCAACGGTCTGTTGGTTTTCCCATCATGATCTTGACCCCATTTGCACAATAATCTCTCCCTCCTCTCTTGGGACTGGACTCCCTTAGCTTTGCCTGGTGTTTGGATGTGGATCTCTCTGCATCTGCTTCTATTGGTGAAGGTTCTATCACCAATCTGATTACAAGGGAAGATCGGTTTCTGCTCCCTCACCACTAATGCTAGGAGTCTTAGCTGGGGTCACCCTTGTGGATTCCTGGGAACTTCCATAATATCAGGCTTCTTTCTAGGTTCATAATGGCTACTTCTACCGAGATATCTCCTTCCTTGCTCTTCCACCCCCAAGTCGACCATCCCATTCCCACATGTTCTCATTCCCTCATCCCTGTCTTTTACCCCCACCCCAACCCCAGTTTACAAGGATATCTCATCTATTTCTCCTTCCCAGGGTGATCCATGTGTCCCTCTTAGGGACCTCCTCATTATCAAGCTTCTCTGGAGCTGTGGATTGTAGTTTGGTTATCCTTTCCTTAATATATAGTGTCCACTTATGAATGAGTACATACAGTGTTTGTCTTTATGGGTCAGGGTTACCTCACTCAGGATGCTTTTTTTGTGTGTTTAGGTTTTTTTTCCTAGTTCCATCTATTTGCCTGGAAATTTCATGATGTTATTGTTTTTTACAGCTGAATAATACTCCATTGTGTAAAAGTACCACATTTTCTTTATCCATTTTTCGATTGGGGGCATCTAGGTTGTTTTCAGGTTCTGGCTATTATAAGAAAAAAACTGTCATGAACATAGGTAAGTGTCCTTGTAGTATGATTGAGCAACCTTTGGGTGTACGCCCAAGAATGGTAATGCTGGGTCCTGAGGTAGATTGATTCCCAATTTTCTGAGAAACCTCCACACTGATTTCCAAGTGATTTCCAAGTGGCTGTACAAGTTTGCATTCCCACCAGCAGTGGAAGAATGTTTCCCTTACTTCACAACCTTTTCAACACAGGCTCTCATCAGTGTTTTTTATCTTAGCCATTCTGACAGGTATACAATGATATCTCAGAGTTGCTTTGTTTTGCATTTCCCTGATGGCTGAGGATGTTGAGCAATTCCTTAAATGCTTTTTGGCCTTTTGAGATTCTTCTGTTGAGAATTCTCTGTTTGATCTGTTTTGTTTTGTTTTGTTTTCAAGACAGGGTTTCTCTGTGTAGCTTTGGAGCCTGTCCTGGAATCAGCTCTTGTAGACCGTGCTGGTCTTGAACTCATAGAGTTCCACCTTGCTCTGATTCCCAAGTGCTGGGATTAAAGCTATGCACCATCACTGCCCAGCTCTGTCTAGATCTGTACCCCATTTTTAATTGGATTATTCGGTATTTTGATGTCTAGTTTCTTGAGTTCTTTATATATTTTGGAGTCCAGTCCCCTGTCAGATGTGGAGTTGGTAAAGACCTCTTCCCATTCTGCAGGCTGTTGTTTTGTCTTAGTTACTATGTCCTTTGCTTTACAGAAGCTTACCCCAAGCTTACATGATTAACTCAAAAAAAAAAAAATCAGTAGCACTCCTATATACAAATGATAAATGGGCTGAGAAAGAAATCAGAGAAATATCACCCGTTACAATAGCCACAAATAATATACAACATCCTGGGGTAACTGATTTCCTAAGTGTTTGTTGTTATGTTCCCCTTTTAATTTCTGATTTTGTTAATTTGGGTATTCCCTCTGACTTTTGGTTAGTTTGGATAGAGGTTTGTCTATCTTGTTGATTTTCTCTAAGAACCAATTCTTTGTTTCATTAATTTTTGTATTGTTCTCTTTGTTTCTATTTTATTGATTTCAGCCCTCAATTTCATTATTTCTTGTCATCTACTTCTTCCCGGTGAGTTTGCTTCTTTTTTGTTCTAGAGCTTTCAGGTGTGCTGTTAAATCAATAGTGTGAGATTTCTCCAAGTTCTTTATGTGGGCACTTAGTGCTATGAACTTTCCTCTTAGCACTGCTTTCATTGTGCCCCATAAGTTTGAATATATTACACATTCATTTTCATTGAATTCTAGGAAGTCTTTAATTTCTTTTTTTATTTCTTCCTTGACCTAGCGATGATTCAGTTGAGCATTTTTCAGTTTCCCTGAGTTTGTAGGCTTTCTGTAACTTGTGTTGTTGTTGAATTCTAACTTTAAGCTATGGTGATCCAATAAGATACAAGGGTTTGTTCCATTTTTTTTTTGTATCTGTTGAGACTTGTTTTGTGACTTAGCATGTGGTCAATTTTTGAAAAGGTTCCATGAGGCAGTGAGAAGAAGTTATATTATTTTGGGGTTGGGTGGAATGTTCTATAAATATTTGTTTAGCCTATTTATGTGACATCTGTCAGTTCCCTTGTTTGTTAAGTTTCTGTTTGGCAGACCTGTCCATTGGTGAGAGTGGCATGTTGAACTCTTATTAATTAACTCTTATTAATGTGTGGGGTTTGATGTGCGATTTAAGCTTTAGTAATGTTTCTTTTACAAATGCGGGTGCCCTTGTATTTGGGTCATACATATTCAGAATTGAGGCTTCATCGTGATTTTTTTCCTGTGAGGAATATGAAATATCCTTCTCCATCTTTTTTTGGTTAATTTTAGTTTGAAGTCTATTCTTCTTAGATATCAGGATAGCTATACCAGCTTGCTTCTTAGGTTCATTTGATTCGAAAGTTTTTTCCCAACCCTTTGCTCTGAGGTAATGTTTGTCTTTGAAGTTGAGGTGTGTTTCTTGTATGCAGCAGAAGGTTAGCTCCTGTTTTTGTATCTATTATATTAGCTTGTATCTTATTATTGGCAAATTGAGTCCATTGATATCAATAGATATTAATGAACAATAATTGTTAATTCCTGTTATTTTTGGATTTGTGTTCATGGTCGTAGTGTGTGTATGCTTCACTTCTTTGGAATTTGCTGATGTGAAGTTACCTATTGCCTGTGTTTTTGTGGGTGCAGCTAACTTCCTTGGGTTGGAATTTTCCTTCTAGTACTTTCTGTAGGACTGGATTGGTGGATAGGTAATGTTTAAATATGGTTTTGTCATAGAATATCTTGTTTTCTCTGTCTATGGTGGCTGAAAGCTTTGTTGGGTATAGAAGTCTGGGCTGGCTTCTGTGGTCTCTTAGTGTCTGCAGGATCTCTCTCTAGGACCTTCAGGCTTTCAGAGTTTCCATTGAAAATTTGGGTGTAATTCTGATAGGCCTGCCTGTATATGTTACTTGGCCTTTTTTCCTTTTCAGCTCTTAATATTCTTCTGTTGCTCTCTATGTTAAGTGTTTTAATTATTATGGGGTGAGGGGACTATTTTTTTTGGTCCAGTCTATTAGGTGTTCTATAGGCTTCTTGTTCTTTCACAGGCATGTCTCTCATTAGGTTGGGAAGTTTTCTTCTATGATTTTGTTGAATATATTTTCTGTGCATTTGAGCTGGAATTCTTTTTTTCTATCCCTATTATTCTTAGGTTTGGTCTTTTCATGGTGTCCCACATTTCCTTGATGTTTTGTGTTAAGAATTTGTTGGATTTAACATTTTTCTTTGGCTGATAAATCTATTTCCTCCATCTTATCTTCAACTCCTGAGATTCTCTCTTCCATATCTTGTATTCTGTTGGTTATGCTTGAGTGTATAGTTCTTGTTTGTCTACATTTCCAGAATTCCCTCGATTCGTGTTTTATTTATGCTGCTATTTTAATTTTCAAGTCTTGAACTGTTTCTTTCATCTGTTTGATTTTTTCTTGGATTTCTTTAAGGGACTTATTGATTTATTCCATTTTTTTGTATTTTCCTCCATTTCTTTAAGAGAATTTTCATTTCCTCTTTCAGGGCCTCTATCATCTTCATAAAGTTATTTTTAAGGTCGTTTTCTTCTGCTTCCTCTGTGTTGGTGTGTTCCAGTCTTGCTATTGTAGATCCACTAGGTTCTGGTGGTGCCACCTTGTTCTTTATGTTGTTGAGTGTATTCTTGCATTGGTGTCTGCCGGTCTCTTCCTCCAAGTGGTGCAGGAGGTGCCTGTGGCTCCTGGGGTGGCTCTTCATCCAATCTGTGCAGCAGGGGTCTGAGTCTCTGGGAGCCTCACTTCGTGTAGTCTGTGCAGGCAGTGTCTGTGTCTCCAGGAGCCACTGATGTCGCTGGGGTGGTGTTGGTGGTTGGGTTGGGACTTATAGATTACAGGGTCAAATGGGGGGGTAGAGAAATCTGCCCCCAGGCACCTCGCCTGCAGACCAGCTAGAGGGGCTGCAATTGGTAAGGGAGGGTCTTAGGGCCTAGAATCAGGGATGTCCGGGTGAGAGACCAGTCATTTACCACTTTGTGGAATCCATTCAGATGTTGTTTGTGTCTCCAGAAGCACTTGATGCCATGGGGGATGGTTGGGGTTCAAAATAACCTCTTTAAAATCTAGACTTTACATTGTAGAGAAAAGTCTGAAGTCACAGACTGAATAGGAAAATAGTCTTTAGATAGAATTGAATTAAATTATAACTATTCAATGGAAAATTTCTTTCCAAGTCTTCATTATGGGATTTTTAATTGTTATTCTACAAATCAACTATATCCTTAGTCTCAAGTGTCTTGTCTGCCAGTACAGCATAGCCAAGACATTCCTTAATAAGGACATAGCTCACCCATTCTGTGTTCTCAGGATTGTTCCTGTGTGACTACTTGGTGGGCACAGTCCTGTGTGTCCATAGGTTTAAATTTGTGTGTTAAATCCACTATGGGTCAAACATATCATTGATCTTCTGGGGTTTTAGGGTTGCAGTATTGAACCTCACCTCAGCACTGAGAAAGCTGTATAGGTTTGATGCAGAAACATGAGGGTTTTAGAGGTGAGGTTCAAGACTTGGAATAGTCATATAGACAGATGAGTCACAATGTGGATGATTAAGGCATATCAGTAGTGGTGTCTGAACTGAGTTGAAGCCATAGAGGCTGTTAGGGGTTTTCTACCTTATGGTCTCTTGATGCATGTATTAAGTGGTCAGCTGAAGGCTGTTGCAATATTAGATACTCTCTTCTTTGTGGGGTCCAGCTGTGGGTGTTGAACTCTTCCTTGGCTTTGTGTGTTTGACATGTACTTGGGACTGTTTTCTTATGGTTTGGCTTTAATGCACTCAACTCATTTCGAGAAGTCAATAAGAAGTGTCTTTTTACTTGGAGTAAGTTAAATGCCCCATGAATGGTGTTGACAGGGATGGTGCTACAAGTATAACAAGATGCAGAGTCATACTGCCTCTGCAGTTTTGTTCAAAGTGGAGTCAGTGCTTCCTCCTTTATACTCTAACAGTCTCACAAGACCCTATGCAGCTGGGGAGAGATGTCAGAAGGAAATGGCTGGACTCTCAGATAAAGGCCTCCCTCTGCTACTAGAGAATACCACTACTCTGCCACCATTATTGGAGACCTATCTATCTGTATTATTCTGCTTAATTCATTTCATTATTTTGTAGGTCAATACAGCAAATTATGCTCCACTATGGCAACAGAGATGCCAATGCCAGAAGAAATTGCTCTCTACAACATTGAGAAATCCCCTTGGTGCTTCTTAGAAGCTGGAGACTAGATGGAGGATACTCTAGTACATAGTATCCAGTATATTATGGAATATTAATAGTAGCAGATGGGCACACAGATAGCTTTGGTGAGGCAATGTTTCGCAGAGGGGCCAGCTTTGTTCATTTATTCTGGAGAACACTCAAAATCCTTTATTTTCTTTGCCAGTACCAGGAATCATTCTTGACTTGAACATTATAAGGAAAAACCCTGAATTAATTTTGAAGTACCAACCCACATTCTGGAATCAAATGAAATTGCAGACTGGGTTAAGATTACATGACTTCACTGATTCTGATGTGAATCTATAACTTCATTTTACCAGGAAGTTATTGACTCTTGCTTGATCAGGTGGAATTGATAGAGACCTCTTCTTACTGCTGGGCTCTTTATTCCACTTTGCTTTTTTGTCATTTACTGCTTGCTCTGTGACATGCTGGCTCCACTTTCTTTGCACCAAGCTGGTTGTGCCTGATATTAGGACATGCATGGGCAATTTCAGAGAACTGAAATTCTCAGAATCATCTGCAGTTGTTTAGACAGCAGGGTTTTGAGTCTATTTAATTTTTTAAAAATTTTTAGAGGTTTTAAGGTTGTTTGAACCATTTAGGTAAATTACTTGAGACCTTAAAATACTTAGAACAAAAGTGTCAATAGGCTTACCACAAGAAAGCTGATGGTGAATTAATTGATATGGTAATTCATTTGATTGAGTCATTCTACAGATCAACACATTGTCCAGTGTTATATGCATGGCTATTATTTACCTATCAATAATACATGAAATGAAAATCTAAAACAAATATCAATCTAAAAAATTAATAATATCAGAATTCAAATTATATAAATCTTACAGGGCACAGTTATATTTTATGTAGAATACGGGGACATTGTAGTCTTTTTAATGTAAACAAGTTGGTCACTACTTCTTGTTTTTCTAACTCAGAGCTTTCTTCAAAGCCAAGGCATGTGAATCAGTTCTTATTTGTTAAGTAGGGCTGGAAGTGTAGGGAGGTCAATGTTTCTTTGAGGCAGGGGAGTAAGACTGAATGTGAAATCCTCAAGGTCTTACACAAAGGCTGTAAAATGGCATATGTAGAATACCAGTTGACAAAGAGGAAGTCTGGGAATACTCCCCTACACACACACACACACACACACACACACACACACACACACACACACACACACACACACACTTCCTGTTAGAACAGTACAGGTACAGAGGCCCTCAAAAATCACAGTTATGTCTCTAACTCTTATAATAATGTTTACTGTGGAGTTTTCAGCAGAGAAGATTGCTGCTAGGATGTGGGTTCAAGTCAATAGAAAGTCTTTAATTAGCCAGCAGGGGACTTCACTGGGTGCTCAGTATCCCACTGTAGCCCTGTGCCTTTCTCAGGATGAGCTTTTAAGCATAAAAACCATGTTCTGGATTGACATACCTAAGTTCACAAAACAGTTAGCCAGTGCAGAACTACAGAAGCTAAAATACAAGGTTAGTACATTTCTAGACTTTCCCAGAACTACATGGACTTTGGTAGATTAGGCCTTTGTTTTAGTTTTGGCAAGTGGTGATGTCTATGTCCTGAGATTCACAACCCCAATGCTACTTCCATCATGGAATCAGTTGTGCTAAGGTCTCAGGGTCTGCTATGGTTTGGGGACCTGTTACATATTGTCATAGTTTCTTACTCTATTGATGTGATAAAATACTTTCTCAAAACACTTTGAGAGAGAACAGTTTAGTTTTAACTCATGTTCAGGAATACTGTGTATCATGGTATGGAATCAAAGCAGTAAGAGCTTCAAGCTGTTGGTCACATGGCACCTGCATGCTGGAAACAGACAGGAATGAATGCATGCTGACACACTCTGTCCCTTTATCTGCTTATACCATCCAAGACCCATCGAGGGAATGGTGTCACCCACAGTGGATGGGTCTTCCCTCCTCCCACCTCAATTAATACAATCAAGATAAATCTCCTCTGAAGGTATGACAGGAGGCCCATCACCTGGGTGATTCTAGATTCTGCTGAAAAGTATCACTGCCCATCACAAGTAGTAAAACACATAACCCTGGGAATAAATTTAAGATGAGCATGAGACATAAAATTGTACAACTACAGAAAACACAGCATATACAGGAAATTCCACACTACTCAATGACTCCCAAATGCTACAGTATACAACATAAAAAATCCTCTTTTGTACAGCTTTTTCTTTTTTTATGTAGAGATAATCAATGTTTTTTAATTAATTTTATTTAAATTAGAAACAATCTTATTTTACATATCAACCCCAGTTCCCTCTCCTTAATCACTGTTTTTTATAAGGTCTTAAAAATGAAATGCATTTTCATCTTTTATTGGTTTTTTTTTAATTTATTTATTAGTTCTAGTTAGGGAACAAGCTTGTTTCACATGTAAGTCCCTTCTCCCTCTCCCTCCCCTCACCCCCATCCCTCCTCCCCCACCCCCCATTGCATCCACCCACCACTCCCCAGGCAGGGTAGGGCCCTCAACAGGGGCTCTGCAAAGTCCACCAAATCTTCCTATGCTGGTCCTGGGCCCTTCCCCATGTGTCCAGGGCCAGAGTGTAACCCTTCACGTGGGATGGGCTCTCAAAGTCCCTTCTTGCACCAGGGAAAAATACTAATCCACCACCAGAGGCTCCCTGGAGTGCAGAGGCCTCCTTATTGACATCCATGTTCAGGGGTCTGGATCAGTCTTGTACTGGCCTCCCCGACAGCATCTGGGGTCGATGTGCTCTCCCTTGTTCAGGCCAATTGTTCCTGTGGGTTTCTCCAACCTGGTACAGACCCCTTGGCTCTTCATTCCTCCCTCTCTTCAACTAAATTTCCGATTTCAGCTCAGTGTATATCTGTGGATGTTTGTCTCTGCTTCCATCAGCCACTGCATGAGGGCTCTAGGATGGCATAAAGAGAAGTCATCCATCTCATTTTAGTGGAAGGGCTTTTAGGTTATCCTCTCCTCCATTGCCTGGATTGTCAGATCTGCCTGGATTGTCAGATCGTGTCATCCTTGTAGGTCTCTGGAGATCTCCCTGGTTCCAGATCTCTTCTCGGACGTATAGTGGCTCCCACTGATATGGTATCTCTCATCCTGCTCTCTCTCCTCTATTCTTCCCCCAACTCAATATTTCTGCCCCTCCATTTCCTCTCCTCTTCTCCTCTTCTCTTGCTCTTATTGTAGCAGCTCCCTCCCCCTCCCCTCATGCTCCCAATTAGTTCAGGAGTTCATGCTACTTCCATTCCTGGGGACCATTTATCCCTTAGAGTCTTTCATGTTTCCTAGTTTCTTTGGTGAAGAGGATTATAGGCTGGTAATCCTTTGCTCTATGTCTAAAATTCATATATGAGTGAGTAAATACCATGTTTGTCTTTTTGTGACTGGGTTTCCTCACTCAGGATGGTTTCTTCTAGTTCTATCCATTTGCCTGCGAATTTCAAGATTCCATTGCTTTTTTCTGCTGAGTAGTACTCCATTGTATAAATGTAACACATTTTCTCTATCATTCTTCAGTTGAAGGGCAACTAGGTTGCTTCCAGGTTCTGGCTATTAAAACAATGTGGCTATGAACATGGTTGAACATATGTCCTTGTTGTATGAACATGCACTATTTGGGTATATGCCCAAGAGAGGAATGGCTGGATCTTGAGGTAGACTGATTCCCATTTTTCTGAGCAACCGCCATACTGATTTCCAGAGTGGTCTTACAAGTTCACACTTCCACCAGCAATGGAGGAGTGTTCCTTTTTCTTCAATCCTCTCCAGCATAGATTGTCATTGGTATTTTTGATTATATTCATTCTGACAGTTGTGAGGTGGTATCTCAGAGTTGTTCTGAGTTGCATTTCTCTGATGGCCAAGGATTTTGAGCACTTTCTTAAGTGTCTTTCAGCCATTTCAGATCCCTCTGCTGAGAATTCTCTATTTAGTTCTGCACCCAACTTTTAAATTTCATTGTTTGGTGTTTTGGTGGCTAGCTTCTTGAGCTTCTTATATATTTTGGAAATCAGACCTCTGTCAGATATGGGATCGGTGAAGATCTTTTCCATTTTGTGGGTGGTTATTTTGTCCTACTGACTGTGTCCTTTGCCTTGCAGAAGCTTCTCAGTTTCAGGAGGTCCATTTATTAATTACAGACCTCAATGTCTGTGCTACTGGCATAATGTTCAGGAAGCGGTCTCCTGTGCCAATTTGTTCAAGGGTAATTCTCACTTTCTCTTCTAGAAGATTCAGTGTGGCTGGATTTATGCTGAGATCTTTGCTCCATTTGCACTTAAGTTTTGTGCATGGTGACAGGTATGGATCTATCTGCAATTTTCTGCATGCCCAAATCCTATTGTACCAGCACCATTTGTTGAAGATGCTATCTTTTTTCCGTTGTATAGATTTAGCACCTTTGTCAAAAATAAGGTATTCGTAGGTGCGTGGGTCAATATCAGGGTTTTCAATTCGATTCCATTGGTCTATCTGTCTATTTTCTGTGCCAATACCAAGCTGTTTTCAGAACTATGTCTCTATAGTAGAGCTTGAAGTTGGGGATGGTGATGCCTCCAGAAGATCCTTTATTGTAAAGAGTTGTTTTGGCTATCCTGGGCTTTTTATTTTTGCATATAAAGTTGAGTATTGTTCTTTCAATGTCTGTGAAAAACTGTGTTGGGATTTTGATGGGGATTGCATTGACTCTGTAGATTGCTTTTGGCAGGCTTGCCACTTTTACTATGTTAATTCTACCTATCCAAGAGCATGGGAGATCTTTCCATTTCTGGTATCTTCTTTCATTTCTTTATTTAAAGTCTCAAAGCTCTTATTGTACAGGTCTTTCACTTTTTTGGTTAGTGTTACACCAAGATATTTTATGTTGCTTGTGGATATTGTGAAAGGTGATGTTTCCCTGATTTCTTTCTCATTGGAATTATCATCTGTATATAGTAGGGCTACTGATTTTTTTGAGTTAATTTTGTATCCTGCTACCTTGCTGAAGGTGTTTATCAGCCATAGGAGCTCCCTGGTAGAGTTTTTCGGGTCACTAATGTAGACTATCATGTCATCTGCAAATAGAGAAAGTTTTACTTCATCCTTTCCAATTTGTATCCCTTTGATCCCCTTTTCTTGTCTTATTGCTCTAGCCAGAACTTCAAGTACAATATTGAAGAGATATGGAGAGAGTGGACAGCCTTGTCTTGTTCCTGATTTTAGAGGAAACGCTTTGAGTTTCTCTCCATTTACTTTGATGTTGGCTATTGGTTTGGTGTATATTGCATTTATCATGTTTAGATATGTTCCTGTTATTCCTGTTCTCTCCAAGATCTTTATCATGAAGGGATGTTGGATTTTGTCAAAGGCTTTTTCAGCGTCTAGTTAGATGATCATGTGGTTCTTCTTTTTCAATTTGTTTATAGGGTGGATTACATTGATGGATTTTCGTATGTTGAACCATCCTTGCATCCCTGGGATGAAGCCTACTTGATCATGGTGGATGATTTTTCTGATATGTTCTTGGATTTGGTTCGACAATATTTTATTGAGTATTTTAGTATCGATGTTCATGAGGGATATCGGTCTGTAGTTCTCTTTCTTAGTCATATCTGTGTGGCTTGGGTATCAAAGTGATTGTAGCCTCATTAGAAAGAGTTTGGCAATATCCCATCTGCTTCTATTGTGTGGAACAGTTTGAGGAGTACTGGAATTAGCTCTTGTTTGAATTTCTGGTAGAATTCTGCAGTGAAGCCATCTGGCCCTGGGCTTTTTTTGGTTGGGAGGCTTTTGATGACTGCTTCTATTTCATTAAGGGTTATAGGTCGATTTAAACTGTTTATCCGATCTTGATTTAATTCTGGTAAGTGCTATTTTTCCAGAAAGCTGTCCATTTCCTTTAGATTTTCCAATTTTGTGGAGTACAGGTTTTCAAATTATGACCTGAAGATTCTCTGGATTTCCTCAGTGTCCATTGTTATATCCCCCTTTTCATTTCTGATTTTGTTAATTAGCATGCTCTCTCTCTGCCTGTTTGTTAGTTTGGCTAGAGGTTTGTCTATCTTATTGATCTTCTCAAAGAACCAACTCTTTGTTTCATTGATTCTTTGTACTCTTTTCCTAGTTTCTACTTTGTTGATTTCGGCTCTCAGGTTGATTATTTCCTGGCGTCTACTCCTCCTTGGTGTGTTTGCTTCTTTTTGCTCTAAAGCTTTCAGTTGTTTTTTTGTCAATTCTCTAATGTGACTTTCCTCCAGTTTCTTCATGTGAACACTTAGTGCTATGAAATTCTCTCTTAGCACTGCTTTCAGAGTGTCCCATAAGTTTGGATATGTTGTGTCTACATTCTCATTAAATTCTAGGAAGTCTTTAATTTCTTTTTTTATTTCTTCATCAACCCAGGAATGGTGCAATTGGGTGTTATTCATTTTCCACACGAATGTAGGTTTTTTGCAATTCGTATTTCTGTTGAATTCTAGCTTTAATGCATGGTGGTCTGATAAGATACAGGGCGTTATTTCAATTCTTTTGTAACTGTGGAGGTTTGCTTTGCTGCCAACTATGTGGTCAATTTTTGAGAAGGTTCCATGTGGCGCTGAGAAGAAGGTATATTCTTTTGTGTTTGGATGGAATGTTCTATAGATATCTGTTAAACCCAGTTGGGTCATAACTTCTGTCAGATCCTTTGTTTCTTTGTTAAGTTTCTGTCTAGTAGTTCTGTCTAGTGGTGTAAGGGGGGTGTTGAAGTCTCCTACTATAATTGTGTGAGTGGTTTTATGTGTGGGTTGAGCTTTAGTAATGTTTCTTTTACAAATGTGGGTGCTTTCTTATTAGGGGCATAGATGTTCAGGATTGAGACTTCATCTTGATGGACTTTTCCTGTGATGAGTATGAAATGCCCTTCTTCATCTCTTTTAATTGCTTTTAGTTTAAAGTCTAATTTGTTAGGTATTAGGATTGCTACCCCAGCTTGTTTCTTGAGCCCATTTTATTGGAAAAATTTTTCCCATCCTTTTACTCTGAGGTATCACCTGTCTTTGAAATTGAGGTAGCTGAGATTCTCTCTTCTATCTCTTGTAAACAGCAGAAGGATGGATTCTGTCTTCGTATCCATTCTGTTAGCCTATATCTTTTTACGGGTAAGTTAAGACCATTGATATTTAGGCATATTAATGTCCATTGTTCATTGGTTCTTCTTTGTTTTGGATTTATTGTTGGTGGTGTCATTGTGTGTGGATTTCGCTCTCCTGTTTCTTTTTGTGTTTGGCAAAATTATATTATCTTTTGCCAGTGTTTTTGTGAGTGTAGTTATATTCGTTGGGTTGGAGTTTTCCTTCCAGAACCTTTTGTAGTGCTGGATTTGTGGATATGTATTGTTTAAATCTGTTTTTGTCATGGAATATCTTGTTTTCTCCATCTATAGTGATTGAAAGTTTTGCTGGGTACAGTAGTCTGGGTTGACATCCATGCTCCCTTAGTGCTTGTAGGGTATCTATCCAAGACCTTCTGGCTTTCAGAGTTTCCATTGAGAAGTCGGGTGTGATTCTGATTGGTTTGCCTTTATATGTTACTTGGCCTTTTTCCTTTGCTGCTCTTAATATTTTCTCTTTATTCTGTAGATTTGGTGTTTTGATTATTATGTGTCGGGGGGACTTCTTTTTGTGGTCCAGTCTGTTTGGTGTCCTATAAGCTTCTTGTACTTTCATAGGCATATCTTTCTGTAGGTTGGGGAAGTTTTCATCTATGATTTTGTTGAATATGTTTTCTGTACCTTTGAGCAGTGTTTCTTCACCTTCTTCTACACCTATTATTCTTAGGTTTGGTCTTTTCACGGTGTCCCATATTTCCTGGATATTTTGTGTTAGGGATTTGTTGAGCTTGAGGTTTTCTTTGGTTGATGAATGTATATCCTGTAGTGAGTCTTCAGTAGCTGAGATTCTCTCTTCCATCTCTTGAATTCTATTAGTTATACTCACATCTTTAGTTCCTGATCGTTTATCCAACCTTTCCATTTCCAGCATCGCCTCATTCTGTGTTTTCTTTATTGTGTCTATTTTGGCTTTCATGTTTTGAATTGTTTCAAGAACTTCCTTCACTTGTTTGGATGTTTTTTCTTGGGTTTCTTTAGATTCTTTAAGAGATTTGTTTATTTCTTGAATTTTTTGGTTTGTCTTTTCCTCCATTTCGTGTAATTTTTTGTTTGCTTTTTCTTCTATTTCTTTAAGGGATTTTCTTGTTTCCTCTTTAAAGGTCTCTATCATCTTGCTGAGATAATTTTTGAGGTCCATCTTATCTTCATGCTCTGTGTTGGGCTTTTCAGATCTTGCTGGAGTGGAGTCCCTAGATTTTGGTAGTGTCATATTGGTCTTTCTGTTGTTGAGTGAAATCTTATTCTGTCTTCTTCCCATATCTTCTTTTAGTGGGTGCAGGTGAGGTCTCTCTATCTCCTCTTGTGACCCAGTGGTGTGTGGGGGCCAGGAATTCAATGTCCACAACTCTGGATGGTCTTGCCTCTCCTGGTAGTCTCCTCACTTGTTGTGGATCGGTTGGCGGAAAGAGATGGAAGAGTGGGGTTTTTCCAGATTCACGGAGCTTCTCCTTGTCTGTTGATGTCTACCCCAAGCAGGCGGGTGCAGGCCCAGGGTGGTTGGGGTGAATGATGGTTTGGTTGGGGTTGGGTAAGGGCAGAGGCTCACTCACCTAGTTCCTGGGTCGCTCGGAGGAAAGGGATGGAATAGTGGGGTGCTACCAGATTCAGGGAGCAGGGAGCTCCTCCCTGCCTGGGTGTGTCTACCCCAAGCTGGCAGGCACAGTGGGGGTGTGTGGTAGGGGTCAGTGATGTTTTGGGCAGGAGCTGGGTCAGGGCAGAGGCTCACTCACCTAGTTCTTGGGTCGGTCGGCGGAAAGGGCTTGTATAGCTTTTTCTATTGAGCTTTTAAACTTTCTCTTTGCTCTAGCCTAGTTCCTTCTTTGGAAGTATATTTTTGTCCATAATCTCTCATCTTGCTTGTTATTATGCACATAACTGATTAATTCCTGTCCTAGAGTCCTTCTGGAGGTGCTCAACTAACTGATTCCAGCATAGATTGTCTTGACCAATGAGGTAAGAATCTGCACACTTGCTGAGGAGTCTAGCCCTTTGCCATCACAGTACTATATCTCATTCTGTCCCCTACCTCAGCACTTCATGTTCACACATTTTCTTCATAAAGTACCTCTAGCCATGTCCTTGTCTCCACTTCACTTCCAAAGAAACCCAAGGCTTTCTTAGAAATCTATCTTTCTGTTTATAAGAAGGGTGGCAGCCTTCTCTATCTTCCTGGATTCTCAAAAATCCACGAAGATGATAACTTGATGACAAGTTTTGGCTTCTTATCCGTAATGAGAAAACAGTTTTCATGTTAACATTCAAATGGAGTCTCTACATACCCATGTGTACAGAGATTCTGTAAGCCCAGGATCATTCCTGAGTGTCACTAGACCTATGTCCCCTTGCAGATTGTATGTGTTTGAGGTTTTTGATTAAATGACTAATTGCCCACAGTATGGGAGAGATTCAAATGATGTTTGAAAACAGGAGATATTAGAATGGTGAAATTCCTTCCAAACTGACTCAAAGAAAATTGAAGATAGTCACGACAGATCTTTCAGGCACACTTTAAAAAACAACAGACCCTGTGAAAAGCAGTCTGTGGCCTAGATCTCAGAGACAAGAAAATTTTGAGGGCATTGTTCTGGTGTGTGTATCTGACGTGAGGAAAGGTGGGATGTCCTGGGAAAGTTCAGTCTGGGATGTAAAGAAAGAAAATTCTCCAGTATTTAATGCATGATGAAATATATGATGTAAATCATAAAAAAAGCATAAAAAGCATGCAAAGTTGATGGTAGCCTGTGATGTGGTAGACTAGAAAAAAAGGCACCATGACAAAGGACATTGGAAAACTCAGGGGTAGGAATAGTGCTAAGTTCAAGGGCTGATATGCTGCCTTTATGATGCATTTTACTGTGTGTCCTATTTCTAGTTATGGTCCCCTTTGTGAAGATGTGGCTTTCATTAAATCATTAATTCCTTTTTTAAAGTTATTTATTTACAGTTATGTGTATGTGTGTGTGTGTGTGTGTACATGTGAACGTAGATGTTCTCAGAGGCCAGAGACACTGAATCCCTAAAGAACGACACTTACAGGCAGGTGTAGACTGCTCACCATCAGTGTTGGAAACCAAATTGGGTCCTCTGCAAGAGCAGCAAGTGATCATTAGCATTGAGTCATCTCTCCAGCTCATCACTAACTTCTTTGATCCCAATTGAATGGGTGAGCAATTATGACTGTAGCATATTTATAAGGGATACATGAGCAGTGAGCAGACTTTTGTTATATAAAAGCTCCCAAATGACAGCCATTGCTTCTTTCCAAGTGGAAACAATGTGAGAGACTGGCACGCATAGGTAAGGCAGCCACCATAGAGGTGTGTTTGTTGGGGGTGCTGGTCTTCCTTCTTGTAGCTGTGAGATGGAGCTAAAAAAGGGATACAGGTATAGGAAGCATTAGGGAATGTAAGAAAAACAATGTATGAATCCGCAAATATATGTATCCTCTGTACAATTCTAAGTGAAGATAAATATTGTGGCGTCAATAATGAGATCATTGATGGGGCAGGTGGAAGCTGAAGAGAAGCCAGAAAAAGTCAGAGAAAATCTGTTAGTAGATAGAATGGAGTTGTTTCTATGTGCAATGTTTTGTATGAAGACAGCAGCTTACATATATTAGATACTACTGAGAAATAGGCTTACCTATGGTAAATTATTCCTAGTTAGAAGATTATTATTCCAAATAAGAGGAAACTGACACACAGAAAATGTACATAACTAGCAAGTTTGTTCTTAGGACCATACTACATTTCATTGTAAAATACTGAATTTAGTTGATTAGCAAATATACCAGCATTGCTCTAATCACAACATCAAATGGAACATTAGCCTTATGATTTCTTTATAGACAGGTAACTCTGTTGTCATCAAATCTATCTTAACAGCAACTGATGAAATATTTTGAAGGGAAAGAACATTGAACCATCTGTCTCAAAATCAAGTTTGTCTTTTTTTTCTGTATCATTGCTATTTGCTAAGCTCTTAGGCATCCTGTATCAGCAGCTACTAATAAATACAAGGCTTCATCTCTGCTTTTGTAAAGGGCACTTTGATTTAATGTGGATAAAGGTAAAACTCATGTGCACATGGGCCAGGTAACTACAAAATATACCTGTATGAAGAAAACTCAGATTTGGATTCATTAACTTATGGGAGGGCTGTGACTCTGTGTCATGTGATCCTCTTGATGTTGGACCTTACACCAAATTTTGGGGCTCTCAATTATGTAGCAGCATTTATAGTATGAACTATTTTTTGCTAGAAAGCAATGCATGTAGGATTTCTAAAACATTTTATGGCTCCCCAGGGTCTGGGATTCAAGATGTGTACCACTACACCAGATTAGTTAAATTCTCCATAGAACCAAAGAAGTAACAACCTTTAAAACATCCCCCCCAATATGTTGGTGGAGATGTAGAATTGAGAAGCATTGTTGAGAAACAAATTGAAGAGCATCTAAGTGAGGAGAGAAGACTTCAGGGGTTAAAAACAAATAGATATGTTTAATTTATTCAAAATGCTAATGGTCCCAACAACTTGGTTAGGAGTCTTTTCAGTTTATAGCATAAGTGTTCAGTCAGGTCAGGAGAGAAGAGAGGTAGCTTTGTCTCACCAAAGATGCTAATGGAATAGTCTTTTGGCTTATTCTGATCTACATACTTGTAAAATAAGGAAGTTTGAGCACTAGGCTTATGATTTTAGGCTTTGACTGAGGAGGGTGACTGCCACGTGGGATACATATTTCTCTTCCCATCAGTATTCCTGGCCAGGGACTCTGGTCAGGCACGTGGCAGCACTTATATCTAAATTGAGAGCTGCTGAGTTCTCAGTGGCTAATGTCACTCAGGCTTATCTTTCTTTGATGACAGAAAAACTGAGCAAGAACAATGTTAAGAGAATGTCTACTTTACCTGGAAATGTCAGAACACAGACTTTTACAAATATAATATTTTATTTATTCATTGGGAATTTTGTACAATGCATTTTGATCACACTTAACTCCTACCCCAACCCCATCAACTCCTACTAGACGTACCTCCACCTTCCTAACTCCTTTAGCTTTCTTTCCTCTTTTTTTTGACTAACTTATCAACTCCAGTTTGCTGTCCACATACTTCTGAGTAGGTGACTATCTGCTAGAGCCTGGTCAATCCACTAGGAACCACATCCTCAAAGAAAACTGACTTCCTTCTCCAGATGTCATCAACTGTCCACAGCTCCTCAGTGAGAGGAAGGAACTCAGGAACCTCTTCTCCCTCCGTGATAGATTGTTGACTGGCTTGCTCTCATACAGTTCTTTTGTGGGCAGCCTAAACTGCTGGGGGTCCATGAATGCAGCAGAAGACATTGTTTAGCACATTAGAAACAAATTTTTGAAGCATGGCCACCTGAGGGACAACTACTCTGTATTACTTACTAATAATTTTATAACAATTTAAAAGAAATAGTCTAGTTTATTTTAGAGGACAACTTTGGCAAAAATAATTAGCTACAACAATCATGGAGAGACACTGACATCTAGACTGCTGTTAGAATCAGTTGTTAAAGTGTTCCTGCTTAGCTGAAGAAAGTCGAATTCTCGGGTCTAGCCTCGGAATTTGGAGGAGTCTTCCGTCTACTCACTTTCTGTTGAAGCAGCATGGTGCATCGATGGGCAGCATCAGAGAGGCCTGGCGTTTACTTATCTCTGTCTTGAAAGGCAAGAATGATCTAGCCCCAGACAGCAGGATTTTTCCCTTGAGTCGGAATGAAACTTGGGTATTGAGTGATTTCTGCAACCCATTCTCGTTTACTTTTTAATTTTTTAGAAACGTGTATTTACTTTATTTTACCTTAGGTATGAAAGTGTTTTTGCTTGAAAGTATATATGTGCACTATGTGTGTGTCTGTGCCCCCGGAAATAAGAAGAAGGCATCAGGTGGCCTGGAACTGAAGATACAGATGTTTGTAAGCCATCATGAGCGTGCTGGGAATCAAAATTTGGTCTTCAGTAAGAGCAACAAGTACTCTTAATCACAAAGCCATTTCTCCATGGAAGCCCCTCATCCTGAACTACTTGGGGTTCAGAAGGAAGAGCAAAAAACAAAAACAAAGCCAATTACAAAGACTCAAGGAGACTCCATTTTATAGTGAACTGCTGTTAATCATAGGCAGTGCAATCTTAAATGCCTAAGGTGTCCACAAGAGGATGACATTTCTGATCAGGTGAGTCCATTGGCCATGACAAAGTCCATCCAGGGAGCTGAGTGTGTGCAGAATACTATAAATTACAGCTCTGACTCTGCTGTGTATCAGGTTCAGCTATGATGCACTGAACTGCCAGCAGAGGGCAGTGCACCATCCTTCTACGGTGGGGGAAGAGACTTACTTAGGTCTGAAGAGACCATAGAAATGTGAAGAAAAAAAATAAATAAATAAAAAGCCAACCCAGGGGATATTGGGAAATAGTACCTGAAAGGAACCAAATAGCTGAGACATTGGACTCTGGGCTGGTTGTATGGTGGGAAAAGAAAATTCTTGTTTCTCATCATTTATGGAAGAGTTCTTTGTAATTACTTATTGGCATTCCTTTGAATGAGTGCGATTCAGTGAATACTGCGCTTGTTGATATCTCCTTTAAAGAATGTGAAGAAGATCAAGAGTGGGCAGAAAGACTGTAACAACCAGGGGTCTAGGAAGACCTGAGTAAAACTGTCTTTGGGACAGGACAGGACAGCACAGGACAGGACAGGCTTACCATACTTATGAAATCACAGCAGCTACGCTTGTCTGGGAAGGATCGGACCAGTCAACATTGTAGCATGCAGTGGGAAGAGGCTCATGGGGCTCCACCTCTGACTAAGGAGTTGTGGACGGCTCGTGGTTGGCAGTAGGTTGATCATACTCCAGTGATGGCCCCACTCCCAGGAATCTGAGGACAGCCCCTGTTGGAGGTCATAGGTTAGTCTAAAATGAAGGGCACAAAGTTGGGATAGCTAGAGGGGTTGTGGTGGATCACGAAGAGTTATGGGCATAAATGTGATCAAAATACATTATATGAAATTCTCAGGGAATTAGTAAAATCATTTTTTAAAAGAATGTGAAGATTGGGCCTGGGTTAGCTGGTAAAGGGATTGGTGTACAAGCATGAGGACTGAGTTAGGATCTTTAGCATCTACCCCCAAAATCCAGGTGAGACTGACTGAATTTGTCATCCCAGCACTGGGGAATAGAGACAGGAGGATCCCCGGAGCTCTCAGGCCAGCCAGTTTAGCTGAACAGGTTCAGTGGGATCCTCATCTCAAAAAATAAGGCGGTGAGAGATAAAGACACTACCCTCAACCTTTGACCTCTAGACTCACATGGGCATGGACTGTCAGTCTCTCTCTCTCCCCCCTCTCTCTCTCTCTTCCTCTCCCTCTCCTTTCCTCCCTCTCCCTCTCCCTCTCTCTTTTTTCTCCCCTCCCCTTACACACACATACACACATTTAAGGTTGTGTAGATCTGCCATCTTTGATACTCTTACAAAAGGACTAAAAGGGAATTTCTCTAGCCTTGGCCACAGAGTCTGGTGACAGAAAG
This sequence comes from Cricetulus griseus, assembly GCF_003668045.3. Classification (NCBI taxonomy): domain Eukaryota; kingdom Metazoa; phylum Chordata; class Mammalia; order Rodentia; family Cricetidae; genus Cricetulus; species Cricetulus griseus. The sequence goes on from NW_023276806.1 coordinate 71,639,213, forward strand.
AACCAAAGTCATGGAGTAAAGAAACAAAGAGAGGGTGAACTGAAGGTAAACTAAAGTGAACTAGGCAAAAGCAGTTTAAAAACAAAACAAAACAAAAACCTTTTTGCCAGTCAGCTACACAGCAGGTTTGCCCTGGAGATGGAGCTGTACCAATGAAAGCTTCAGATGGGCACCACAGTATGGAGAAGGCACACATGGGGGGGTGCAGGGGTGCGTTTCTTTCTTTTCCTCTGCTTTCTCTTTCCTTTCTCTCCCTTAAAGCTCAGTGCAGTGTGATTTGCATTATGAGGACTGGGTACCTGTGACCTGGGATAGGTTCCCTCTCCCGACTCTGTGTGAGAGAAATGGTAATAAAAAGAATGATGATGTCTATGAATACCTGAGGCCTTTTGTGTCCTGAGTATCTCTGGGACAAGGGCCATAGAAATTCTTATCAAGATTTGTTTTAATAAGAGTGTTTGAACATTAAAGGAAATGAGAAACAGCAGCACATGAAAGGACCTCACAAATATAGTACGCTGCAATTTTATAACTGTCCCATCTTCAAAGTCATGCTTTACAAACCCTTTGTCAGCTGACATTTTTTACCTACTTCCCAAATTAGGACTAACTGCCATCCATTTTTCAGACTTGATCCCTTTATCTTCCTTGATGCAGCCTTTCTCTCCTAATGTGCCCACAGAATCCAGTGTCATCTTCATGTGCCTGCCTTTAATGAATCATTATGTGATTTACTGTCCATTCAGCTGCCAGCAGAATCTAGTAAGAAGCCCTAAGTGCTGCCCTCAGCACATAGCCTCTCTGAGGAGTGGACTGAACTCATTCCTGCTGGTTCACTAGCACACTATCACTGCTACTCAGGTCTGGCCACCTGCAGAGATTCCCTGGAAACAGCTACCTGATGTGTTCTGTTGTTTGTTAGTCTTAGAAAGGCATCCTGGGGGTTCTGTATATTTTAGGGATTTTGATAAAGGTCTTCTAAGTAATGGGACAAAACTACAGCCTGTTTACCAGACCAGAACCTGGGAATCAGTTTGTTGATGAGGGCATCTTTCCTCCTCCAGGCTACTGTGATTCTCGGTGGTGACTGCATCCAGATCTATCTTTTTGTTGGGAGAGAAGCCCTTTGGTCTTTATCTCTTCATCTACCTCACTCTAGGCTTTAAAAGACCTTTGTTGAATGCCCTGTCCCTTCTGCAGTGTAGGAGCTTCTGTTTCAGCATGGAATTATGAAAATCCCACTTTTTGTCTCCATTCTACTTTTAGAATTCTAGAAGCTATACAGCCTTCTAAAGTAGTGACCAGTTCTCATCCGAGGAACCAGGCACTTATATAGTAAGTCACCTCTAAGTGTGACTGTGAGAGTAAATGGAAGGAGATTCCCAAACTACTTGACTGATGCATATAATTAAAAAGCCCTATTTTCTGTTCAGTTTTGATACCTCGTATGGATGTGTGGTGTTGCTTTCCTTGCCTTCCCTCTTTCCTTCCTGCAATAGGTTGAAGACAGTTGTGTAACTGTTATAATAAAACTTCAAGCTAAGAAGGAATGGGAAGATTGAAAATTGATGGGGTTAATGTATTGGGGAGCTTGATTCCATCTACTTCAGATCTGTAATAGCCACAGTGGCCTCCTGTGCTGGAATTTATGTCCTGAACATGACAAGGAAAGAATGTGGTCACAGGGCAGTAGACACACCATAGATGCCTTTCCATGTGCCAAGGCAGTGTGTTTCACACCCCTGTGAAGACCTAAACCATCTAGGAATGAAATCATCTGCTAAGGCAGATTGGTGATGTATGCTTGTGATCCAAGTGCCTGGGAAGCACTAGTAAGAAGATGTGAGTTCATAGCTGGTCTATGCTGTCTGGCGAGACTGTCTCAAAAACAAAGACACGAACTTCTTGACAGCAAAACCCAAGCTATTACTCCCGAGAGAGCTTGGGATAGGTTCTGAATATCTGATGTTAAAATGTTCCCCATTTCATCTTATATAAACCTTAGAAATCCTTGCTTGGAGGTTTTAGCACTAGGATTTCAGAAATAAATGCTAACATAAATGTGAATTAAGCACAAAATCATATAGAGCTATGTTTCTGATTTTAAACCAAAGTCTCCTTGTGACTTTTGGCATCAGCTTGTACATCCCTGTCTGTGCATAGTTTCCTATACCAGAGACTGAAGAGCAAAAAGTGAGGACAGAGGCCAAATTGAATGTGCTACCTATTTTATCTCCGTGACACTGGGGTCAAAGCTACATAATTTGGTTGATGTACTATGCTTTGATTGGAGAAATTACAAACCTGAATCAGTATTGAATGACATGGTTTCTCAGAATATAGCCTGAAACTGTTGCCACTTATCACCACCAATAACTTCTGCCCTGAAAATATGAATCTTCACTGCTTTGTTAGTAACCCAATGAGGGAAGACAGAGCCTTGGACCACCTCAGCCAGGAGCTGAAGTTGACCAGACAAGGTCACTTTCTTTAGAAAAAATGGGCTATTAATAGGGCAGATTGAAATTAAGGCATTATGATGATTAAAATAATTTGAAAGGAGATATTCTTTTTTTTGTTGTTTTTTTTCAAGACAGAGTTTCTCTGTGTAGCTTTGGAGCCTATCCTGGCACTCACTCTGGAGACCAGGCTGGCCTCAAACTCACAGAGATCTGACTGCCTCTGCCTCCTGAGTGCTGGGATTAAAGGCGTGTGCCACCAACGCCCGGCTGAAAGGAGATATTCTTTAACACATGTTTTTCTGGATTTTATTTTATATGTATTAAGTGTTTTGCCTGCAGGCATGTATGTATGTGTGCCTGATGTCAGCCAGGTCAGAAAAGGATGTTGGATTCCCTGGAACTTTTGTTGGCCATCCTGTGGGTGCTAGGACCTAAACCTGGGACCTCCTAAAGAGCAACAAGCTCACGCAACTGCTGAGTCAGCTCTCACATCCATGAGACTTTTCCTTGTTCTTGGCTATAGGACCTATGACAGAATCCCTGCAACAAGAAAACTACTTGAGAAACTCTGTTCAAAGTATAGAATGAAAAAAGTTATTTTCGTTGGTAAGGTGCACAAGTGATTGTTTGTTTCCAATTATGCTGGCCTTTGTAATAACAAAAATTTGCAGATGGATGGGTTCCATGGCTTTCTAGTATATTTCTGCTTGTCAACTCATCCCTAAAACATTGCCATATTAATTTCATGCCTTTGGAAAGCCCTAGGGAATCCCTTACTGTATATGTCCTTGCTATGAAGCCTGTGACATGTCTTACCAGGTCAGCTTTAGACACCTCCTTGCCCAAAGCTCTGTGGGAATAACATTACCCTATGCTTTTGAGAAGAATGGAGAGAAATATACTTCAAAGTGGTCAACAAGGGACCTTAGAGAAACATAGCACCAGGTGTTCCTCCACTAGTGACACTGGCCTTGTTACTTTGTGTCTTCTATCTTTAAACTGCCTTTCTAATTAGGCTTCATTTAGAATTAACCCAGCTAATGCAGGATGTGACCCTCTTTCTCAGTTCTTAACTTACAACATTCATATAAAGCAACAATCCTTTGCAATAAAATGTAATCCTCATACAACCTGGCATTATTAGGTCATTATATTTAGGGGGTGAACCGTTATGTCATTGGGATGTGCTCCAAAGGGTATTTGTGGGATCCTGGACACTCCTCTTCATTTCACTCCTTTTATTAAGATGGGTGGTTTTGTTCTACAGTGTGCCCCCACCATTGCTGTTCAGCATATCCTGCAGAGACCTAGAAGCGATTGACTACCTGACCATGAACTAAAACTTCCCAAACTGTGAGCCACAATGAATGTTTGCTCTGTAAAATGATAGTCTCAAGCATTCGTTAGTGACAAAAAATCAACAAAGATCCTCTGGGTCCCTCATACCATATTGTCAAAAGACTAAGATTTGGTATGGCTGGTGTGTCCAGGTTTGCTGACAACCCTGATGAGGGAAGCCATAGTACACTTTTTGCCTCTGAATTAGAATTTTGGAATGGCTACTATCACAAATGTAAAAAAAATTGCAAAATGGTATATGAAGTGATGTTTCTAAATCCAGATCAGTCTCTTGTGACTTTGGCAACATTTTGTATAACAGTTTATGCAAAGTCCCTATGCCAGAGACCAAATGGTGAAAGATGAGGGCTGAGACTACATGAAATGTGCTACCTATTTTATCTCCATGGCATGGTTGTATTTTTATCTCTGATAAATAGATGTCTATTACAAAAGGGTTAGAATGGAAGCCCGACAGTCGTAAGGACACATGGGAAACACTTGACAACAGTGACAGGGCAGTAGATGAGTACATCATCTAGAACCAATTTCTAACCATGACTTTACAAAAACAGAAAACAGTGGAAAACGTTATTATCAAAGTCAGCTTCCTACACCCCAGGACTGTGAGAGAGCTCTCTTTGGTGAGCACAGGCTTATTTACCTATTTAAAAAAAAGCAGATAGAAGAGCATGTATAGTTGGATTTCAGACTTTTAATGTTCTTAAATTGTTAGAGGGTCTATGCCAAAGCACAGGTGACATGACTACCGATGGCATTACTCTCCAACTTTTACCAGCTTGTTCTTTCCTCTGTTCACTCTCAAGGGGTTGTAGGACAGAGAATTGGCATCTACCTTGACTAGGTGTAAGTGACTGCACACGGAAGAGCATGTGTTCTTGGGATCCAGAATCCCAACCTGGAATGCATTTTTTTTTTGTTTAAGTTTTCTTTTTTCTTTTTTTGCAGGCCTTTAATCCCAGCACTCTGGAAGCAGAATCAGGCAGATCTCTGTGAGTTCGAGACCAGCGTGGTCTACAAGAGCTAGTTCCAGGACTGCCTCCAAAGCCACAGAGAAACCCAGCCTCAAAAAAAAAAAAAAAAAAAAATCCAAAAAGAGTTTCTTTTCATTTTTAATTTAAATTAGAAACAAGCTTGTTTTATATATCAATCCCACTTCCCTCCCCTCCTCTCCTGCCCCCCCCCCACCAACTCCCTACCCCATCCACTTTCTGTTCTCCAGGGAGGGTGAGTCCTTCCATGGGGGATCTTAAGAGTCTGTCCTATCATTTGGAGCCCTCTTCCATGTGTCCAGGCTGAGAGAGTATCTCTCTATATGGAATGGGCTCCCAAAGTCCATTCATATACTAGGAATAGATTCTTATCCAATACCAGAGACCCCATAGACTGCCCAGGCCTCCTAACTGGCACCCATGTACAGGGGTCTGATTCAGTCTTATGCTTGTTTCCCAGCTATCAGTCTAGGGTCCATGAGCTCCCCCTTTTTCAGGTCAGCTGTTTCTGTGGATTTCTCCAGCCTGGTCTTGACCATTTTGCTCATCTCTCCTCCCTCTCTGCAATTGGATTCCAGGAGTTCAACTCAGTGTTTAGCTGTGGGTGTCTGTTTCTGCTTCCATCAGCTACTGAATGAAGGCTCTAGGATAGCATATAAGGTAGTCATCAATCTCATTATCGGTGAAGGACATTCAAGGAAGCCTCTCCACTATTGCTTAGATTGTTAGTTGGAATCATCTTTGTAGATCTCTGGACATTTCTCTAGTGCCAGATTTCTCTTTAAACCTATAATGGCTCCCTCTATTGTGGTATCTCTTTTCTTGCTCTCCTCTCCCCAGACTCGATCTTCCTGCCCTCTCATATCCTCCTCTTTTCCCTTTCTTGTTCTCCTAAGTCCCTCCCCCTCCCCCATGCTCCCAATTTGCTCAGGAGATCTTGTCCCTTTCCTCTTCTCTGGGGGACCATGTATGTCTCTTTCTTGTTTCCTAGCTTCTCTGGAGTTGTGGATTGTAGGCTAGTAATCCTTTGCTCTATGTCTAAAGTCCATATATGAGTGAGTACATGCCATGTTTGTCTTTTTGTGGCTGGATTACCTCACTCAGGACGGTTTCTTCTAGTTCCATCCATTTACCTTCACATTTCAAGTTCCCATTGTTGATTTTCCAATGGTTAGTATTCCATTGTGTAAATGTACCACATTTTTTTTTTATTCATTCTTCAGCTGAGGGGCATCTTGGTTGCTTCCAGGATACACTTCTTACAAAAAAGTCGTAATGGGTACTAGTTCTGTGTCCATCTCCCAGAGACAGTCGAATCTGACACAGCCCTTTATTCTGGCTGTAGGGGAGACTATAGAACTTTTAAGAGGGAAGGTGGGGAGGAACTGGGAGGAGTAGAAGAGGAGAAATATTAATTAGAATATTTATGAAAAACTTAATTTTCAATAAAAGACATAAATTGAAAGAGCAAAAAACAATCATAAAATTGATACATTATCCCCCAGTATGCTCAACTCTCAATTATTCATAATAAAATTCCATTCATTTTATGAGGTAGTTGTCCTAGATTTCTCAGTGCACCTTCAGATCTCCGTTTCAATTTTATTGCTTGTTAGTGTCACCAGTCAGTGATGTGGCACCAAAGAGAAACAGAATGAACAATGAGATGAGGATGAAATTAAATGAGCTCCTAACACATTTTTTAAACTAAGTTACAACTAGGAGTACTCATATTTTATAGAAACAGCACATATATATAAGGAATCCAAAGAATGTAGAAAATTAAAAAACAGCATACAAAGAAAAATAAGTACTTTACAAAAGGGTGTTCTTCCCTCATCTCTTTGCCTGAAGTATTCTTCATACTTAAAGTATAATTACAAATTTCCTTTTTAGTATTAACTTTGTCAAAGGTTCATTAAATGAGGTTTAATCTTTTGATTCATGGACTCATTTCTTTTTTGGTTTTGGATCTTCCTTTCTCTTGCTTTGCCCTGGAAGAACCTCAACCCCAAGGATTCCATCTCTGCTTATGGTTGATTATGTAAGTTAGTTACGACTTCTGTAAAAGTACCCCCAGATAGGTGACTTACAAACATCAGAAATTTATTCTTCATATTTCTGGAGATCAGGAAGTCTGAAATGGGCTACCAGATGCAGTGTTTGGCTTTGAGAAGGTGAGAACTGTGTGCCACTATCATATGTGGTACAGGTAAAACGTGTCCTCAGGCTCCTTAGAGAAGGTCACTGATCCCACTCAAAGGTGCATTTCATTTGGCAATGATCATGTGTGCCTGAACTCACTAGGTATCACTGGTGCTGGGCCTCCTGTTCTTTTTACTAGCTCAGTGGTTCATTGTAGTATTCCTTCTGAACCACTAACGTGACTTCCAGTTGAATTATTTTTGATCCCTGTTGCTCAAAATCTGCTTAGATGCACTATGTGGTGGCTTGCAATTATTTTGTAATTTTGCCTTAGTATGCTTTTAAAATAAATTCTATCCTTATTAAATTCTTTTATGGTCCCATATAAATGTAGAAAACTTCACCCTATTTCCTGAGTTATGCTTTTTTTCTAGATGTTCTCTCTCTCTCTCTCTCTCTCTCTCTCTCTCTCTCTCTCTCTCTCTCTCTCTCTCTCTCTCTCTCTCTCTCTCTCTCTCTCTCTCTCTCCTTCCCTCTCTGTCTCCTTCCCTCCATAGTTCCCTTCTTCTGTTGTCTGTTTCTCACCCTAGTCCCCAACCTCAACACTATGCATGTTTGTAGTGTGTAGGTAGTATGCTTAAGTTTGCTGTACCGCTTCCATTTTGTTTATTTCCCATGACTCTCCTAGGCTGTCTTCATATTGATTATGTTTGCATCTTCTTTATCTTTTCCTCTGTGAGTTCAGGCTTTAGGGTTATTGTCTATCTGCAAATGCTGAATATTTTCAGTTTGAAAGGTAAATGTTGATTATAGAGACTCCTGGACAAGGGGTTGGTGTTTACATGCACACATACTGTTTATATAGAACCATTGGATCCAGCAAGAGTCAGCTGTTGTGAATATCATAATTCCTCCAACTTAACAGAGGGTCTCTATTTCCAGGTAGGACCCATCACGTTGCTCATCAATTCTCCTATTTTCTTCAGGAATTCTAACCTATTCTTATTCCTATACCTCAAAGCACTTCCCAAATAGAAAATCTAAGTTGAAGTCTTTTAATTATATCCATTACTTTCCTTATTGTTTTTCTTGCTGATAAATTTTGGAGTATAGTGAGTTTAGAGAATTTGACACATCCCACTGGAACAGTTCACTTGCATTTTTTTTTGTGTGTGTCTCTCTTCAAAGTTGAAAGCATATAGTTATTTTTCTTTTTTATATGGTCAGGTACACATACGGTTTTATTCCAACTCTAAGCCTAAAATTTGTGTTAGCAAATCATAAGTCTGTAGCCTAACCTCACCCCTGAACTCCAGAACTTGATGGTTCTATGCAGTATGGGTTCTAGACATCCCATACTCACACGGACCTAAGATTCCAGTATAGTCTTTAGTGTTATACTGTTACTACCTATGTTCAGGGCAGTTAGTTCTTCTGGTTACTGAAACTAAACACATTCATTTTGTGGGATTTCTTCTTCTGTCCTGCTCTATACCTATCTGTTTACATAACTCTGTCAGCAGTAACTTCAAACTACAACCACGATCTAAACCTTCTTATTGCATTATCCCCAAGCATTGGCACGGTACTTGACTATCACCATAGCCTTCTACCTAACTCCCCCTTTCTTGTTCTATCCTTACAGTTTGTTTGGAGAACCTGGTATATGTCAGGATGGTTCCTTCCTCTTCTTTTCTATGGAAATCTGAATAACCCTAACTTTCTGTGAGGACCTGGGTGAGTTCCTACACATAAAACTCATATAAGTTGGGAATTAATGAGTAGGTTTTCCTGGATTTACTCTGAAATCCTCTGATGGGGGAGGTCCTTCTGTGTATATTTTTGTCTTATTGGTTGATGAATAAAACACTGTTGGCCAATAGGAAAGCAAGATAGGTGGGACTAGGAGTTGAGGAGGACTCTGGGAAATGTAGTAGAGGGAAGACAGGATGCTTCCTGCCAGCATCCTCAGTAAGATAAGTTTATAAAATATATAGATTAATAGTTATGGGTGATACTTAAGACAGAGCTAGCAAATTAGAAATCTTAGTTATTGGCCAGCATCATTATACCTAATATAAGTCTCTGTGTGTTATTTCGGGTGCACACATGGCGTCAGGGCTTGGGCGGCTTGGCAGAAAGATTTATCGTAACAATCCTCTCTCTCAGATTTGTCACACAGAGCTTCCAGAATTCATCAATGATAGGTGAAATGTCCCTCCCTCCGCACTTGTTGCTGGAAAGTTTATGCTGTGGCTTCTGTTTGGTAATCTGTAATTCTCTGATTATCTCAGTAGACTGTCGTGTAACTTTTTCTGGGAAATGTGAGGGAACCCATGAGACCAAAGAAACTGTTCCACTCCATGTAGTGATTTTAGTGGTATTACCTACAGGAATGTAAATGGCATGGCTGACTCCAGGGCAGCTATGTCAGTGAGAAGCCCCACCAGCATGAGTGAGGACTTTTAAAAAACTTCATTCTTAGAGTTCCCTGCATAACTTCCAGGTAGCAGAGCTAGATGGAGAATCTCCTGTCTTCTGCAATTGTTACTGGCTAGGTAGCCTCAGGGTAGGATCTTAATGAATTCGTAACTTTAAGGAACTTCCTGAGTCGTGTATACTTGATTTTCTTCCTGGGTCTTGTATATTTCCTTTACTTTCTGATGTTCATGAGCCTCTCTCCTCTTTTCCAGGAATTGCTATTTCAATTTAGAAAAAACAGGCACATGGTAGCACATTTCTGACAGGCCTAGGAAAGATTGTCACCATTTTGTCTTTTCGCTTATTACAAGATTTAAAAATGAAGTAATAGTTCCATCCTTGACACTCTCATAGATAGACAGATAGATGTATGGATGAGTAGACTTACAGACAGAGAGATATCATAATTCACACCTGGGGTATGGTTTAGCAATAGAACACTTACCTAACATGTATGAAGCCATGGGTTCTATCCCCAGCACTGTCAAAAATAAAAATAAATATAATAAAAACACATTTCTAGTTCAAACTCTGAAGTGATCTCTTTTTTATTTATGATCTTGTTTTAAAATCGTCTAGCTGATTTTCACCTTGATCTGGAGCCCCTGAAGGCACCAGTGACTGTGTCTGACATGTGCCCCAAGAGCCTAAGCACAAGAGCTGTGTCTTCATTGGCTGATACATTGACTAGGAGTTCAGAGATGTAGCAGGACACAGACACACTAATGCTCCTTAAATACTGTGTAAAAATGTGTTAATTCAGTTGGAAAACTTGCCCTGAATGTAAATTGTAGGTATAGGAATGCTGAATTCAACAAGCATTCTGAAGCTAGAAAGTTATAAATATTGGGCAGTTTTGCAAGGTTTATAAACTATGCAACAGTGTAGTTCAGATAGAATATTGTAAATTTAAAAACTTTCCTATGAATTTGTGTAGGCAACTTCTTACCTCTGTTTGCTTATCTGTTATCTATCATTATCATCACCACCCAACACCATTTTCTTCTTCCTCCTCATTTTTCTCCCTCTCATCTATTGATTAATGATGGGGATGTCTTCCTAGGATTGTATATACAACCTTAGATTGCTCAGCTTATCACATACCTCTTCTTTATGGAATGGACTATGGCTTTTGGAGTGTTGCTTCACTGAATATATTATGAATGAAATCACAGCACAATTACACCTGCCTAAACTTTGAAAAAGGTGCAATAAAACACAGAAGATACAGTGCCCATCAACAGCACTTGCCATAAATGCCTGCAGAAATGGAAGTTGTTCTGACTAGATCAGTGAGTGGGGGAGGAGTGCTGTGAAGGTCAGGGACACCGCTCTACTTGACTCTGGACTATAAACTCTCTGTACTTACAGCATGATAAATTTATAAAGATATTAATGCCCTCTAATAATGATTTAATATTAGCTCTGGTAACTTTATTACCTCTTGAACTTGTTAACACTGTAAAGACATTTAGTTTGAAACAACATACATTGTTCAGTTATGAAGATATATTTTTTTCTATCCTTATTGCAGAAGCTTTTTCATTTTAAATGATTTTTAAGCCTTCTGATTAAAATCTAATAGATGAAGTCATATACTACTTTAGGCCTCTACTGGGTCAAGGTCACCAATTTTACTATCTCTCACATCCACATTTTGTCCTACTGAAAATCTTCATGGCAGTGAGATGCATGGTACTGTACCCTCCTATAATAACACCACCTTCTTCTGGAATCTTCCTGCAGGAGCTGCCTGAAGCTCCTGTTGAGAAGGTGTCTTTATTTTTATTTTTTTGATAGATATGTGTCGATCGTGGTTTGCTTGGTCTTCTTCTTCTTCTTCTTCTTCTTCTTCTTCTTCTTCTTCTTCTTCTTCTTCTTCTTCTTCTCCTCCTCCTCCTCCTCCTCCTCCTCCTCCTCCTCCTCCTTCTTTTTCCTAGATTTGCTTATAAACAAATGGTGAACTACACAATTCTTCTTTGTTAATGGAAAACCTCTTGTTGAAGTCCATGTTTTCAAATTTTTCAAGGACCTTTTTGAGGTCTACATAAACTTCTGTTAAACCCTTCACTGCTAACTTTGAGTGTTTCTTATTCCATTTTTGCTGTTTCCTCTTTTCCTTGCGTTATCTTCAGTTATGCATCTTGGTGACAACTCTATTACAGTCTATAGTACTACCACAGTAATATTTTAATGCATTCATCCATTTGTCAGTCTGTCTGCCTTAGTTAGGGGTTTTATTGCTGTGAAGAGACAACCATGGCCATGGAAACTCTTATAATGGAAAACATTTAATTCATCATGTTGGGACATGGTGGTTTTCAGGCAGACATAATACTGGAGAAGTAGTAGGCAACAGGAAGTGAACTCAGAGCTGGGTGGTATCCTGAGCATATGAGAATTCAAAGCCCACCTCCATAGTGACACACTTCCTCCAACAAGGCCATACTTAACTCCAACAAAGCCACACCTCTTAATAATGCACTCCCTTTGGGGGCCATTTTTTTCAAACCACCACATACCACTCCCTGGTCCCCAAAGGCTTGCAGTCATATCATAATGTAAAAATGCATTCAGTCCAATTTCAAAAGTCTCCATAATCTGTAACTATCTTAAACTTATTTAAAACTCTAAAATTCAATGTCTTTCATGTGATTCATGAAATATCTTAACTGTAATCCCTTATAAAATCAAAATCAAAAAGCAGATCACATACTTCCAACATGTAATGGCACAAGATAGACACTGTCATATCAAAAATGTAGATAAGGGAACACAGTGAGGAAATATTGGACCAAAGAAAGACTGAAAACCAACTGGACAAATGCCAAACTCTTTATCTCCATGTTTGATGTCAAATGCTCTTCAGATCTTCAACTCCTTTCATCTTTGATGACTGTAGCACACTTCTTTCTCTTTCACTGTTTCCACTCCTTGTTAGCAGCTCTCCTAGGCAGATCTCCCATGGCTCTGGTCTCTCCAACATCTTGGGGTCTCCAAGGCAATTCTAGGTTTCAAATTCACAGCTTCACACAATGGCTTTTCTAGGCCTGCATTCAGGGACAACCCTCATACATGCCTGGTCTCAGCATCTTTCTTTAGTCATGGGGGCAAATTCCATAGCCCCTTTCTTCTATCTTTAACTCCAGAACCACACGACTGAAACTGCCAAGTTCTGCTTTTTACCTGGACTGGAACATCCCCCCCCCCATCCAATTACATCTTCAATAGCTTTGTTTCCTTTACTGACTAAGCTTGGATGTTCTGGAACTTGCTCTGTAGACCAGGCTGACCTTGATCTCAGAGATCCACCAGCCTTTGCCTTCCAGTTGCTGGGGTTAAAGCTGGCTCTAAACTTTTTGTTAATTTCTTTTCACAAGGTGGGGACTTAGCTAGGTGGGATTTTGCCCTGATGTTACCACTCCCTTTATTCCATTTCTTAATCTGTTTATATCCCTGAAAACAGCATTTAGCTCTATTCCACTTCTTGGTGCCCCTTTTTGCAATCTGTACATTTTGTATTTTTATTTCCTCAGCTTGCTCCTTTTCATTATAGATCTTCATCAGAGTTACCACTAATAACCACACAACAGAGTCTGTACTAGACTATTTTGAGATTTCCTTTGCCAACGGAATTAATGCAAAATTCTTCACTGGAGCCTCAGTTAGACTCTTTGGACAAGGACAAAATGCAGCCACATTCTTTACCAAAATATAACAAGAACAATTTCTCCTCTATAACATATTGAGCTAGGTTCCCACAGTTCATCAAATCACATTCAGCACCACTGTCTTCCATTTTCCTACTAGTATGGCCCATTAAGCAGCACTTAAAGTATTTAACTGCTTTTCTAATCTATAGTTACTAAGTCCATATTCTTTCAAACAAAAGCATGGTTAGGCCTATCACAGCAATATTCCAGTCCCTGGTACCAACTTCTGTCTTAGTTAGGGTTTCTATTGCTGTGAAGAGACAACCGTGACCATGGCAACTATTATAAAGGAAAACATTTAATTGTGGTGGCTTACAGTTCACAGATTTAGTCCATTATCATCATGGTGGGATATGGTGGCATCAGGTAGACATGGTGTTGAAGAGATGGCTGAGAGTTGTATATCTTGCAGGTAATAGGAAGTGAACTCAGAACTAAGTGGTATCTTGAGCATATGAGACATCAAAGCCTGCTTCCACAGTGACACACTTCTTTCAACAAGGCCACACTTACTCCAACAAAGCCACATCTCCTAATAATGCCACTCCTTTTGGAGATCATTTTCTTTCAATCCACCACAACATGCATCCATCTCTCTATATGTATGTCTATCCACCTTCTATCCATTCATCATCTACCTGTCTCTGCCTTGTTATTCATGTAGAATGGAACATGGAGAGAAAAGACTAGAAGGGTGAAAGTCACATGCCTTTACTGTGATTAGTGCTGCTCCTAACTGAATTATGGCTTTTCTGTGACTAGTGACTGAGTGTAGGCTCGATGCCCAGACCTGATGTCCTAAGATTTCTTTTTGATAATTTTTTCTTTTGAATATGTGCCTTTAGCCAGTCTTTTAATAGTGTGCAAGATGGGAGAAATCTCTTAGATTTCTTTCTTCATTTGAGAATGTCTTCAGATCCTTGTTGCCTCCATTCACTTCTGGTGGATAGTTTGGTTTTGCAGTTAATAGTCTTTCATTCTGTATTTGAAGAATATTGTACATACACTTTGTTGTGTCCACAGACTCAGTCAGGTAAGTGGTCATCTAAATTATTTTCGTTTGTAAATAGGCAGGTGTAGTTTGCTTGAAGCACTTTTAATATTTTTTTTCTCATTTTAGTTTTAAGACAGTATGTTTTGTGGGGTTATTCTGCTTGCAGTTTTCTCACATTTTTAAAAATTAGAGCCTTTGTACCTTTTACCTAATTTGATAGATTTTAGCCTTCTTAAAAATTCTTTCAAGCTTACTGTCTGCTGTTCTTGTCCTTGTACTTAATGAAATGTCAGTTTCATGGCTGTTATTGTTACAGTGCACAGATCCCTGACACTGTTCAATTTTCATTCAGTAGATTTTCTGTCTGCTCTTGATATTGGGTAAATTCTATTGATTTATTCTTGAGCTCACTGATGTCATCCTCTGTCATTTCTGTTTTCCTCTTTGCCATGTTTTTTTTGCTTAGCTTTCCTTCATTTGCATGATTCTTTTCTTTTAAACAACATTGGCTTGTTTGCTTAGATAACTAGTTCTTTCAATTTCTATGAAGTGAATTTCTAAGACTTCGGAAGCATTTTTATGACAGCTGCTTTAAAATTCTTGTCAAATAATTCCAACCTGTGCATCATTAGCATGAGTCACTTGTCTCTTTGAGTTGTGATTTCCCCTGTTCTTGGTGTGATGCTGATTCTTAGTTGCAACCTGGATGTTTCTTAATTATGTCAGGAGACTCAGTTGTCAGTCAGTCTTTTCTTTTATTAGGTATTTACTGTGTTTAAGGCTTTCATTAAGGTCATAGAATACCTTTGTAGCCCATGGTTCCAAAGGCAGTTGTCTTTTATAATCACTCATATTATTTGGCTTTGTCTCAAGTCTGTTGTCTTTCTTTTTAGCTTCATTTACTTGGCTATGTCTGTCTTAGTGGGAGTAAGGAGGGAAGGAAGGAAGGAAAGAAGGAAAGAAGGAAGGAAGGAAGGAAGGAAAGAAGGAAGGAAGGAAGAAAGAAAGAAAGAAAGAAAGAAAGAAAGAAAGGAAAGAAAGAAAGGAAAGGAGAGAGGGAGGAAGGAACAGAGGGAAGGAGGGAAGGAGGGTGCTTTCCTGATCATTTTGGCAGGGTTCCTCACTAATACCCTTATTCATTGTGTGACTGTTCAAGACTGCTTGCCTGACATTGTTGAGACTCCCAGGGGTTTCCTGGGAGGGATGAGTCTGTTTGAGCCACTTCCTGTTATCATCTTGAGTCTAAGTAAATGGTAAATATGGGTCATATTCTTTTTGAATGATAGGACCATAAAACAGGCCTATTGTTGTATTATTTTTCTAAATTTGGAGTTCTATGTCACTTCACCTTCCTCTTAACATTTGAAAAGTTTTCTTTTGTTTGCTTTTTGTATTACATCCATGGTTATAGCACTTGGTATGGAAGAGCAGGAAGACATGAGTTGAAATTAGTCTAACACTTGCTTTCCATTATACTGCATTGGAGGCCTTACTGGTATGTCCATAGAAGACTTTACAGTAATGTATTCACCATTCTACTGAGAATTGTTGGGCAGTATATCTCAGCTTCTATCTCTAACAATCCTTCCATTAGATTCATCTTCTTGCTGTAGGTCATTCATTGCAACAGTTCATTTATGATAGCTTCCAGAATAATCATACATGGAGAACTCTCACACACTTATCTAGCTGCAATTCGGAAGGACAATCAGCTGATTCTAACTGTGGAATCCCCAGCGACTCTAGACAACCTCTAGCCTTTTGTCTTCTGCTGTGTAGTGTTTTGAATAGGAATGACTCCCATGGACTTATGTGCTTGAATGCTTGGCTCATAGTGAGTGGCACTACTAGGAGGTATGACCTTGTTGGAGTAGGTATGGCATTGCTGGAGGAAGTGTGTCACTGTGGGGGTGGGATTTAAGCTCTCCTATGTCCAAGCTATGCCCAGTGTAACTCAATGTCTGACTTTGTTTCCTGTGTATCAAGATGTAAATTCTCAGCTACTCTCCAGTACCATGTCTGCCTGCATGCTGCCATGACCCACCATGAAATGTAAGCAGGTCCCATATTAAATGTTTTCTTCATAAGAGTTGCCATGGCCATCGTGTCTCTTCACAGCAACAGAAACCTTAAGATAAGCTCTCATTATACTCTGGGTTCCTATATGTCTCCAAATGGTGAAGCTCAAGACAGGTTCTTTAGAAACCATTTTCTTTGCTCCATTGGATCTCAATAAGCAGTAGGTAGGAAGAGAGGCGCAGTCTTTCAGAGCCCAAGTTCTAAATGTGGTTCTCTGGGACACTTAATTTTTATTCATGGGCAAATGGAGCAACTTCCACCAATGACAGAAATGGAAGCATTCACAATTTTACTGACATGCCTGCAGTTCCATTTGCTTCTTTGCTCAACTCTGGCTTTGGCTGTATACATGTTACTAGGATAGAAATGTATCTTTAATATGCTATACATGGATGAGTATAGCTTAATTTTTATAATGTGGAGATTTTATTTGTAATTCTTAGCTTTGGAACTTCAACAGAAATCTGAGAAAATCATAAAATTCTTACTCAATCTTGTAAAATGATTTCTAACTATTTAATCTCACGAGATAGAAAATATTTGTAATGTTCTTCCACTTCAGGCAATAGTTTTGATGTAATTATATGCGGCGTCCACCCTTGACCAGCAAGAATGACGCCACACCAAGGAATCTTCTTCAACACAGTTTAATCGGGAACCTCTTTGCTTTTACAGTGTATAATGGCGGCGGCCCCGGGGTCGAGGGAAACGGGGCCTGATATAGTCTACATCTACCAATCACCTAACCCTACGTGGTGCGCCAGGATTGGTTGTCTCCAAGCAGAATTAAGAGGATACATGACCTTTCCCAAATTAGGAGTTGTTTACCACAGAGAGCACTCGCCTCGGGCTGGCGGAGGATGGAAACCGGCTCCATCTTTTGGGTGCGGTATTCTGCAGCTCCCTACAATTATAAAGTTCAAAGTGAAAAACATATGCTCAGATGCCACTCATAACTCACACTTGTACAGTATCTGTTGTACAAATATTTTATGTGAATATATATACTTCTATGATGCAGTTAACAAATGTCATTTATTGCTATTTCTTTGTATTATACCTACTTGCTTTGATATATAAGACTATTTGAAATGTTTGTTGATAATGTCTATAAATTTACAAGTCTTTTGGTAGAACAATGTAATTGTTAGGTTTGGGCTTATAGTTAAAGATAATGATTTTTACAAGATCCAGAAAACAGAGCTGCAGAAACCACTTTTTAGAATTTGATTCAATTAAAGGTTTCTGGCATAAAGAGGTTAACATTTGGGCTTCTAGGCAAACAGCCCAGGGCTGAACAAAACCATCAGCCATAGGTCATTGTTCTATTTTACTACTTAAAAAATCAGCAGCAGGAAAGTGATTGGATCAGTTTGTGGAAGTCTTGGAAAGTTCCAAAAGAATGTTATTTTTATTCCTGGATATTTGCTGCTGTGCCATCTTCCAAGTAGCTCCCGCCTGATGCCACACACTTGCTCCGCCTGAGTGTATCCTATGTAGAGAGCTTCTTATTCTCCACAGTGGGGTGGAACTAGCTTGTTTTCGGTTGTTTGCTCACAGTGTAGGTCCAGACAAGAATAAAACTCATTAGAAGCAGTACAAGATTTCCATTACATCCTTCTATATCTCTGGAACTCAAAGAGGACTTCTCCTTATGCAGTAAGTTTGGGATGAGTGCTGTAGTATTGGCTAAATTATGGTGGCATATGCAGGAGCCTGGGATGAGGAGGGCATTATCAATGCAGGTCAGAAATAGATGCATAGAGGGGGGAAGCTGTTTGAAATGCTAACAGTGAGTAGAATAAATACATAGAAAACTGTAAGCATCCTTTAGAGAGCTGATCCCTTAACCCATGTGCTTTAGACATCTGTTAAGAATTCTCTGTGATGTTTTAACTGTGAGCCAGGAGTCAAAGTTGCTTTATTCTTATACAACAGAAACTCAAATTGGAAGACGAGACTGCTGTTGATGCCAGAGACATAAAGCTCTCCAATTTTTGGATTAAAGCGAAACATGTAATGAATTAGGGAGAAAATGCAATTCATCCCAAAGTAATCTAATTGATTCTTTTGCAATACTTGAGAACATAGTGCATCTAAAGTTCAAATCAATTTCCCAAGGTAATCAATATGACAGAAAGATTTTAGAAATAAAAATAAAACTCAGATGTCTAGAACTGCAGAACTATTAAAGCACAGCCATAAATGCCCAGTGTTAAGCCTAGATCCGATTCTGGCTTCCTCTGCCAAGAAAGTGGGCACGCATCAACAATCTCAACAACTTTGAGTTCTCCTTCGTCATATGCACTGCATTCTGTAAACAGAAAGTCCTACTCTACTCACTTAATAACTCTGGAATATGTGGACTCTTCTCTATTTTATTCTCTTTATTTTTTCTTTCTGCCTATTCCTCATCTAGCAGTAGCTTTCCAAAATTGTGCGTTAGTGTAGTTCATATGTTAGTTTAAATAAAACATTAATTTAAACATTTTTTTAAAATCTCCCTTACTCTTTTAATAAAATTCACATGTCCTTCATGATGTGCCATGCCCAATGGGGGCTTGGTTTACACAAATTATACCTAATTACTCTTCATATTCTGTCAGGGAGTTTTGCCCACTAAGGGCCTCCTTTCCCTTCTCCTCAATTCCTGGGCTATCTGATACTCTTTTCACAGAGGTCACATGTATCATCTTCAGAAGACTTTGAGGTACCCCTATGCCACCCCGAGCAAAGGATGTTATTCTTTGTAGTTCAATGATAACTCATGTACAAACATATTTCTGGTGCTACAGGGCAAACTCCTTGAAGAAGCGACTCTGTCTTGCTGACTGTTTGTGTTGTATTGTCTAGGCAGCATTTGGCACATGTTTACAAATATTTTCTCAGAGAATTGATTTATGTCTAGTATTGCTCAAAACAGATAAGAAGGGAAACAACATCATAAAAATACTATTTCACGCTCCATAGAAATTATTCTGAAAAAGAATCAGGAAAGATTCTATGTCACTGGTTCTTCATAGGATTCCAGGTTATCAAAATCTTCCCTCAAACATGAGATACACTCATCTTTGTTATTATCTTCACTTTTTGTTAAGGATAGCCTATATTAGATTAATAATTTCAGAAAACAATAGGGTTTTCTGAAAATAATAAATCCATTATTGCTATATATGCAGCTACTTTCATATTTATGTATTCTATGCTACATTTTTCTTCAGCCATTAAATACAACCTTTCAGATGCAATGTTTATATGTACATACACTGATAGAGATGCCTGTGTGAGTAAATGCATAAATCCAAACAAAACTACAAATGTGCTTAGATCATGTATATTATCCAGCTAATTAGGGAACTGGGTCAGGCAGAAGGGAGAGAAAGGGCTTCAGATATCCATGCTAATTCATGGAGACCTTGGAGCAGGTGGTATGTTGGAAGACTCAATATACAATACATAAAACATATAGTTACTGTACAGCTTTCAGTTCACACTGCTTTTTTCTTTGTTTCCTTATCACTGTGGGGCAGAAGATGCCTTGGCAGTTCCTTACAGTGTGGTGTCTGTCTGTTCTCTAGAGTGTTTTTCATTAGCTCAACAGTGATTCAATAAGTTGTTTATTCCTGTGTAATTTCTCTTTCTCATTAAACTAGCTTTCCTGCTCTTGAGCCTAGATTTGCATGTGCCTCTTGTCTTATTATGCCTTATAGTCTGGGTGATTTCCTGGGACCCAGGATCTTTTTATCAGTACGTTGGAAAAGAGTAATTCTCCATTACAGAGAAGAGGAACAACTCATGTTCCTTCCTTATAGACTTACAGTCTACTTAGCGGATTTCTTCCCTTCTTTTCAGAACTTTTGTTTATATGGTTATAAATTTGGATTTCAGTTAATAACTTAAGATAGGATGTCCTGTCCTTGATTATTTTGGCTATTTCTATCAGAGGAGTATTTCATATCTCAAATTACTCAGGTTTAGATGCTATGGCAAAAAAGACAATGAAGGCCTATTTTAGAGCTAGTAAAATCTTCATTGAGAAGTAGCATGGCCTTATATCAGTGGAGATGAAGAGAAGACTGTAGATTACATACCACTAGGATACTCTTTGAAGGAGGACAGTAAGGACAGGACTGTGACAGAAATGCTTTAAATAAATTGATAGCCTCATTTCCTGAGATAGGGAACAAGAGAGGCAAATAGTTGGGCAAAAGTCACATGTGTAGAATTGGGCAAACTTGAGATGTGCTTAGAGATGACAATAACTTTGAGAGGAAAAGGAGAGGCTGGGCTGAAGAGAGGACTGGAAGTTACCAATATTTTAAATGGGGTAGAACAGTTGTCTGGAGAAAGAAGAAAGCAAAGGGGAAATGGCTGCTTTTGTTATTGCCCTTGATTTATATGTGACAAATTGGCGATGGGAAAGAATGCTATAGTGATAGAAAATTGAAGACACTATTGCTGGAGTGAGGTTTTAGAGGCCAGAGAAACAGGTTGTGAGTTATATGAGGAACTATTTGCCGTTTTAGGCGAGGGGACATCTTTTGTGTACCAATAGGAAGAGACCAGAAAAGGTGAGCCATGGGCACAGATAGGTTTCTGGCTTTGTCATAGGAAGTTGAAGGAATTCTCATCTGGTAGCTGAAGTTCAGGAAGAAATCAGGAGATGAATGTCACCTTGGCCCCTATGAATGATCTCTGCCATCTTTTTTTCTGACACTATGAAATACTTGGTTTGAATTAACATGGCATTTTAGCATAAATTTTATCAAGAGTTCTTTTTAAATTATCCTTAGAAGTCTATATTTGGAGGGAGAGACTAATATAAACCCTTACATATGTCAGAATTTAGTGAATGAAAAGGGGGAAAAAAGGCCCAGAGGTTGAAATCTTCTTTAATACATTATAGCACTTCTCAACTAAACTAAAAGAGACAAAAAAGATGCAGCCTTGCATACCTATTTTTATTTTTTGGTAAAGCTTCTTACCAGAATACTGATGTTTTCTAGGCAGATAAATAACAAGCATCCTTTGTCCTAGAGCCCATGTTAAAGGCTGAGATAAAGAACAGACTAGTGAGTTGTAGAGAGAGAGAAGGGATGAGCAAAGGAGCAAAGACTGTGCTGGAGAAATGCATAGAAACAGTTGACCTGACCCAGTGAGAGCACAGAGACTCCAATTGTAAAGCTGGGGAACCAGCATTGGACTGAACCAAGCCCTCTGAATGTGGGTGCCAGTTAGGAGGCCTGGGAAATCTACGGGACCTCTAACAGTGGAGTCAGTGTTTATCCCCAGGGCACAAATGGATTTTGGGAGCCCATTAGCTATATAGGGATACTATTTCATCCCAGATACATGGAGGAGGGCCTAGGCCCTCCCACAAATGATGTGACAGACTTTGATGATCCACCGTGGAAGGCCTGACTATTCTTGGGGAGTGAGTGGGGGTTGAGTTGGAAGGGGGCATGGGAGGATGGGAGGGTGAGGGAGTGGGGGCATTGATATGTAAAATAAGATTGTTTCCAAAATAAAAAGAAATAATAAAGAGCCTAGTGATTTCTATGAAGTTGTTAGAAGTTCAAAGCAAGGAGTTCGGGATACTGTCCACTGGGAAATGAATCCCTTCTAGGGAAGCAGCTTCTTTCATAGGTGCAGGGATGTGGGAGGCTGAGACCCAAGGCAAGGTCATGCTGAGAATGAGTGACATTGATGTTCAGCCACTCTACACATCACCAGAAACATCCCATGGGGCATTATTCTGCTGCAGATGTTTTGCTTCTTTTGGCATTTTAGCATGAGCATTCACATATGAACTCAGATGCGCCCAAGCTGGATTCCGCCTGAACTCTTGATGTATAATTTTTGTTTTACTGATCTTATGTTCATTCATTTTCTTTATTAACAGAGATGGCAAGGAGCCAAAAGAGCAAGTGGCTCAAAGTGCCTGTATTTTACTGTTGGCTGTTGATCAGAGGCTCTCTAAAATAAAATGACACAGGGAACAAATAGAGGAATGATGTGAAACAATAAACCAAAGGCCACAGTGAGTAGCCTCCTGTGGCTTTAATAGGCTGGACTGGAAAATGGGGGTCAAGTCATGTAGAAGTTGCTCTCAGATGGCTTGTTAGCTCTCAGACCAAACAAGAGACTTAATTTCAAGTCCTGGAGAAGTCACTCTCCCTTGGAGCCCATGGGTCTGAGTATTTAATCAGTTGGGAGAGATTCAGAAAGGACTTTTAATGCACCAAAGACAGTGTGCCAGCATTGACTAATTTCTCAGGGATACTCTTCTGCAACAGGCTTATCACTCCAAATTTACTGGCTTCATCTACAGGCATGATTTCTTCTCTCAGCTAAGCACAAGCATATTTATTTTCTTACATTTTTAAAGCTGTATCTCACCATTCCACTTGAACATTTTCACCACATTTTTTTTCTACTATTATTTTTGTAATATTACATGTATCCTTTTAAGTCATCACAAGTTCCACAACCAAGGAACTCGTAGGTTAGATTTTAGTAGGAGTTCCTCTTTGACTCTAGCAGAGCTCAGTAGTTTGGATCTTAAACATCTACCAAAGGCCCACATGTTGAAAGCATTGTCCCAGCTCAGAGGCACTTGGAAGTGGCAGAACATTTATGGTGTGGAGTCTAATAGAAGGAGGTTAGTGCTGGTGGAAAGGAGGTTGGGCTTCGTTTTTTTGTCTCTTTTCTTTCTAACTATGAAGACTTCCTTTTGGGGCTCCTGCAATGATGTTCTGTTTCACCATTCACCATAAGCACAAACATAGTGGTCCAAGTAACCTGGACTGAACCCTTTGAAGTTATGAAGCAGGGACCTGAGTCCTTGAGGGCTCAGTGGTTAAGAGCACTTCTGTTCTTCCAGAGGACCTGAGTTCTATCTGAGAACCTATGGTGGGTAGCTCACAAGGAGTTCACACCTGCACACACACACACACACACACACACACACACACACACACACACACACACACACACACAGGCACACACACACACACACACACACACACACACACAGGCACACACATGTGTATACAAGCACAAACACATATTTAAAAATAATTTTAAAAATATGAAGTAAATCTCTTCTCTTTGTAAGATGATTAATCAGACAGTTTTTGTAGTAATGCTGAGCTGACTATCAAGGGTGTTCTTCTCTTTTTATTTTTAGTACTAGAATTTTCAACCCTATTTCAAAATCCATGTATGGTAGATGGTTCCAGATATCTAGGTAGTTATTTAGGGCTTATTCATGGTGCTGTGGGGGCTGCTCATTGAGGGGAGTATATCTGTGGAGCCTGTGGAATCAAGCCAAAGACCACCAGTTTTAATCTCAAGCTTGGGAACTTGCCAGGAGCTCTCTCTCCACAGGTAGTTGGTATTTGCCTGTGGTGTGTTAGAGGGTTGCTGCTAAGCCACACAGTGCTGGAGTTAGTCCTGGGGGCTTCTAGAGCTTTCCTAGCCATGTTTCCTGGCATCAGGGTCTGATGTGAGAACTGGTGAGGGATGTTGCAGTTAAACTCCCTGTTTAAGTGGTCTGTCTAGCCATGACCCCTAACTCCAGATCTTCTCTAGTCTTAGTGGAGTGGTATAGTGTATATAAATCTTGGTGATTTTCTCACTGTGGTGAAGCAGGACTGTAAAATCAGGGCCCCTTCCTGAAATGTGCCAGTGGAGAAGATGAGATGTCATTACATCTTAGTGGGTAGTCCCATGGAGATAAGAATCATTTAATGAGACAACAAAACAATCCAGGCACATCCAATTGATACTATGTGAAGTTCTAATCTGCAAAGAAAGGGGACAGAACTGAACAGTATTCTGATAATGTTATAATAGCCTAGAGATGGATGACTAACATTCATACATAGCTTTCTTCTTTTCTCTAAGCAAAAGAACATAATTTATTTTGGCCTTTAAAAGGTTAGATATTTTCCAGACCTGTTTGTCTTCATTGTTTTCCCCTAGAATCCTTTTCTATATCCTCATATTTCTCTTTATAATTAGGACTACTGCTCAGAGTCTGTGGAAGTTCTGTTAGGTGTCGAGAGGCACAAGCAGCTCATATCAAAAACTAAATGCCATTGTGATAACCACTTAGCCTTTGGAGATTTTGTGTTGAAAATTTTTCTAGCAGAGTTGTTTTGACAAGTCATGCTCAGGGCTGATTCATCACATCTACATAGCCACTCTTTCTTCAAAACACCAGCATCTCAGATGGCTGGGTCATCCCGATAGTATTTCCTGGGGCTGTCATGGCCCAAGCATATGGTGAGGACATAAGATGATCAGAGAAGAGATATCTAATTGATGACTTCTGAATTCATTCCTCCAAGATCACCAGAGAGTGGTTTTCAAGGCACTTCACCCAGGGCGTCTTCCTGATCATTAGAGGTCATGTGCTTGCTTTCAGAGTACCTGGCTTTGCAGCTGCCCCCGGATTGTGGTGTGCAAAAACTTTTCTCTTTTCTTTCCTGGTCACAGAGAGATGCTGTCCATGCAAGCAAATTCTATATGAGAGTTGACAATGAGTTAGTAGAACATCTCAGGAAACCTGCCTTCCAGCAAGCTTGACCCATGGATTTGTGTAGCACGAATTCTATATGTTCTTAATAATAAAAGCTCAGAGTCAGATATTGAGGTTAATGCTGAAGACGAGAGAAGCAAAGTGGCTAACCACTAGAGAGTTCTAACCTCTACCAATGCTGAGACTGAAAGAGTGATCTCATCCTCAGACTACATCTCCAGAATGCATCTGTCTCCACTAAACCTCAAACTGCACTGAGCTCCTGTCTCCTCCCACCTTGTATTCCTCTCTAGTGCTGGGATTAAAGGCATGGGATCCCAAGTGCTGAGATCACCTTTGTGTGAGCTCTGTTTCTCTTTTAGACTGGATAGATGTTGTGTGGCTCAGGGTGGCCTTGAATTAAGAGAGATCTGTCTGCCTCTATACAAAGTGCTAGGATTAAAAAGGTATGTGCCACTGCCTGGCCTCTTAGTTAACTAGTGTGCCTGCCAGGATTAAAGGTGTGTGCCACTACCGCATGGCTTCTATGGCTAGCTAGTGTGGCTAGCTTTGCACTCTTATCTTCGGGTATGCTTTATTTGTTAGATCATAAACAAAATATCACCACAGACTTGGGTAAGTTTGGCTGGCTTTTAGTTCCTATCCCAGGGGTCCACCTGTTCCAGGTCAAGTGTGTATTAGATAGTAAATTACCTAAGCTCTGCCCCAAAGTTGACTTAGTCAAGTCTAAGAATGACTTGTCTCTTATAGCAAGAAGGTTGAGGGTGGTTGGCTAGTTGTTTGCTTGTTCCAACAACTCACTAGAATCACTGGGGACTTAGCTCTGCCTTACTGACTATGCTGCTCTTTAGTTTCTAGTTTTGTGTCATGGTTCTCAGAAATAATTTATGGTGGTAATTAATATCAATGACATTTGTGAACAGGGCAGAAGAGCAGAAGGTCAGCATCACCTTTTTTGTCTCTTCTTAGGATATGGAAGGGCATTTTATTTGCTCAGTGATTGGTTCTACCACCAGCAATGGAAGCTAGGAAAGGGACCAATTCTTCCAACCTTGCTGATGGACAGCTATTCCAGAAAAGGTGGCTAGAAATGTCTGGTTGATGATTTAACCAACACTGCTGCATATGAAGCATCCTGAAGTCGTTGATTAAGGAAGCCCACACACCACAACTCATGTTGACCTGGAGAATCTCCCAATGATAAAACAGAGTCTGTCTCCATAACAACTGATGCAAATGACAGATACACATACTCCTGGTCTTCATTGTGGCTACAATAGAAAGAAAGGAAAGGGTAGGAAAGAAATTGACCTTATAGGTCTGGCCATACCTCACCCTTGCTCCCCCTCTGCTCTCTGCCCTTGCCTACTGCCTGAGGTGAGTCTGAGCACTGTTCTGCCCCAACTCCCCCCATAACCTCCTTCTCCCTTCTTCCTGAGCCTGCCCCTCTCCAAGAGTGGACCTGCCCGGACAGGAAGGCCCACCCTGAGTCTGGTCACCTTTGTCCCCCCTCTGCCCTCTGCCCTCTGCCTGCTGCCTGAGGTGAGTCTGGGCTCTGCTCTGCCCCCAATGTCCTCCACCACACCCTCTTCACTTCTTCCTGAGCCTGCCCCTTGAGTAGAGTGGTCCCACCCAGATTGGAAGGCCCACACTGTGTCTGGACACCTTACTCTTGGTTTCTCCTCTGCCCTCCACCCTTTGCTTGAGGAGAGTAGAAGAGGGAGAGACCCCACATGCACTCACTGGAAGAAGGGATGGGAAGACAACAAAATAAGAATACACTCAACATCAGAAGGACCAATATGATACCACCAGAATCTAGGGACTTCACACCAGCAAGAAAACTAAAAAGCCCAACACAGAGGATGAAGAGATAGACCTTAAAATTATCTTATGAAGATGATAGAGATCATTAAAAAGGAAACAAGAAAATCACTTAAAGAAATAGAAGAAAAACCAAGCAAAAAATTACATGAAATGGAGGAAAAGACAAAACAAAAAATTCAAGAAATAAACAAATCACTTAAAGAATCTAAAGAAAGCCAAGAAAAAACATCCAAACAAGTAAAAGAAACAATTCAAACAGTTCATGGTTTGAAAGAAGAATTAGAAATAATAAGGAAAACACAGAATGAGGGGATGCTGGAAATAGAAAAGCTGGGTAAACCATCAGGAACCACTGATGTAAGCATAACCAATAGAATACAAGAGATGGAAGAGAGAAGCTGAGGTGTTGAATACTCACTAGAGGATATACAGTGATTGACGAAAGAAAATCTCAAGTCTAACAAATCCCTAACACAAAATATCCAGGAAAATATAGGGCACCCTAAAAAGAACAAACCTAAGAATAATAGGTATAGAAGAAGTTGTAGAAATTCAGCTCAAAAGTACAGAAAACATATTCAATAAAATCATAGAAGAAAACTTCCCTAACCTAAAGAAGGATATGCCTATGAAAGTACAAGAAGCTTACAGAACACCAAACAGATTGGACCACAAAAAGAAGTCCCTTCGCCACATAATAATCAAAATACCAAACTTACAGAATAAAGAAAAAATATTAAGAGCAGCAAAAGAAAAAAGGTCAAGTAACATATAAAGGCAGACCTATCCGAATTACACCTGACTTTTCAATGGAAACTTTGAAAGCCAGAAGATCCTGGATAGATGTTTTACAAACACTAAGAGGAACATGGATGCCAGCCCAGACTACTGTATCCAGCAAAGCTTTCAATCATTCCATGACAAAACCAGATTTAAGCAATACATATCCACAAATCAAGCCCTACAGAAATTACTGGAAGGAAAACTCCAACCCAATGAAGATTACTATACTCAAAAAATCATAGGCAATAGATAATCCCACTTTACCAAACACCAAAAGAAAAAAGGGAAAATCTACACATAATAACAATTTCTCAATTGTGCTATAACACAATGTGCCAACAGTGGCAGAAGGGGTTACAGTTACAAAGACTTAGAATGCCCTTTCAATCCTTTCTACTGTAATTCCACAGAGTGTAAGTATAAAATTTGTGTATTTTTGTTTTGTACCGTGCTAGATGTTTGATTTAGAATTTGCTGTTTGGGTTGAGGACAAGCTTCCTAAAAGTGGTTCAGTGAAGTTTGGTTAGGGATTAAGAGAAAACTTGCAACAATTTATGAAGTGACTCTAAACATTTCTGATTATTTGGGTATATTTATAGAAAGTGTTATTCTCAGCATTGATGATTATAAAATAAAAGAGTCCACCAACTCTGAAACATACTGAAGATGCTTTATATACTGAAGTAACTAATGCTCATCCAAGATTTACTTCTTCACATAAAACAGATAAGCCTGTTAATCTTAGTAAACTTGTTTCCACCTAAAATTATACATATGTAAAGTATTGCTTTAAAATAGATTTTATGGCTTATCACCAGTGACTGTTTAGCATGCACACCTTGTATATCTATATTCTTGGTGTTGTACACAGATTTCTCAGAGGAAAGAATGTCTCAAGCAGAGAAATCTTAAGGAATCCTGACTTACAACGTGTTGCCTGGTGGCAGTTTCCCGGATTCCCCTGAAAATCAAGTACTGAGTATTGGGAGGAAGAGAACAGAGTCTTTTAAGTTTTTCTTTGATTTTTAAAGAAAGAAATCTTGGGCCAAGGGTATAGATTGGAGGTAGACTGGTTCCACCTCAGCACTGTGAATAGATAGGTAGGTAGATAGATAGATAGATAGATAGGTAGATAGATAGATAGACATACAGGCAGGCAGACAGACAGATGGACAGACAGATAGATAGGTAGTTTGGATGGTTTTTTTCTCAAATGGATTTCCCCATTACATTAGGAAGTTATTATTCTCCTTTTACCCCAAATTCTGCAATCTCTTCCTTCTCATGCTCCTCCTACTTCCTCTATCAAAGATAATTACTGTTTCTTAGAAATACCAACATGTCAAGTGCCAATAGTTAGAAATCGATTTGACTCATTCAACTGAAAAGCAAAAAGAACTCCAGCATTTCCTATATGTCAGTGGTCTTTGTGTAGGCTTTTTTAGTATTAATTAGTTCCTTTCAATTCTGGAGAAAACTATTCAAATTGTTTGTTTAAACTAAAATTGTGGAAAATGATTTCAAAGTGTTTCCTTTACCCCCAAACATCCTTAAAAATAGGAAACAAACTGAGTGACTTTGATAGGACCCAGTTTCTACTCCCATTTCAAATCAGTATTCTATTTTATTGATTAACAATAGGCAGGTTGTTTAGTTAGCTCTGTAAATGCTGGAATGTTGACCATTCCTCAAAACACAAGGCACCACAAGTTTCACTATGTGTCTTGTCAATTGTTTACACTCATAGAAGATGATCCATAGCAGAGGAAACTACAGGAAGAAGTAGGAGAAAACTCTCAGGGAGGAGAAATTGACAAAAGAATACTATATGATTTTGAACCTAAAGCCACTCTCCGCTACCCACTATGGTCGCTCTAGGAGGAAGAGGTAAGACACATTTCCTGGTAGAAAAGGAACATGTTAGATCTGGGAAAAGCAGCTGAGACCAGCTGTGTTTCAGGGTCAGGAGCTTAAATGCAAGGATTACATTTGCCTAGGTATAAAATTGCCTTGTTGTGCTTCAAATTTTCAACTCCCAGCAACTACTTTATAAGTTGAGATGGTTAAATCTGAGAAATGCATTTGAAAATATTACTTATTAAAGCTTTTATTTTTAATGCTGCAAATTCCATTTCCATGTAAATGGAAGCAGAAGCAGACAAATTGCTTTCACCATGCCCTTCCCATTTGTGTTTCTATGGAAATGGATTCTTGATTAGGAAGGGGAGAGCAAAAATCACAGCTTTGTAGCTGACAGGGAGCAACTGAAGGTGTTTCAAGCATTACCAGGTAATATAATACAAAGTACTCCAAATCAAAGGAATATACACCTTGCCCACACTTGACCTCCCCAGGACCGTTGACATGAAAAGGTATTGGCCCGTCAAACAGCACAGCAAGAAGCCAGAGCAGTTATGTGTGACCCTTGACCATGCATCTTCGTTCAGCTTTGAAACTCATTTTTCTCTTAGCTCCCAAAGTTGTTGATACCTGTCCCAATATACGCACTGAGATCAATGGAGGCTTTCTGAGATATTCATAAAAATACAGTTAGAAAGAAAAGTAAATAAGAAACTATGCAAGTAGAGCTGAATTTCAAAGCAATAACTGAGGATCATTTCCATCATCATATCACAGCTGCCTCTCAGTGAGCCCCATCTGCATTAAGAATAAGTTGATTTATACAGTCCCATTTTGTGAAGAACTGTCATAGAAAATGTCACTAAAATTTTCTATTACACAAGCTAGAGGTGTCAGCAGCTATCGATTTACACACTCTTGCTTTATGAAAGACTGTTTCTGGGGAAAAAGGTGAATGTGGTCTGTCTTATCTTAGGAGTTTCACATTAGGTGCAATACAGGAACAAATTACACTCTGTGTGTGTGTGTGTGTGTGTGTGTGTGTGTGTGTGTGTGTGTGTATCCAATACTAGAGTACTGGACCTGATATATATTCCTGAAAGCAAACTTGAAAATTCTTGCTCTAAAATGTCAATGTAGTTATATAGAATATCAATTTGAACCAAAATGGAGCATTTAGAAATCTACCATAGCATTTTAGATGTGAAGCTACTGTTTCTCTCTTAGATATGAATGATATATGCACATGTATTACATATGAAGAATGATTCTGTTATAGTGCACCTGAGACTTCTCATACTCTCACTTCAAACACACTTCTGTTAGTTCCGCACTGGAAAGTTATGGGCTAGCTATTAGGAGGAATTAAATAATTAAAGTAGATGGGAGTTAGAATTTCATTTAAATACTGGTCAAGAAATACACATTGTGTGTGTGTGTGTGTGTGTGTGTGTGGAGAGAGAGAGAGAGAGAGAGAGAGAGAGAGAGAGAGAGAGAGAGGGAGGAGTGGAGAAGGGAAGGAAGAGAATGGAGATGAATGAAAGGAAGGGATCATTGGAGATGGAAGAAAAGAAGAAGCAGGAAGAAATTGAATAACAAAAGGAAGAAAGATGAGGGTAAAGAAGACAAGAAAGGTATGACATAAGCTAGAGAGATAAAGAAAAAAGAAAGGCAAAATCTAAACATCAGTGAGCAAATAATTGTTGGGACAGGAAAAAATGTGAATACAATTGGAAGTAAAATGTGAGCTTCCCAGTCAGCTAATGTGGGTCAGTTCTCTTTTTACATACTGGTTATAAAGTATAGTGAAAATAAAGGAACACAAAATACACAGGAATAGTGGGTGTTATGTAATACTACTACAAAGTCACTGGAAAGGAATCAGAGGGACAGATAAAGACTGAAGAAGGGGAGAGAAATACCAGGAACACATCAGTCTCTCTTCAGCACACACTGGTGTCCTACGTTTCTGTTGATGGACAGTTGGCATAAACATGCTAGATGTGTTGAAATGAAGACTCTACAAATATTGGGTACAGAACAAGATGAGGAAAGCCAACAGGATTTGGAACCATTTATGTGTACATTTTAATCTTGGACAAAACAAAACAATAATTAATACAGGTTTTCCCTGCTGTTGTTAGAGGAAATGAATATCTATCAGGCCAAAAATGCATTGTTTAACTTTTTTATTACTTTTAAAGTTTTGTTGTGTGACACACACACACACACACACACACACACACACACACACACAGTGAGAGAGAGAGAGAGAGAGAGAGAGAGAGAGAGAGAGAGAGAGGGAGAGAGAGAGAGAGAGAATCACAGCCCATAGGTGAAAGTGAGAGGAGAACTTGGGCTCAGTTTTCTCTTTTTATACATGGGTCCTGGGGCTCAAGCTCCAGCTGCCAGGCTTGGTGGCAATCACCTTCACCCACAGAGCCTTCTCTCTGGCCTATATCATTTACTTTGAAGAATACTTTGAGAACTTAAGAATTAAGTTTTCTCACCAGGCCAACTTGATTGATTTGCTTAATGATGAAAGATGAATTAATTATAACTGTTGAGCAAATGTGCCAGGTAAGCAAATGGCTTTAAAACTAAACCAATACAATAGTCACAACAACACAAAAATCTCATACCCCCCTCAGCTTTATGAGAATGAACAAAAAATGGAAAACTAGTCAAACATTCTATTATAGAAAACAGGAGACCATGTTCTATTTGAAACCCACCATCAAGAGCCTCCAGTATATCCCAAGGAAGAATTGCGATGAAACTATAGATTCTTGCCTCCTTGTCTGTCATTTCCATATCATTGCTGGGATTTCTACACAACCCTATAATCTCCTCTGGCCCTGTTCTTAAGCTGGCCCACCAGGACTGCCGTGTTTGAAGGAGAATGCCCCTCACAGGCTTATAGATTTGAATGTTTGGTCTTCAGGGAGTGACACTATTGCAAATGATTAGGAAGAGTGGCCTTGTTGGAGGAAATGTGTAATTGAGGTGGGTTTTGATGTTTCAAAAGTCCATCACAAGCCCAGAGTCTCTCTTCCTATTGCCTGTGGATCTGAATGTAGAACTTTCAGCTACTCCTTCTAGGCCCGTCTCTGTTTGCACGTAGCCATGCTCCCCACCATGGTGATAATGGACTAAACCTCTGAAACTGTAAGCAAACCCCAATTAAATACTTTCTTTTGTAAGAGTTACCATGGTCATAGTGTCTTTTCACAGCAATAGAACACTGACTAAAACAAGGACATATTAGTATCTCCTTCAAAGCATACCATAAACCCTGTCTCCCGTTTCTTCACTCTCTTTTCTGAGAAGCCTGTCTGGAATAAATAGTAATGACTCGTGGTAGCAAACAGAATTTGTCCTGAGTGAGAGTTGTGCTGTATAATTACATGTAATTCAGACATGTGTACAACTATTAGCAAAGGTGTGTTCTTCCAAAGGACATGCAGACCCTGGCACATAGACTGAAAGTGGCTGATGATCCTTCTCTGGTCTTAGAAAGGATGAGAGAAGAACAGAACCTGTGTAGGGATTCCTTGAGGAGAAAGGTGCTAAGAGATGGTAACAGTGTTCTGGAAATGCTTCTTCTTCTTCTTTTTTTTTTTTTTTTTTTTTTTTTTTTTTTTTTTTTCAAGTGAGTATCATGTCAAAGCTAGGGGAAAGCATGTGGTGGCTGTTACCTTTGTTTGAAACAGGTGATAAAAGAATGATTGTTATCAGATGATTAAGTGTAATGAAATAATTGCTGTGAAGCAGAGAACTAAAGCTTCTGTTCATTGCCATAACAAGATAATTATTTTATGGTCTATTCTTTGTTTTGTACCAAAAATGAAGCATGCAGTGCTAACTTACAGTTATCAGGCACAAAGCAAATTAAAGCAGAGAGCACCTGATGGAAAGGTCGTAACTCTACAATAGGGCCTTCAGCTCAGGTCAATGAGGAAAAATGGATGTAGGCGATTCCATTCGTTGGTAAATACGGCAATGACTCAGAATCAACAAACCTATTACTCAGTTTCACTGAAGACCACAGAGAGAAGGGGAGAAGCAGGGAACCAGACCTGGATAAGGGGGAAAGTTGGGAGGGGTATCTTAGTTGATTATCTATCTGTGAAGAGACACCATGACCAAGACAGCTTATAAAAGATGGTTGATTGGGGCTTACAGTTCTAGAGGGCTAAAGTCTGTTGTGATCACCACGAAGGGAAGCACAGCAGCAGCAGGCAGGCATGGCACTAGAGCAGTTGCTTAGAGCTTGTGGCCTTATTAACAAGTAGGAGGCAGAATGCTAACTGGGCCTGGCACGAGCTTTTGGAACCTCAAAGCTCACCCCGCAGTGGCACACCTTCTCCAAGAAGGTCAGAGTTTCTAATCCTTCCCAAACAGTTTCACCATTTGGCAACCAACTGTTCAAAGATAGGAGCTTGTGAGTTGCATTCTCATTCAAACCACCAGAGAAAGGAACACTAAGATAGTGTTGAAATGTTCACGGTTCCTTAGCACATGGTCCTGACTATCATATCTTAATAATTTTCCTTGCCCTCAGCACTCAAGTAAATGAAGTATCTGCATGACTTCTAATGAGGCACACATTTCTAGCAGATACTTTTCAGATTCTCAGTGCTTGGGAATTAGGTGGACACCGGCACCCTCATTTTCTGTTCCATACTAATTATCAGGAGCTTGCTGTTTCTTTTTTTTCATAGTAACCTTTATTAAACACCAGCTTCACAAAAATAGAGCACACACAAACTGACTGTAGCACATCCTAATGTGAAACCATGAGCTACCTTAAGCCAGTAGTGCCTGTAATTTGAGAATATACTCTAGTTGCCCTCATCCAGAACTATTCCTTGGTACACAATTTGAGAAGCACAAATAAAAATTGCTTCTTAAGTAATATGGACATTGGTTTACTGATAAAGTGGATATACTAACTCAGAGTAGAGAAAGAGTATTTGGTACCTGAGAGATGGAAGAAACAAAAATTTCGAAGCGACAATGCATACGATATTTGAAGAATTAGACTTAAGTTTATAAAAAGGCATATTGTATAGCACTGTGTGCCAGGAGTCACAAAGGCATGGACACATTGGTATGGTAACCTCCTTCGTGTGTGTGTGTGTGTGTGTGTGTGTGTGTGTGTGTGTGTGTGTGTTTGCAAACCATTGCAAAACAGCAGAGGGGACATGGAATGGATGACATCCAGGAAAGGATTTATGAGCATATGGTGTCCCAAAGACAATATTAAAGAACAGCGGTAGTAGGTTCAGTAGGAGAGTATCAGAACTATGGACTAACATACATACATCTCCAGAAGGCTGTTCAGCTCACCCAGTAAAGACATACTGAGCATTGCCTGTGTGCCAGGCACACTCTAAGTGCAGAGAATACAACAAGGATTAGAACAAAATTGCTGGTCCCTTGTGCTTACCACTCTGGTTGGAGGCATGAATCTGGGAAAACAGGGCCTAAAATCAGGTGGACTAAGTCTCATACAATAGCCAATTTTATTCAGAACATCAGATAATTTATACTCTGAGAGATAAAAAGAGTCACCTGAATACAGGGTACAATCACAAGGACAAGCTGCATGTGGAAAGAAAAACATGTTTTTCCCTAGAGGCATATGAAAAAAAAAATAGCTGAAGTAAACTCACTCCTATCTGCTATACCTGGAAGAGGCACAAAAAACCCCCACATTCCAAGAACAATTCTGTGGTTTTGAGAAAGTGAGGTCACAAGACTCTTGTCTTGTTTCCTTGGAGTTTTTTCATAAGCACACAGAATTCTCACAGGACTCCATTCTTGGATTGCATTTTGACATCTCTCCTCTTTTTTTATTTTTCAATAGCAGGATATCCAGAGTGGTTTTAATTTGAGAAATTGCAGATAAATCTAATTGTCATTTGATGCATGAATTACCCTTTAAGCAAACAAATTATAATACTAGATCAGTGAAAGTGTTGTGTGTAGTACTTTGCCACCAAGAACAGAGATCCAAACTATGTCCAGTACTGTTAGCTACATTATTATATTGATCAGAAAAATCTAGAGATTACCTTGAAAAGAGACCCATATGATTAGTAGTCCTGATACCTTGTAGAACATAAGCTCATGTTTACCTTAAATAGGAATACAGGTGTTATAATGTCCCATGCAAATGAGAAGTGTTTCAAATCCCAAGGGAAAATTAAACTCAGGCCCTCTTCAGATGGATGAATGAGTCTATTACAGTCCTAAGCCCCAGTAATTAAAAACAGAGTCATTAGTAAAATAACATCTCTCCTGCCACATAGGGCTTTAACTTTGTCCTAGGCTGGCAGACTTGACTTCAGATGATATGAAAGGTTGATATCTCTTTTGCCCTTTACTTGGAGGTTTGCTCTCTTTCTGGTGACTTCCATTGTCTCCTTGCTCTCAACCAGTGTCCTTAATGGGCCAGGGCTGGAGGATATGTTTCATTGGATCCATCTGCAGTGACAAATGCATACTTCTTCTCAATTTTTGTCTGGAGAAGTAAGACTAGGACAAGTAAATGCATCAGCTTGCTTTTTTTCCTTCTGCAATAAAAGCAGGGGGGTAAGAGTGTAATGAATATTAATCTATTGATGTAAATAATTAGCCAAATCTGAAACAATATTTAAGAGTTTGTAAATTAACTACTATAGATTAATTAAACCAGCCAGTTCTATCTGATGACCTGAAGAAAAAGAAGTCTTAATAGACTGATGAATATCTGGACCATGAATCCCTCCTGTACCATAAGATGAGCTTTGGAATGGGAGAAGGTAGAACATTTTTGTAACCACAAATACAGTTCATATGAGAAAATCTCATAGTTTGTCAGCTGGATATTTATTTTCTGTTACTTCCACAATAATCTGCAAATGAAATTTGAAATTCCATAGATTTCTATGACACTTTCCAAAACTGTTTGTTAGGTAAGGGTAAAATAATACAGCAAGGATAAAACCCACATAATTGTTGACATTGCGTCCTCCCCTGGTTTACTAATTGAACAAGAAGAGTAAAGAAAGCAGTTAGTATTTTATGACCCTTATGGTGTAAGGAAATCCATTCCAAAGGTTTATCTTCTTGTGGTGTAATACCTGTAGGAGACAATTTAGTGGGGAAAATAAGTAAATTTAAAGGCCATGAAAGATCCACTTGATACACAAAGACTTCTTTTAGTCTGGATTCAAACGGCTGTAGTTCTTTTCTTGTTTCTCAAGATTATACATGAGGGCTATCCAATGCAGTCTTTCCTTCTAGAGTTTTATTTTTCCCCTTTTTAAATTTAAATTTAAATTAGAAACAAGCTTGTTTTACATATCAATCCCAGTTCCCTCTCCCTCCCCTCCTCCTATTCGATCCCTTTTCTCTTCCCCAGGGAGGGTGAAGCCTTCTATGGGGATCATCAAAGTCTGTCACGTCATTTGGAGCAGGGTCTAGGTCCACCCCCGTGTGTCTAGGGTTTTAAACAGATTGGTTAGTGCATTGGAAATACCAAGGACAGGAAGGAATTGGAAAATGAATTCCATTTCCCCATTGTGCCCTAAATTGCCAAAGTTGTAAATTTAGCTTTAGCATGGGTTCTCCTAAATCAGAAAGTGGAAGGAATTCAAGATTAGATTGTTTATCAAATTCCTCACCCCATGCTTCAGGGTCATTTTCAGGCAATGGAGGATATGAATTTAAAGGAGGCACCGGTAAAGGAGCTGAAGGGATTGTCACCATCACCACCAGCACAGTTGTCAGTGGTGCTGGAATTTTGTTTTTGCCTCTTTGGCCAATTTCAAGGTTTAACCATCCAGTTTATATTTATTCAAGGCAGTAGCCATCTCTTCATCATGATTAATAGCCTCCTTTTCTTCCGTAAGCATTTTGAATTAATGCCCAAGTGACTCAAAACTGAATAGGCCCCCCACTCTTTCTTTTTATACATCTTTTTAAATAGTCTTTTGGCCTCCATCTCATACTTCTTCACTTGAAGTTCCTTCTTCTGGAAACGAGGGATTATACTCATGAACAGCGTGTGCAAGCAATCTAATACCTGTGCTCCTCCTTTCTTTAAAACATGATGCACAAGCTCAACATAAGGAAAAGACTTCCCTGGTTTCTGTCCTTCTGTGAGGGATCCCACTCTTTTATAGCCTACCTCAGGCCCCTGATTTGTGGTACCACTTGTTTACTGCTCTAAGGGCAGCATGAACCTTGGAGAGCATGGCCTAAAATTGAGGCAGACTGAAGTCTCATTCAATAGTCAACTTTATTCAGACCATCAAGATAATTTATACTCTGAGGGTTAAGACACCTCACCAAATAGAGTGTGCAATCACAAGGACAAGCCAGCCCATGTGGCAAAAACATGCTTTTCCCTAGAGGCATATGAAAACAACAGCTGAAGTATACCTGGGAGAGGCATGACAACACATTCCAAGAACAATTCTGTTTTTGAAGAAAGTGAGGTCACAAGACTCTTGTCTTGTTTTCTTGGAGTTTTCTTACAAGCACTCAGAATTCTCACAGGACTCCATTCTTGGGCTGTGTTCTGACACCTTGGAGATGTCTTATAAAGATACATATTTATGCAGAGTATACCAGAGTTGATAAAGGTTATGAAGAACATCCAGCGACAGAGACACTCATGAAGTTCTGAGAGAGTGGGCCTGGAAACTAAATTACTGAAACTTATTTTGTCATGCAGGGACTCAGAGTGCAAGGGTACGGTCAGGGGTGGCTGGGCTGAGTGCTGAGAGAGGAGCTGAAATGCCTGGTCTTGGGAATGCCTGTATAAGTAATGTTGCCTTGTTTCAGACTGTGGGGATGGACTGCCACATTAAAGATTATCAAGAATAGAAATAAACACCACAAATAATCATTTAACAACAACGGACCCCATTATTTCATATAATTGATTGCAATTACAGATGCAATTAAGTTCTTGTTCTCAAAAGCTGAGGCTTGGATCCTAAATGATAAAGGTCCAAAAAGATTCTGAGTTTCTATTGCAGAAACTTCAAGCTTGTGAGCAAACCATCTCTAAGAATTTTTTTCTATTTGTTCCATACTAGCCTAGGCATCAAAATCAACTTGTTTCCTTTATAGTCCCCAATACATGTCAGTTAGATAGTGGTTGTGTGCCAGACTTAACTGACATTTCAGAAAGATGGATAATTACATTATAAAAAAACAATTTAAATGGAATATTGTCATCTCAGGAAGAATGGGATTTGTAAGTGGGCAAAAAAAGATTCTGAGGGTTTTTTTTTTTTTTTCAGTCAGGGCCTGGGATTTGGTAGTTTCTAAGAATTATTAGATTCTTCAGAGTTGAGTCCTATGTTTGCCTTTCTGCTGGCTAGGCTTATCTGAGTCTATGAGAGAAAGTAGAAATAAAGATGTATAAAACTGAAAGTAAAGTAAGAAATTATTATTTGAGAACTTGGGGACAGAGGAGACTTGTGAATCTGGTAAGTTCCAGGGAGTTCTTAAGACTTATGACTTCTTTACTTCCACAGTTTTACCAGCCCGGCTTTTATGGTGGGATGTTTCAACTTGGAGGAAATTGACACAACATTTGCAAAGATGCCCATATGAGAGAATTTCTGACCAAATTTCTACCTATTATTGGAGGCTTTCCTGCTCATCTCCATGCCGTGTTACTTACTCTGATAAAATCCACTCTGGTGGGAGCCATGTGACTTCTTTGGGGACCAATGCCTGAGAATACCATGAGTGGTAGTGTGGGTTCTACATGCTCTCCTGGCTTTCACTATGCTAGCCATACTGCTGGCCTGCATGAGTCACAGTAGGTCATGAAGTTAATATTACATACTTGCATAACTGTTCTGGAAACAATGATTTTAACCATAAAAGCTTTAAAGAAATGCAATTAAATAGATGGTATCAAGAGTTAATGGGAACATTCAAGGAACCAGGATGAAGCAGAATCACAGAAATCCACTGTTCTCTCATTTCTCATAACTGTGCCAATATGTTAAGAAGTTAAAGGAGATAGACATAAAGACAAAGGCCAAGTGTTGTTTTTATGTGCTACACAGTGCCCGAGTCTGCCACTGTCTTGCTGCTGAGGCCAAGGCCTGGGGAGAGTTTGTGTCCCACCATTGCCCCTCAGCCACCTCCACATTGGGAGCCAAATGTTTTTTGTTTGTTTTTATCTAAGTCTATCTTTTTTATTTTACTATTAAAGACTCAGGAGCAAGATACTGGGATGAAAACCTGCTAAGAGAGGCAGAGAAAGCAACCATTTGCTCTTCCTCCACTGCCACCATCCCAAAAAAAGGGCTTTCTCCTATGTTGTCTGAAACAAAATATCCTCCAACTAAATCTCCTTCCCTTCTATTTCCCGAGTGTCTCTCTCTCCAATCTCTTGACTTCTCCTCACTCTCTGTGGTTACTAACAGACAACTGGTTGCTTGCTCTGACTTTTGACCTACAGAATGTTGTTTTTATTTTACCTTTTTTAAAATAGGCAGAAAGCTCTTAGGTTACATGTGCATATGAGGGCTGAGTCACACCACAACTTGAAAACAGGGTTTTCCAGTAAATAACACAGTCTTGGGGTTCATGGTGTGATAAAATATCTTGCAACAGACAAGCGATGTTAACTATTATGAATAAGTTTCCAGGTTATGTTCCTTATAGGATAAATGGAAAAATCTGGTATGCCCCAGAGGGGATAAAGCATGGCAAAACTTAGAGTAGGTTGATTCAGCTCTGGTGAGTTGATAATGAGAACCCTAGCCCTACCAGATGATATAGATATAAATATTAACTGCAAGAGACAAAATTGATTCTCACCCTGCATGATGCTACCAACTGGGAACATTGTTGTACCTGTTGGTGTGCCTAGTTAGAGAAGTTCCTTTGTAGCTTGCAAAACTGCTCATGCTTCTTATGATAGAGATATAGATCAAAAGGGTAATGGCGACCCATGGGAGAGTTGGAAGGCAGGGGACAGAGCCAGGGAACAAACTGGTAATTATTGTAACTGTTTTTAGAAACTTAGAAAGTAAAAACTGATTGTAAAATTGTTCATGCAAATCATTAGAAACAGTATAAATAAATATGGCTCAGCCTATTTGGGGCCACTTGCTAGGATGACACCAGTTGCACTTGGATGACGATGGTCACAATGGAATATCATCATCTTGTAGCTGACTCCACACATCAGTCCCAGATCCTTGAATAATTCCAAGTCCTTGAACCCATCTGGAGCAAGGCTTCCAGAATCAAAGAAGGAGGTTATTAAACAAGGTAGATGATGTAGGAAAATAGAACACAAAATATGAGCTGAAATATTAATTGAAGAGGGATTTTTTTCTAACTCATTTCTTATGAAATGTCACAATTCCCTGTTTTCAATTTGTGCATTTCCAGTGATTATGCACATCTTAAGAAGAAACATATAATGGCTATTTCCTTCTGCATTTTCTGCTTGCTCATCTCCTCTCTGTGACAGGCTTTTAGATGAGAGATGAGAACTGTGTGGGTTCTCAGCTTGGTCCACTTGGTGCCAGGATGCAAAAGGCACCAAGAAGAACAGCCTAGGTACAATCACATCATCTTTGTTCTTTCTGTTTTTCTCAGCTATGACATGTTTGGTCCTATTATTTTACAAATTTTACCAATTTTATTATTTGATAAAAATTACATATTTTCTTACACTTTCTCTACTTTTTCAATGCTTAATATTTCAGGATAGTAAAGCACCTGGGCTTCCTTTCCTGCCCAACACTCATCTCTATTCTAGTCTGCCCTTTGAGTTCAGGATCTGTTCCCCTGTGATCCTCTCTACTATCTTGTAGAGTTCAGGGATTGCACCCATGTGAATCGCTACACTGTCCTGATGTACCCATCAGCTGTCAGTCCCAAGGGGCACTTGGCCATAGAAGGGCCAATAATGTCTTCTGCAACCTCTTTAACCAGAGAGTCTCCATCACCTTGAAGAAGCTGGAGAGACTTTCATTTTAACAGATGTCATCAACTGTGTTCTGCCTGCTCATATATTCCCTCTGAGTGGTCAGTCCTGTTTTTGACAATCCATCAAATCCCCCTTCGCTCTCCTTCCAGCACTGGCCACTGTGCTGTAATTAATATCTTGGCCATATTCAAACAGCAGTCTCACATCTTCATCTATGAGAGATTAGTTTGGGATGAATTGCGACGGGCAGAGAAATGAACAACCTACTGTTTCTTCCTTCTTAAATTTGTCACTGGTGTGTGGAGGAAGAGGGACGTTTCTTCTTATGTCAATTAATGTTTTGGATTGACTTTCCTTGTCTTTGTTGATCTTACATAAGACCTGTTTGGTTGCTCTTCTCATCCTGTTGACAGTTGCCCCTGAGTAGAGTTGTGGTTTCCAGATCAAGTGAATGAGTAGAAGTCTCAGTAGCCTTTTCTGGTGAGGTATTCAGTCCCCACACTCTTCCCACAGACTCAGTGTGTCCTGAAAGGTCCAAGTCCCCTTTCCCAACCTGTGGCCTCATACCCCAACTTTTTAGTGTTCGAAGCACCTTAAGCCAAGCTATATTAGTCTCACCAAACATTTTTCTGAGTGAGTCTCCTCCATTCCTTCCTTCCATAAGTAGGGTGGTGTCCTCTGAGTAGCAGAATCAACAGAATACACCCAGTCGGGTACTGCAAGACTGGGGGATCTGAGCAGTTGTGGATAGTCAGACAACATTGTCAGGCTGAAGAAATCAGAGTCTGATTGATGTCAAGGTAAGATGTCAGCAGCAGTTGGCAGATATACCTACTCAGGAAGGAGAAGCAAAGGCAAGCACATAGTGCTGCCCTGCCCTCAAACATCCTTCTGAGCCAGAGGTTGAAAGATGGTGCCAAGTTTGTTTGTTTCTGTTGTAGTTTGAGTGTCAAGTGTTCATTATAGGTTCATAAGTTTGAATACTTGGTCACCATGGTGACACTGTTTGGAAGGTTGTGACATCTTTGGGAGACAGGCTTGCTGGAGTAAATGAATCACTATGGGTAAGTGTTTTTATAGATGAGCTCCACTTCCTTTCCACGCTCTGCTTCCTGTCTGCAGCTATGATGTGGCTGCTGCCTCATGCTTTTCCACCATCTCAAGCTGTACCCCTTGTTAAGCTGTAAGCCCAAACAAACCCTCCTCCATTGAGCTGCTTCCTATCAGACATGTAGTCCCAGCAATGAGAAAAGTAACAAATGCTTTTATTAGCTAATCCTCCCTAGAATTGTCTTCACAGACACCCAGATGTGTGTTTCTTGGTTGATTAAAGATCCAGCCTATTTGATAAGACCAACTATCACAAGTCCACGCCTTGTCAACTCAAAAATTAACTGCATGCTTGCTTCATGCTTAATTTACAAATAACTGCATTATGGAGAATTTGTCCAGTATCCCTTGGTTAAAAATCACTCTGTTGAACCTGTGACTCCATTCTCAGCCTGTTGACTCAGTGGCACCAGGAGAGGTCTTATCTTCTAGTTAAATGGAGTGTTCATGCCTCCTGGAAGCAGCACAGCCTGCTCTGGAAAGCAGATGTCTTTCCTGGTAGAGAATAAGGTAACAAGCACAGGAAGCAGAAGTTGGCTAGGATCACTAGGGGTGATTGATGGTGAATGGTACCACTCTCTTTTCCACACTTTGCTTCCTGGACCCAGCACTCTTAGTTGTGTCAGAGATAGTACGTGGGAGACTGGCTTAGAGCATACAGCCTGTTGAAGAACTTTGCCCAATCCTGCCAGCTGTTGCCATCTACTTAACACTGTAATGACATCTTAACAAGACCTTTCTGCTGTTCTATCAACATATATCCTTCAAAGGGTTGGGAACCTGGTAAGACTGGTGAATTCTGTGACCACAACCCCATTGCTAACTTCTTCAGCAGGACATGAGTTCCTTGCTCGGAAACAATGCTGTGTAAAATGCCACAGTGGATAAGGTATTTTGTGAGCCCTTGAAGGGTACTTTTGGCAAGTACTTTAGGTGCATGTCACAGAAATGCATACTCAGAACAAATTCCTATTCCAACTAGGGAAGAGCACCATCTTTTTCATGATAGAAGTGGTCCATGGCAGGTCTACCTGGCAAGACATTGCTGGCTGGTTACCTTGAGGGAATGATGCTATATTTGGGGTTCAAGGTTGTGCTTAGCAACAGTTATGTCTAGACTATTCTTGGTGAGTAGTCATATTTCTGAGCCCATAAACAACCTTCATTTCTAATTCTAGCGTCACTTTATTAATAGGCTCTTTGGGAAATGAAAGAGATGTTATAGATGAGAAATTGTCCCCTATCCTTAGAATGGATCACTCTCTCTCCTGGGTTATTGAATTCCTTCTTTCCTGAGGTCAATTCTTGGTGAATGTTTACTTGTGATCCAAATATTTTCACAGTTTTTGCTCAGCTGGAGAAGTCTATCTATCTCTTGGACGTTTCTCACCTATTATCAAATCTCTCTCTTTCCAACTCCCTGTCCATTGAGCTAAACTACTGGCTATAGTCTTTGAGAGAGTAGACAATGGCACTAGTTATTTTTACTTCCAAGTGAAGTGTATAACCATACATACTGCTCAAAGTTCTTCCCATTGCAAAGATTTCCTTCACCGATACCCTTCAGGGATAGCTCATAAAAGGGCTGTAAAGCTGATGTTCAATTTTTAAATTTTTTTCTTTTGTGGGGAGCACCTGTATAGTAAGCAGATGCGATGCGTCTATAGTTTAGATTCTTGTTTTATTTTCTTACTGAATCCA
This sequence comes from Cricetulus griseus, assembly GCF_003668045.3. Classification (NCBI taxonomy): domain Eukaryota; kingdom Metazoa; phylum Chordata; class Mammalia; order Rodentia; family Cricetidae; genus Cricetulus; species Cricetulus griseus. The sequence goes on from NW_023276806.1 coordinate 71,683,229, forward strand.
TCATAGAGCATGCCTCATGAGGACTTAGGTGTATCCTAGGAGATAGAAAGCTTTGTATCAGCATTAGGAAATAGAGGGATTTGAGCCACTTCTTCATGTAACCACTTGGGCATTCCTGATCTGCCTGGGCTCAGTAATGTACATAACACTCCCATTTGATGATGAATTGCTGCTATGTGAAACTTCATAGCTTGGTGGGTGAGATGACACCCGGGTCATGGTGGGTAATTCATGGAGCATGGTAACTGACTAGCCCATTGTCAAGAATTCACTTTCTACAGATGCACTGTCAGATGAAACTTTGTCTTCAAAGGGAGAATAGTTGTCTGAGAATGATGGTAGGGCGGCTTTGCTCTAAAATTCCAAAGGAATTCACTCTTAATACTTTAGATTTTTTTTTAAATTTAATATGAAGCCATACTATCTGTGGCTGTGCTTTATAGTTTGCTATATTCATTTGTGTTAGCATTTTCCCTTTGGGAGACATGGCACAATTTGAATAATAACTCCTCAAAATTTATTACTGTGTCAACAAGTCCTTTCTAATTGTTTCCCAGGCATTCATCTTTCCCCAGCAGGGGAAAGTGCACAGCAAGGGCAGGCACTGCATGGCTCTTTTTTCTGTCCCAGAGCCTGCAGCCATTCCTAGCCTGTAACAAGCACATCCCGCTGTTGAATGGATGGATGAATCAAGAGGATGCTTCATCTTGTTGGGTGAGTCTCAAACTGGGTGCCTTAAGTGTTACACACAGGCAATTCACCTGTGTCCTTGGTGTGTGTGAGGATGATCATCAATCCCTTCCCACTGTATGGACAAAGTTTATTCAGGTTGAGGTTGTTGACTCTAAAGGGCCCTCCATGGACCTGTGACGAGAGTGTACACTGACCATTCATTATGTAACTTTGTTAACATGACTTAATATTTCTGGGATATGTATTTTTAAATTTGAAAACAAAAAAAAATCTACTTCAGTGTCTTGCTGTAAAGATTCATGACAGGCATAGTAACTGGGTGAAGCTAATAGCTGATATCTGTTGCAGAGTAGTCTGACCAAAATATGACTAAGTCTTCTTCATCTTGTTATCAATGAGTAAATTTCAAGGCCTACAAAAAATTCTTTGTAGAAGGACAAAACTCAAAGTAGCAATGTGTTTTAGACTTATAGTTTCAAAAGGAATGAGAGAGACTGAGAGACGGAGAAATGGAGAGAAAAGGGTTGGAGCCTGAATCAACTTGTGGATATGAAGAACTCCAGGAACTCATTGCTGCCTTCTGTGGCTGCCTCACTGTCTGAGGATCTAAGAGCTCGGGTCCATTTCAGTCCTACTCTATGCTTACTTCCAGCACTCCTTGCAAAAGCTTTGGTTGTCAGGCCTATTTCCTCTCCAAATCTGTGATCTGTATCCATGCTAGTGGTTTGCTGAAGCCTGCAGATCAGCAGGGCATGTCTGTGGATGTGCCCTCACTGTGACACCTGTCTGGTGCCTGTGTTTCCTTTAGCTGCTTGAGCCACATCCACTCCTCCTTGCTCTAGATTCCTGTGGTGTTTTCCTGGCTTCCCCTGTTCTAGTTTACTTTCTGTTACTGTGTTAAAGCATTCTGAACAAAAGCGACCTGGGGAAGAGAAGGTTTATTCAGCTAATACTTCTAAGTAGCAATCCATCGCCGAGAGAAGTCAAAACAAGAACTCAAATCAGGAACCTGGAGAAGAAACATGGAGGAATACTGCTTACTGGCTTGCTCACAAGCTCAATTTTTTTTTTTTTTTTTTTTTTTTTTTTTTATGTAGCCCCGGACAACCTGCCTAGGGATAGTGCTGCTCACAGTGGGCTGGACCCTCCTATATCAATCATCAGTGAAGCTAACCACTCACAGATATGGCCACAGGCCTGTTTGACCTGAGGCATCTCTCCATAAAGACTCACTCAGGGGACTCTAGGGTAGGTCAAGCTGAAACCTGAAGTTAATTAATATACCCCCACCTTCATACATACACGCTGAGGATTGAACCCAGGTGTTACAGGATTACCTACTCAGTTCTGCAGCTGCCTTACCCCAAATGAACACACAGTCACTATATTAATTATGAAAATGTTGGCCGGTGGCTTGGGCTTCTTATTGGCTAGCTTTGTCTTAATTATTAACCCATAACTACTAATCTGTGTATTTCTACATGGTTTTATCTTACTGGAAAATACCTTATCACGTCCTCTCTTCCAGGGCTCACAGGACTCCTGTCTGCCTATACTTCCCAGAATTCTCCTCCTTTGGTAGCCCCACCTATCTGTCCTGCCTGGCCACTAGCTACACAGTGCTTTATTCATTAACCAATAAGAGAAAGATATGTACAGAAAAGCAGCCCCCCATCATCTCCTCTTTTCTGCCAGTAGCCAATGATGCATTAAGATAGGCAGGACTAGGAGAGGAGGAGAAGTCTGGGAAAGGTAGGCAGGATAGTCCACCAGAGTCAGTTGTGATGCAGCAGGCAAAGTAGTTGCAGGTCCGGCATTCTCCGGTAAGATAAGACCATATGGAAATACTTAGATTAATAGAAACGGGTTATAATTAAGACAGAGTTAGCCAATAAGAAGCCCAAACCACTGGCCAACAGTTTCATAATTACTATAGTGTCTGTGTGTTTATTTGGGGCTCAAGGGCCATATAACCTACCGGGCCAGAAAGCTCACATTACACTCAGGGGCTTATACATATTAAGCAGGCACTGAACTATAATGTGAACCTTCAATTTTGGTTTGAGGCTGGTCTTGAACTTACTCTGAAGCTCAGGTACCCTGATTCTAACATTAGCTATTTGTTCTGAGTTATTCTCCATGTATCAGAAACAGACATCTTGGTTCTGAGAGGAGAAAACTTGGGGGGGGGGGCGGTACAAAGACCATGCTGGGCATTTAGCATAGAGCTTGGCACATGGTGGGACCTTACTTGCTGCATATCTGAACTGGTCACTCAGTATGCATTGGGAATTCTCCTCACATGGTATCATGAACCTTTAGGGGTGCTCAGCAGGTGTTCACTGCTCTCAAGAGCACAGAGACCCCATTGTGGTTGGTCCATTTGCACCAGCTGGCTGGGACAAAGCCACTTTTTGTAAGCTCTCAGATAAATAATACTCCATTTTCCTTGACAAAGGAGTTGGATGGCTCTGTGATTCATCCATCAGAATTAGAAATGCCTTATTTGGGCAAGTAGATGGATTATACTGTTACCAAAGAGACCCGGGGCCTTCATTGGGAGCCATCCTCCCTACCCCAACCCAAAGCATTTCTCTCCCTTCAGTCATCATGGAGTGAAAACAACAGTTTGGAAGAGTCTGTTTTATTACTACCCCCCATGGTGTTGCTGATGACGCTACCACTACCACCTATAGTTTGAGAGATGACGATGGAAACTAAAACGGCAGCTCCTTAGGACAGAATCTGTTTACACAAAAAAGGCAATGGCAAGATTTGATGGTGTGAGACACATTTTGCCTTAGTGGCCATAAATAGGAGAGCACCCTGGCTTGGAGGCAGCCATCCAAATCGGCCACAGCATCCCCTTGGTGGGAAACATTCCCTTTCGTCTGGAGGCCGATGGCCACCCTTTTGCAATTGTCCTGCAGTGCCAGATTCTCCCCTCTGACCAGTTTCTCTAGTTTCTGGTTTAGATTTAGTAGTTTGGGGTTGAATTTCAATACAAGCTCTGGAAATACAGCAGTTTCAGGGTACAAACTTTATAGTAGATGTCCACGATGCTGGATTGAGAATGAGAAATAGGTGGTCTCTGGGCTCTATGGGAGAGGAAGTTATAGCTCTTGGAGAGGGGGAGCTGATGTCCTATTAAAACACATTTGTGCTTCATGTTGTCTTAACCACTAATTTTTCTTATGGAGATCCTTAGAAACCATTAGTAACTAACTATCTTTTACCCCACAGAATAGGTGCCCTGGCATAGATTTAGTACCCCCACATGAATACAAAGTAATTTGAGCATCTTATTTTAAAACATCTGTATATTCATGTGGCAAAATTCTAACTGTGTAAGCAAAGCATACAGATTTCCCAGTGTCCCTCAGCACACTGACTTGCAGAGCTGGTTGAGGTGAACGCTAACCAACCTCTAGGTATCTTTTATGGAAAATGATAGAGTAGTATTTAGCCTCTAAACCTTTTTAAGTTGCCAGGGGCCATGGACATGGACAACACTGATCCTGTCCTCAGGAATCACACAGTCTTGCTGAGGGCACAGAGGGTGGCCTCAATACATCAAGGAGGTATTTGAACCCAACTGAGTCACAAAGCAGCCCTGGGACTGGTGTACCATGGCTAAGCTCTTTTTGCCTTTGGACTTTACAGCAGAGAGCTATGCTCATTTACTATCCTCTTCTGTTGTAAGTAGACAAGGGCCAGCTGATGCTGCAGAATGCAGTTCAATATGGGGGGAATGAGAGGAAGGTGAGAGGGCGCATTGCTGTTTCCCGGGTTAGAAGAGAAATATTCACTGATATCTTGGAGGCAGCTGGCCAGGCTACTTGTGAACTATTGCTGAAGATATGAAGCCTTCAGATTTGAAATATACTTGTGGGTTTCTGGAGTCTTTCTAGAAAGCATCCCTCTTCCTTTGGCAAGAGTGTTCTTCCCATCATGTTGGTGTCGCTCCTTTCTTTTAAAGCCCAACTAACATATTTTTTCCTTGCTCCTAGTGGTAATGGCTGAACTTTGATTATGGATTATTCTCAGAGCCTTTATTCTTAGCAAGTTTGTAAGCAACATTTTCCACCCATCTTAAAGAGCAAAGAAGTTTCCAGTCTTCACATCTGAGGAGCTACAGCTTTAGAGAGCAAGAGTTATTTCACCCACACCCATCTCCTCAAGGCTTCTCCTAGGGACCAACTGTAACAGAATGAAAGCATCACACTCACTTGGTTCAGTTTTTCCCTCCATCTTCTTTCTTCCTTTTGTTTAATCAGGTGACAGGGCCAACATCCTCTGTGTGTGGAAGAGGAATACTTATTGTAAACACTTGTACACACTTGGTGGCATATATCCTCAGGCACAGGAAAAAAAAAGTTAATGACTTTTGTTAGTCTGTAGGTGTACCCAAGCATCTTTTTAAAGCTTCACTTCTAGGATGTTCCAGCTTCACTCAAGGGGGTCCTGTCCTCTCATTCTGCATGGAGTGAAGACTGATGCTTTGTGTGTATCTCTCCAGAGTGGAGCTTGGAACCATGGAAAAGTGGGAAACCTGCTTGATCATAGACAGACTTAGAGGAACTCACTCTGTGCTCCAAGGCAACTGAAGGAATAGAACTCTATAAAAGCTTTTCATCTTTCTTATCAGCTCTCAGCAGATTAACAGCCATCAAAGAGCCACTAGTGTGGCTTTCCAAAAGAGTTATTATTGGGCTACAGGTTGATTACCCAAGTATGGGGCTGCCCTCTGGCCTCGAGAGTCATCTGCATTTCAAATACTCAGGAATGAACTTGGGAACTTTCTTTGGTCTTGAAATCTCCCAATGTTTCCATATTTTATGGGACATTTGTATACTCTATTTTATTTCCTGACCTAGTTAACCCACTCTGCTGTAACTTAAGGGCTTTCTCTTAATGACTGATGAAGACAATTTTAGTGGAGCCTTCATATGCTCCTTGTAAATTTCCTATTCACACATTTTATTTGTATATTATGTGACTTTTTAAATTGATGTGTGTGGTTCTCAATGGACAGTAAACACTTTGAGGGGATGGTAATGACTACCTTAGTTCAACAAATTCACATTAGTCTTTATGTCTTCTGAATCCTATTTTATCTAAATAGTTGACCTCAGCTTGAATCTATCTGCTGTCCCATAAGGAAAAATTCATGCATATGATGATGCATAACGCTGAGTTAAATAAATTGTTGTTCAGCCAAATGGATCTCTGAAAATTTTAAACTCAAGTATGCTCACACAAACTGTGTTCCTGTGGATTTGAATACTTTGTTGGTCTGATTTCCTGTAATCTGTTCACTGAGTTTCATATGCTCATAGTGATCTCATTTAATGTAGTCACGTGTGCCTGGCTCATCCCGTGGTGAATGAAATAGTTCTCTATTCCATTCTGGATTTTCTGTCTCATTTCACTGTCCTGAAAGCACCAGACTGTTTGGAGTGCAGCAGGGTGTAAATGTGCCTGTGGATCCATAAACTTCACAGCTATGACAGAATGTTATTCAGACCATATACATCACTGTCAGCATTTTGGCCAACAGTCTATCTGTGAAATGCTATCTTTTCCAGCATTAAAGATCCAATTAGAGAATGAAATGGTTAGCTTCCCCTGAAGGCTAGAGGCAAGAGAAAGTAATAAAGAACCTTCAGACTACAGAATTCTGTTACATTTTGGGCAAGTACAAAACCTATCAATTCTTATGTGCTTCTTCATGATTAATTATCTTTCTGGGGATGGTTTACCTAGTCATGCCATTTTCAAGACATGACACTTCAGCTGCCTGTGTAATGAGGGAGAAAAACACTTTGTGTTTCATGCTTGCCTGACTGCTTTTTTTGTGGAATATAAATACATGCTTGTCTACTTTCTTGGAGTTAAAGGGCCTTCTATTTCAGAAGATTATTGACCTCATTCATGGCATTGATGCTAATGACGGGTTGATTATCAAGTCACGGAATCATACTTGGGTCAACGGAACCATCTATATCCGATGGACCTTGGCAGGCCTGAGTATTAGACACAGGCAAGCTTGCACAGCCCTAATGATTACTCATAAACATCTTCTGAGAAGCATTTATTAAATTTGCTTTTATGTGGTTCAAAGCAGCTTGAAATTTTGACCTTTCGTTGTTATCTTGGTTTTATTATTCTCGGAGTCCCTCTCCGTGTAAGGAATTCTCAATGCAGAGATAGAGCCCTAGGCTAATGATATGCACCATACGGAAGGAACTTAACCCACAAAACTCTTGGGAGTGGTCTTTTGTTTACCTGACCTCTTCCTACAATTATGCAATGATGTTTCCTAGTTCTCCTTTGAATTAACACAGTAATTGGACATATTCACAGGGACTCCTCTGAGAGTCTGATACAGGAATGCAATGTATAATGATCAAATCTAAGTAATTTAAATTTTTCCTTTCCTTAAAAATTTATCATTTTCTTATGCTAGACATGAACTGTTCTCTTTTATTTCTAAAAAGAGATACATAATGAATTGTTATGAAGTATATTCACCATAAAATGTTGAGGAATAATAGAATTTATCTCTCTTACATAACTATTCTGTACATAGGCCAGGAATGAAATATATGGGTCATACATAGTTTTAGTTTTTGAGAAATCTCTGCACAGAATTTCCTATTGTGGTACCCTTGTCCAACTTCCTTCTGTATTCCCCAGCCTCCAATGATCACCATTCTCTCTACTTGAAATTTGAAAACAATATTTTAACTTTCAAAGAGAATGAGACTGTTAGCCTTTGCCATTCTGTTCCTTTCTCACTGCGTTTAACATAATGTTCCCAGTTCCATCATGATTACACAATGCATGATGTTATAGTCTTTCTGAAGTCTCATGAATAATGGTTTCACAGTATGAAGCTGTGGTAAGTTCAGAAATGTTCAAAGTCCAACACAGAAAAGATGTATTAAGAGGATGCATTTTGTTCTGCCCTCCCTGGTTTGATACAAACAAAATCTATGGAAGCAAACTTTAGGTCGTGGTATTCCTGATGTTAGTCATGGGTTTGTGAAGCTACACTCAGGTTCTTAAAAAGCCCTATGAGAACCACACACTTTTTTTTTCCTTTTAGGGTAGATGAGCTAACTACAATATCGGTTATATTTGCTAAGATTAGTGAAGCTTCAGTCTGACTGATTCTTCTCATGCTACTCATGGATTTCAATTTTATCCTTTGAGCAATAAGAAGTGCAAAACCCACACAGAGAACATTGTTTTAATGGGTCCTTGGTAAGGGAATAATTGTTCAGTCCTTGACCTGCAGAATTGGCTTTGATGATGTATGCCACAGACTGTGCCTGAGACAAGCAGACTTCTTAGCAGATGGCATTAGTGGGGGTCATATGCTAAGAGTGGCATATGACACTGGACTTTGCATTCAGTACCTTCTCCATAGGAACACATACATAAGCACCCAAAAGCCATTCACATACCCAGCCCTGTAGCTCCCAAACAGCTGCTTCTCTTACCCTCTGGTGCCTCAGCTTGACATCCCCCCTTCACCTGGGATCACTCTAGCAATCTTGCCCATAACTAAGTGTTCTCAGCTCCTAAACATCACATTGTAGCTAAAAACACAATGGACCAAGTTTACCTTTGGAAAACCAATTCAAAGGATTGACCAAGTTGATCTCTGGTAAACCATGAAAAGTTTCATTTCTGGGGAGCCATTTCTCTCTCTTTTCATTTAAATTAATTGCAAAGAATCAGTTTAAGATCAGAAGTTTGAAATTTAGTAAACAGAGTAAGTCAGAACTTTGGGAATCTGGCTGTGAAGCTGAAGTGACGGCACTTGAAAGTTGACCCTTGCTGGAAGTACCTTGAATCATTGTAACCACCATCTTCACCTTCTGAAACGCTAAATATCAGCCCAATCCTGAGCACATGCTGACAGCTTACAGTAGAGTCACTCATTTGTTTTATTTTGATTTGAATCGACCAGAAGCATTGCATAGTCTTAATGACTAATTTTTACATATTTACTTCTGAGTATTTACATAGAATAAAACATATTTGAGAGATGCAGTTGGAATGTTCTTTCCCTCCAAACCTGTTATAATCATCTTTTGGGGGACAATCACTGCCAGGAGTTAGAATACATCTTTTCCAGTCCATTGAAAAATGTTCTAAATATTCAGGGACAATATTGTTTGGATGTTTTTTAAACTACTGTGTGAACTGTATCACATTTTATTCTGTTTTACAACTTGATTTTTACGTTGTATCTTATTAGTTCATTCAGTGATCAAGTACAGGAGGTTTTCCACATCCACAAATCCAATCAACCATTGATCAAAATGTAGCTAGTCCTATGTTGGTTGCATCAATGTTCAGCATGTTCAAACCTTTTCTTTCTGTCACATTCCACAAATAATAGCCTAGAACAGCTATCTCTAAAGCATTTGCTCTGTGTTCGGTATTAATAAGTAGACTGGAGGTTATTTAAGGTAGACAGGAAGCATGTACAGGTTTTGTACAAATACTGCCCCATCTTTCACACCGGGCCAGTGCAGCCTCATAGTTTGTTATTCTAAACCCCCTGAATACCAAGTAACCACTGTATTTTGTGCCACCAGAATTCCAAGTAATTTCCATTTGTTAAATCTATCAGTAAACAAAGGAATAATAATTAGCCCACCCTCGTGTTATTCATGTATTAATTAGAGTGAGACTGATTAACAGGAAATACAGTATACACTAACTATATCAGACATAGAGATTATAGTGCAGAACATACAATAGGAAAGAAAGATAACATTGAGCAGTTCTGGGTGGGAGGTGAGTCCCAAGCATGTCCAGGGGCAGAGAAATGGCAAAGATAAGAGTGAGTGGAGCTTAGGATTTAAATGTTAGCTAAGGCAGTATGTGTTTGTGTCCCCTGGAGAAAATAGAGTGTGGGAGGTCCTTCACATGTAGACCAGTGGAAGCCTGGATAACACACCCTAATAACTCTTAATTTAGCTCCAGTTTTACTTTGTGTTGTGAGTTATAAAGATCCAATACTATTTGATCCATCAAAGGTCATGGATTTGTATTGCTAACACTAATATGTAAAAACTCATATACAATATTTCCCTCTTAAAATCATACTGACCTATTTGCTTATTTCTGTATTGTATTAATGGCAAATTATTTTACTTACTATGTGCTTAAAGTAAATGTTATCATTTATTAAGGCAAGTAGCCTGTCTTTGTTCATATGTTTTGCTTGTGTAGTCTTAGGCCACTAATGTGCTTTATAAATTTCTCAACCCTATAATAATGTTTTATAAAATGATGGAGTTTAAATTATGACTCAGTGGTATTTGTAAATTGATATGGTAAAAAGTCATCATTGTTTAATATCGAGTCTTCTCATTTATTAAAAGTGTGAATATATGTAGGTCATAAATATGCTTACATGTAAGCTTTTTATTCTTTTATTTTGCTTCTTCATATTTTTTCTCTTCTCTTAAATCTTATTATTTTAAGATTGCATTTACCTATAGAGGAACAATCCTGTTTGATTTGTTTCTGAGAATTCTCGGCAAGAACTTTGTCCTGTATGTCTATCTTCTACAAACACATAGTGGAGATGTCTTCAGCCTTATTTATTCTGGATATTTTCTTGTCCAGATGAATACCAGCTACATTTGGAAGACATTGCTGCCTATGACAGGCTGGTGTCACAATAGGGCATTAGAAACCACATAAGTTAGAGTGACAGATCATAAAAACCACATCACTTGTCACTTCCAGCACCTGTATTGAATGTGGAAAGGTCATGTTGCCTTCCATCCATCCTAGTTATGAATATTTTGCAGAACTGACATCATAAGAACATACTTTTGATTTTTCAAAGTTTTCTGAGTAAAGAAAAATGACATAAAATCAAATAGCTATGACCTGCAATGAAAGAAACAATTTTTATCAGAGGCCCTCCTTTCCATGTAATTTTAGAGAAAAAGTAACATTTGGAATTGATTTATACAACAAAAGCCAGTCCTTATCTATATTTTTGATGTGCTAATAAAATCCTCAGATGAAATGATGTCATGTGGAACAGCTGGGACAAAATTTGCTGGTAGCTTTTGCAAAGAGAAGAGAAATTTTTCTTTTTCTGTTTGTTGTATCACCATAAAATTTAAACCTATAGTGATTAGGGCAGATCTTCAGGGACATGTGATAAATGAATTATCAGATACCATGGACATCCTCTAATAGTATTTTATTGCTATCTCCCTTGAAGGCAGGAAGTTGAGATCTTGAAATCTGACTGTGGAAACAGGCTGTCTTAATTATTTTGAGTTGCACTTCCATAAAGCTGTGTTACTTTGTCTGTCTAAAAAAAACTGATTGGTCTATTAAAGAGCTGAATGACCAATAATTAGGCAGCAGAGAGGGATAGGTAGTGCTGCCAGGCAAAAAGAATAAATAGGAGGAGAAATCTAAATTCATAATTAGAGAGAAGAGTATGAGCTAGAAAAGGAGGAGGCAGAGGATACCAGGAGCCAGCTACCCTGCCATGGAATAAGAAGGGGGAAATAACATATAGAATAAAGAAAAGTAAAAAGCCCAGAGGCAAAACATAGAAGAGAAATAAGTTAATTTAAGTTAGAAAAGTTGGCTACAAACAAGCCAACTACGGCCTTGCATTCATAAGTAAAGGCAAGTATTTATTTTGGAGCTAGGTGATGGGCTCCCAAAGAGAAAAAACAAACAAACAAAAAAGAAAATAAAACAAATGGACTACTGTCTATTATATATATAAAAGAAAGGAACACTAACAAACCCAGTCAACAATGACAGGAATATCTTGACTCCAAAGCGAGGTAAAGACACAACAGAAACAAATTCCTTAGATGAAATAGATGCAAAACTCTCAACAAAACCCTTTCAAACTAATTTCAAGAACATATTGAGAAGGCTATATACCATGGCAAAGTGGGCTTTATTCCTGGGATGCAATTGTTAGTATTCAGGCATCAGTACTAACCTGCCCTTGGGGTTCCGACATGATACACTCTCAGCTGCAGCCACTAAGAGCACCACCTGTGTATAATCACTATGTTCCCCTTTTAAAAGGGCCCTGCCCACCTCCCATCCTGCCTTTTTCTGTTTCTTTCTCTCCCTCTCTTTGTTCTGCTCTCTTTCCCTCTGTTCTGCTCTCTTTCTCTCCCTCTCTCTTTCCTCCCTATCATTCTCCTCTTGCTCCTGTCTCCAGAGGCTGGTTTCCCCCCTCCATTTTCCCCTTTTAATGATCCTTTTCCCTAATAAAAACCCCGTCTGCTTGAACCCTGTCTCATGGCATCTTTCTTTTGAGTGCTACTTTTCTTAAATTGCAACAGCAATACTGGTTCAACATATGAAAATCAATAAGTATTAAGCATCAACATAATAGACATAAAGATTATAACCACAAGACAATGTGTTAGATTCAGAAGAGGCATTTGAAAAGTGCAACATGACTTCACAATAAAAATCTTGAATGTATTAAGAATAGACACAATGTATCTCAGTATAATATATGATAAGCATATGATAAGCTCATATTGAACATTATACTAAATGGAGAAAAACGGAGAGCATTTTCTTAAAAGTCTGTAATAAGACAATGGTGTTCATTTCCTCTCTTATCCAGAATGGTTCTTAAAGCCATAGCTAGAGAAATACAAAAGAAGGCTGTAAATGGGACACAAATAAGGGAGGATGAAGTCATTATCAGTATTTACACATTACATGTTTCTGTATTTTAAAATACTGAACACATTCCATCAGAATTGTTTTTAGATGTGTTCAGCACTTTCTGTAAAAGAGTAGGATACAAAAATAAACAACAGAAAACAATAGCTTTTTCTGTATATCAATAGCAGACTTGATGTGACAGAAATCAGCAAAAGTATCTGTTCACAACAGTTTAAAATACATATGACTAAATGCAACCAAGAAAGTGAAAGTCTTCTACAATGACAATTTAAGTCACTGAAAAAGAAACAAATAGAGAAGGCACTAGATGATGGAAAGAAATTCCATGTTCCTTGATTGGCAGAACTGATAGCATGAAAATGAGTATAGTGCCAAAGTAATCTACAGGTGCATTGCAATCACCATCTTAATTCCAATTTCATTTTTCAAGAACTAGAAAAAAAATCCTAAAATTAGTATGGAAACACAAATGACCACAGATAACCAAACCAATCTTAATCAGAAGGGTGTCAGTAATATTACAATATATGTGATCTGAAATTACCTACATAGCCTCAATGACAAAGACAGCATAGACTGGCACAAAAAAAAACAAACAACAAAATCAGACAACTAGACCAAAGGAATATAAAGGAGGATCCAAAAATAAATCTACATAAATACTACCGATTAGGTTTGGACAAAGTTGTAAAACAAAGAAACAAAAAACTTCAGACAAAGGATTCTCTCCAATAAATGTTGCTGGCAAAACTGGATAACCATAAATAGAAGAATTAAATTAGGTTTACATCTTGCACAAAATATTTTAATGGGTTAAAAACCTGAATTTAAAACCATAAATGCTAAAAATGCTATCGAGGGTACCCAAGACAGACAGGAGCAAGGCCTTCCCATAATGGACACTAACAGTTCAGGTACTAACTTTAAGAACTAACAAATGGGCCTGCATAAAATTAAAAGACCTTGACACAAGAAAATGTTCTATTAACAGAGTGAAAAGACAGCCTTACAGATTGGGTAAAATCTTTGTTAATATCTAGAATACATAAAGAATTAGAAATTTAACATGGTAAGACAAATCTTCCACCCAATAACCAGGCCAATGAACTATGCAGATATCTCTCAAATGAAGAAAGGCACAAAAGTGGCCAATACATATTTTTAATGTATTCAAGGTCTTTAGTCCTTAGGCAAAAGCAAATTCATGCTGCTTTGAAATGGCACCTCACTCTCATCATATCCATTTGTAAGGGGTATTAAGAAGAAGACAAACTACAAGTCTACAAGTGTTGGTGAGGATGTAGAAAAGAGGATGCCTCATCCACTGCCAGCAGGAGTGTAAACTGGGGCAGTCACTGTGGAAATCCATATGGAAGTTTCTAAGAAATCCCAAAGTAGAATTACATCACTCAGACATGCTAATCCCCATCACAAACCTAAACTTCCTTGAACTCTATCACAGAGATAAACATGTTTGTTGTCATACTGGGTACAAGAGCAAGGAAGCAAAACTACATCATATACTCATTAACAAATAATTGAAAATGAAAATATGATATGTAAACAAAATGAAATTTTATTCAGTTATAAAAATAATAGAATCATGAAATTTGCAAAAATTGATGGATTTGGAAATACCATTACATTAAATGAGATAACAAAGCTTTATAAAGACATATGCTACATGTTCTCTCTCATATGAGGAATGTATATGTACACACACGTGCACACATGCATGCATATACACACACACACACACACACACACACACACACACACACACATTAAAATGGGGACCACCAGAGAATAAAAAGTCTCAACATTTAGACACACACTGAGATAAAAATTCCCACTCAAGTCTGAATTCTAAGTGTTATGTTACATCATCTATTTGGATTTTCCTTTGATAGCTAGTTCATATTGTTTCAATATGGATCATTTATCTTTTCAATTAGGAAGAGTTACTTCTTTAGTTCATGATTTTTAGGGCATGATGTTAACAGCAAGATAATTAAATGGGAGAAGATTATGTATGAAAAGTTAAACAAAGAAGATATAAATATTGAAGAAGTTAAAATATGCAAAGTTATGCATAACTATTAGTGACTGCAAGAGTGTATTTTTCAGTGGTTTGGGTTGGAAATGGTTACCCTTGGCAGACCTTTTATTCTGAAAAATGTTACAGGGTGCCTTTCACCTGATTCTTAATCCCACAAACACCTAGCTTCTGGAGATTCTCAGAATTTTAGCTCTGGCTTCTTAAGTGTGCAGTTTTCAGACTTCGTAGAATTGGAGAACAGGCAACACTTTTTGAGCCTGGACATGTGTATCCAGGAATCAGTGGCTTGCTGAGTAATCTTAAAAAGGGCAACATTTTTCCCCCAAGAACTCACCAAATGGTGGATGATGCTGGAGCAGTGAAAGGGCCTGAAAGACTCAGGGATCCAGGTGTGGGAGGCAATGGTGGCTTCTGAGGATTGCAAAGGGGCCATGGTCCAGTCAGTAGGTGTTCATGGTCTAGGCTTCAGACTCTTGGAGGTAAGGCAAAGACAAGGAGTGGGTTCTTGTCACCAAGCTTGGACTGAAGATCAATCCCCGGAGGAGATCCACCTGTTATCCCTGCCCATCAAGGAATCTGAGAGTATTGGCTTCTTCCTGGGTACATCCCTAAAGGATGAAGTTCTGAAGATTATGCCAGTGCAGAAGCAGTTCAAAGATTTTGTCACTACTGGAGACTATAATGGTCATGTTGGTCTTGTTGTTACGTGCTAAAAAAGTAGTCACTGCCATCTAAGAGGTCATCATTTTGGGCAAGGTTTTCATTGATCCTGTGTGGAGAGGCTACTAAGGGAACAAAATTGGCAAACTCCACACTGTTCCATGCAAAGTGACAGGCCATTGTGGCTCTGTGTTGGTCTCATCCCTGCCCCCAGAGGTACTGGAATCATCTATGATCCTGTGCCAAGAAGCTGCCGGTGGTGGCTGGTATTGATGACTGCTACACATCAGCCAGGCACTGCACTACCACCCTGGGTAACTTTGTCAAGGCTACCTTTGATGCTATCTCCAAGACCCACAGCTACTCAAACCCTGACCTCTGAAAAGTGACTGTGTTCACCAGGTCCCCTTATCAAGTATTCACCAAGCATCTGTAAAAACCCATACCAGAGTTTTTGTTCAGAGGAAGCAGGCTTCAACTGTGGCCATCACCTAAGGGTTTTTATACAAGAAAAATGAAGTGAATTAAGACTCTCAAAAAGGGGGAAGGAAACAGACCATCTCCACCCCCCAACACACACACACACACACCACACACGTTGTATGCTTTCATAACATCCAGTTTTTTAGTTAAAACAAATGAGATGGTTGTTGAGAAGGCAATGTGCACCTGTGGTTGACAAGGCTACACAGCCTGACTGATTTATTTCTGCAATCAAAATTATGGGAACAAAGGAGAGGAAAAGGCTTTGTAGAGTTATAGCACCCAATTTGCATTTTCTATTAATTATTGCTGGGGGAGTAAGAGGATATGATGAATATATAGATAATTAATAATCTTTCAGGTCTTTACTTCTTTCATAATTGGCACATTATGATTGTCCTTGACCAATAAGAGTATTTAACCTAAAATCAAATCATTTGATAGACAAAGTTTTCACAAGTGTTTGAACATAAATACGTCTTTTATTTTAAATGGGAAAAGTGTGGATTCAGGAAAAGAATTATGTAAAGATGAATTCATAAGACTGACTTCAGAGGAGTCAGGATGTGACTTAAGTCACAATTATTCAAAGGAGGAAATGCTTGTGGGAAATTCATTTTTAAAGTAGATTTCAGGGAATATTAGGAATTTTTGTTAAAATGTTTTAAGAAGACATCAAGAACATGTAGCATAAGAAGACACTTTACTATTTGAGCACAAAATAGAAACAAAAAATCTTTTAATTTTGATATAATGTAACATTTATATTTCAACCTCTGTGTTTATTACTCAGACTATGGTTTTCAAAAATAAAGGCTCATAAGCTGTTTCTTTTTTTCCCTTATCTCTTTCTGTCTTTCATCTGATGTAGTTCAGGCTAGCCTTGAACTCACAGTGTAGCCTTGGATGTACTTCAACTCCTGAGTTTGCTTTCATATCCCAAGTGTTGAGATGACAGGTGTGGTCTGACATGCCTGACTTCATATGCTCCTCACCTTTTTAAGAATAAACTCATCAAACTTACTGGCAAAAATTGCCAACACATTTGTTTCTTTAACTTTATCATTTGCACAGATTGTATTCCAAGTAAAATCAGACTCAACTTCCCAAAGACTTTGAGGCAATGATATCAACAAAAATATACTCTGTAAATACAGGGTAATAAAAAAATAAATACAGTGTAACAAAATTAGATCTACTAAGAAAAAGAAATTTGAAAAACTTCTAAGTATATAAAAGTTAAGCAACACATTTGAGTGATAGGTCACAGAAAAAATCATGGAGTATGTATTTCTAATACATTTGAACAGTGTTGGAACTGTTGAAGGAGGAATTTTGAAGATGGACTGAATGAAATTTGCATTATGAGATGACCATGAACTATAAAGACAAAAGTTAGAAAGTTATGGATTAGATAACTCATGTTTTTATGTAAAGTCACCACAGGGTAGTAGACTCATGATGGCCAATACTGATTGATCAATGGAATTAAATTGAAGACCCAGGCATAAATCCATACCCCTATGAAGACATATTTTTGATAAGAAGACAGAAATACAAAATGAAAAAAAGAAAGCATCTCCAACATATGGTGCTAGTCTAACTGGATGTCTGGGTGTAAAAGAATGTAAATAGATCCATATTGATCACCCTGCACAAAACTCAAGTCCAAGAGGATCAAAGACCTCAGCATAAAACCAGATACACCGAACCTGATAGAACAGAAAGAGGGAAATAGCCTTGAACACATTGAGACAACTTCCTCAACAGAACACCAATAGTGCAGGCACTAAGAACAACAATTAATAAATGGGACCTCATGAAACAGAAAAGCTTCTAAGGCAAAGGACACTGTCAGTAGGACAAAAGGCAGCCTACAGAATGGGAAAAGATTTTCACCAACTCTATATCCAATAAAGGGCTAACATCCAAAATATATAAAGAACTCAAGAAACTAAACATCAACAAACTAAATAATCCAATTTAAAAATGAGGTAAAGATCTAAACAGATTAGTCAGTAGAGAAAGTTCAAATGGCTGAAAAAGACTTAAAGAAATGTTCAACATCTTTAGCTACCAGGTAAATGAAAATCAAAACTATTTTGAGATTCCATCTTACACTTTTAAGAAGGACTAAGATCAATAACATAAGTGACAGCTCATAGTAGAGAGGACGTGGAGCAAGGAAAACACTCCTCCAATGCTGGTGGGACTGCAAACATGTATAAAAACTATGGAAATCAATACACAGTTCCCCTGAAAACTGGGATTCAATCTACCTCAAAACCCATCTATATCACTCTTGGGCATACACCCAAAGTATGTGCCATCCTACTACAAAGACACTTGCTCAACTATGTGCATAGCAGCTTTATTCAAAATAGCCAGAAACTGGAAACAACCTAATGTCCCTCAATATAAGAATGGATGAACAGAATGTGATACATTTATACAATGAAGTATTACTTAGCTGTTAAAAAAATAATACCATGAAATTTGCAGGCAAATGGCGTTGAGTGTGGTAATCCAGACCCAGGAAGACAAATATGCTATGTACTCACTCATAAGTGGATATTAACTGCTCAGTAAATGAAAACATGCTACAATCCACAGACCCAGAGATGCCAAGCAATAAGGAAGACTCTAGGGAGAAGCATGGATCTCCTTGGGAAGGAGAAATAAAATAGTTTTATGTGTGTTTTGGGGAGGGGAGGATAGAGGCGGGTGGGAATGGGAACAGGAGGTATCAGGTACAGAGCAGGGGTGGAGGGAGAGAATATGGGGAGAGATGACTAGAATCAGGGGGCATTTGGGAGACAATAAGGAAACCTAGTGCTGTAGAAACTTTGGGGATTTTAAAAATATGACCCAGTGAGGATTCCTAGTAATGGAGGATTCAGAGCCTGAACCTGCATCTTCTGTTACCAGGCAAGGCTACCAGTGGTGGGACTGGAACACAAACCCAGTCACAAAACCCATGGCTTATAACCTGTACTTCTTGCTAGATGTGCTGGGACAATAAAGGCACAGCATTTGTGGGAGTGGCCAACCAATGGCTGATCTAGTTTGAGGCACATGTCATATTAGAAGAGGGACCCCATGCTGAAAACTTCTTGGATGACCAGGGAACCTAGAGACCTAGGATAGGGAAAAAATATCAGTTAAGTGATTCCTAATGGTATTCTGCTGTACTCATAGACTAGTCTAACCCAATCATCATCAGAGAGGCTTCCTCTGGCTGCTACTGGGAGAGGATACAAAGACCGGCAGCCAAACTTTAGGTGGAGAGAGATCCCAAATTGGAAATTATTGGTTCCTTCCCCTTGAAGCTCAGGAAACCCCACAGAAGATGGGGAGAAAGAACTGTAGGAGCCAGAAGGGTTGTGGATACTAGGAGAATATATCTCACAAAATCAACTAAGCAAGCTCACAGAGACTGAAGCAGCAATCATAGAGCCTGCATTGGTCAGTGCTAGGTAGATTATGGTTTCAAGCTTGGTTTATTAGGCTTACAGGCTGTGGTTTGGGTAGCCCAACAATGGCTGTCTCATGATGGAAGGGCTGAGAACCCAATCTGGCAGCCACTCAGTCCACAAGGCTGGATATCTTGGCAGTTTGGTTCTGGAATCCTGGAGCACTGGAGGATTCCTGGAGAGCCACTGATCTTCAGTCTACGTTGTAATGCTAAAGAAGTTGGTTCTAAGATCAGCAAATGAATGCCTCCAAAACAGAGCAGATGAACTTGTCAGCAAGAGTGAGGACCAGTGGTAAATTGAAAAAAGTTTTCTTTCCCCTTTTTCTTTTTTATTTAAATCTGAGCTGCCACCAGAAGGTGTGATAGTCAAGATTTAGGGAGGGTCTTTGGGTCTTCCTATTTCAAATAACTGTTTTAAGAAAATCCCACAGTCCAGCAGCTTGGGTTTTACTTGATTCCAGAGGTAGTCAAGATGACAGCCAAGATTAACCATCAAAATGCTCACTGTCACTAAAGGAATGCAAATCTAACCCACAATGAGCACTTCTGAGACACCATACCAAACAGCTAGTATTTGCAAGACTGTAGAAGTATTGAGATCCTCAGAGGGGCAGGAAGGTAAAATGGTGTCACCAACCTGGAAAACAACCTGGCTGCTTCTCAAGACATTAAACATAAATGTATATATGGCCCTGGGTTATATAGTCAAGAGTAAAGAAAGTGAATTTCATTTCTGTGTATCAATGTTGGTCACAACATTATCCATTAGAGAATCTAAAAGCAAAAACAACCCAAGTGCTCATCAGCTGACAAATGGATAAGCTAACTGTGGTATATTGATGCAGTGGAATATTATTCAACACCAAGTAATAAAACATATATAAATAGCGCAACATAGAAAAACCTTGAAAACCTTTTGCTAAGTGGGAGAAAAAAGACACAAAGACCACACAACATCCGTGTTTATTTATATAAATTGTTGTGAACTTGAAGAATCTGTAGATTTGAAAAAAAAAGCAACAAGTTAGTCTAGTTTAAGGGCTTCGGTCATGCAGCTTTACGAATTGGCCTGCTTTTCTGAATTCCTCAGAAAAGTGTAACTTCTCCTTTCCTTGCCTCTCTGTTCGCAGCATGTTTGCTCTAACACTGGGCTTCACCTCTTCTTTAAAGGGCCCTGATACATGGTTGCCTGCCACAACATGGTTGCCTGCTGCCTGCCACAACATGGCTGCCTGTTACAACATGGCTGCCTACATGACATGTTTGCTCTCCATGCTGGTTTAAGTTAATGGACATATGAATTAGGTGACTGCTTCATCATCATCATCATCATCATCATCTTTCTACTCTTCTGGGCAGCTGATGAGATTTACATCTTACCTGCTCTGGGGTTTTCCTTTTAGACCAGTGAATCTCAACCTGTGGGTTGCAGCCCCTTTAGGAGTTGAGTGACCCTTTTGTCAGGATGACATATCAGATATCCTGTGTATCAGATATTTACATTATGATTCATAACAGTAACCAAATACAGTTGTGAAGTAGTAATGGAAATATGTTTATGGTTGGGGGTCACCACAGCATGAGGAACTGCACTAAAGGGTCTCAGCTTTAGGAAAGTTGAGAACCTCTGTTATAGACTCTAATAAAAAATTTAAGACAAATTAGTTGTTTCTAAGGACTAGAAGGAGGAGAGCGCAGAGTGACTGATGATGGATGCCAAGTGATGAAACATTCAGAAGCTAGACAGATGCACAGTTCTCTGAGTAAATACCATTGAACTGTGGGCTTTAACAGGGTGATATGTGCATTAGTTATAGATAAATTTGTTGCTTAGTTAAAACTGTGCTCTGCTCTTGGTGATTCTCATTCACTATTGGAGTGGCCCTGGGAAGGAGGGTATGTGCTGAGAGGGCATTGCAAGCAAGCTACTAATTATGTTGTGTGTGTAAAAGACTGCTGTCAAATGCTCATGGGATGTCTGTGAAGGGGGAAGGGTGAACTGCGGCTGTGCCATGGTTATGTATTAACTTTCCTTTGGATTCTGAGACACTGAAACTTTATCGGAAGCTCTTTGGTAGAGAAAGGGAAGTGAGGTAGATAAGTAGTAGATAAGTTAGTAGGGAGTTGGGTAGGGCATAATCGTGGGAGGGACATTTTTCCATGAGAAAGAATGTCTAGGAAGCTGAGATACTGGGAGCCCATTATTAGTCTAAGCTTGACTCTGGGTGGCTCTCAACTGAGTACCATGGGAAATCATGACTTAATGACTATCAAGTGATTCATTTTATTCCCTCCCTCAGTGTGTGTGTGTGTGTGTGTGTGTGTGTGTGTGTGTGTGTGTGTGTGTGTGTGTACATCAGCAGGCACGTGTGCAATTTTCTCAATCATTCTCTGCTTTGATTGAGCAGGGGAGCAGGGTCTTTCATTGAACCTGGAGTTTGCCAACCCTGCTAGACCAGTGTACTAGTTACTCTTCTGTTGCTGTTACAAAATGTCCCCAATAGCAAGCAAGTTAGGAAAGAGAGGGGTTTACTTTGCCTTAAGATTCCTGAGGAGATACAGACCATGGTGGAGAAAACATGACATCAGGGGTGTGAGACTCTCCTGGCAGTCAGGTATAGAATGATCAAATTTCAGAAAGGAATCAGAGAGGAAAAGGGACCTAGCTATAAACCACCAAAGCCTGCTTCCAGGAAAGCACTTCCTCCCCGTAGGCTCCACTTTCCAAAGCCTCCACAACCTTTCCAAACAGCACCTCAAACTGGGGACCAAGTGACCAAACACATAATTCCCTGGGGGTTATTTCTAGCTCAAACTGTAATAGCTGGCTACCAATAGGTCCCCTGGGACCCTCCTATTCCTGTCTCCCCAAAATGTAAGGTGTCTGTGGTCTTTTCACATGGATACTGAGGATGTAAATTAGATTAAAAAACAAGAAAGAGCAAAACCTCAGGTATCCATGCTTATATGGCAAAGCCCATTACTGCCTGAGCTACCTCCCCAGTCCCTTGTTCACTGTTCTTAAACTGAACTTGGTTCTAACTGCTACTCAAGGAAGAATCGTGGGGAATAATGGTCCCTAATGCCTAGCAAACATTTATTTTGTAACAGGAGATGTTCTTTCATTTTTGAGCTAACTTGTTTGTTCCTTACCAAAGTTCATGGAATTGATGCAGTTGTTTCAATACTTGGAAAGAGAAGAGGAGATCATAGTATCACTTCCCATCACATCATTAATTCACTGCAGTGCCATGATTCAGGTTTTACAGGGCAGCCATCTTGACTCACTGCTATCCTACCGTGTGGTTGTTCTAGGATCTGCTGCCTGGGCACAGTGAAGCATCAGCTCAGGCAGTCTGTTGCTTTAACTGTCTTCTAGAAGCAAGGCAGGCTGTCTGGTGCTTCAGTGGTGCTGAGTACTGTAATATGGCAGTGGAGACAAGCGTGAGAATTGGACTTGAACCATGCAGAGTCTCAATTCTGACCTTGATGCATACTGACTGAGAGGCTAAGACCCCTTGAATTCTGAAGGTCCGTTTTCTTCATCTATTCAGAGAAAAATAATATCTCCTAAGTCTTCTCCAGAGATTCAAACTCAGAGAGGGTAGGTCAAAGAGCTTTCTGAATTGTTATTTATCTCAAAGTTGCTATAATGGTAACTACAAGGAGTGGAGACCATAACAGATGTCAGGATTTTATTGTCTATGGCTTCTGGAAGCTCTTGGACCCATCCACAGAGATGAGAGATTTCCTGTGCCATTGACAATTGTAGTCTCTAATCTGTCCTGTTGATGAATGATGAGTAATCAAGCCCCACTTAAAATCGATATTTAAAATGTAGATATTCTATCTAAAAATTATGGTTTGTGAAAAAAATATGGAAGAAGAAGAGCTGGTAACTTGGGACTGTGGTGGCTGGGTACATCTCTCGGCAGCTTGGGCTGGGCTGTAGATGTTGCCTGGGGAACAGGCTCTGACAACCTCACCCTTTCACTCAGGTCACTTCTTACAGGGATGCTGCTTTGCAGGCAGGTGAGGTCCATCCTTCATGTCTCTCTTACAGACAGAGTAGGAACAGGGTGATTTTGATTCAACATTTCTGATTGGGGTTTTTTGAAAACTCTCTGAATGTGACCTTAAAAAACCAGCAGGTGTCTTCTGCACAGTCAGGCTGGGATTCAGAGATCACAGCAAAGTGTGCTCAATGGCTGCAGTATCTCTAGTTTTCTTCACACTGGATGTGCTAGTTTAACCTCTGTTTCCTTTGGGTGGCCTTGTTTGGAAATGGCAGTAGGAAAAGGATGTTAGCATCATCTTGAAGGAGAGTTTTTTTTTAAATGTAGTGACAAACTCATAAACTAAAGGTCATAACTGTAGGCAGTTACTCATTAGTTTTTTTTTTTTCCCTTCTGGACAAGCCAGATGCTGTTTGCAGCAGGCCTTAATGTGAGTCATGTGAACATTGAAACACATCTATGTTTTAATTCCTGCATTCACAGGCCATAATGCATAAGGAAGAAGTGCTGATCTGGGAGCTTAGAATGTGGGCTTTTCCCACTTGGGTATAAGAATGGACTTAACTCTGTGGAACTATTTGTTTAGCTGGCAGAGTGGAAATTCAGGTCTATAGCCTGAGGTTTGTGGAAGAATTTGTCATTCTAAGAGTGTTTTTAAAATTAAATTATATATTTTCTGCTTGAATCAATTAGTCAACAGGCTAATGCAATTTTATAGTACAATTATGAATCATTGAATTTGGTCCTTCAGCGTTTGCTCAAATCATGAAATCTGTAATCGTTCTAGTCTGGGTAGATTCTTCCATTTGTCAGTAATGAGTGTGACTTCTTTTCAGGAATGTGTACAGGGCCATCTCACCAAAGGAAGGAAGCAAGCCTGAATCTCTTGAAATCAGACTTGAAACTTCTGTGTTACTGAGCACCCCTGCAGGGAAGAAAGTATTTCTTTGTTTTCCAGCCACCTCTTTTCTGGGTTCTGCCCAGTTGATGGGGTAATCATTTGTTACCCTGAGAGAGCCTGACACATAGATCAGATTGGGTCTCCTGTCCTTCGCTGAGATGGGAATGTCTGTGGAGGACCAATAGCTGGCATTTGCTTATGGCTCCCTCTTCTACTCCTGTCCCACCCTCCACCCCACCTTGGGTATGTGACAAAGCATCTGAGAAGATTCTTGTTCCTTTGTTTCTTGGTTTTTCATCATGGATTGGGCCAACCCAATCAGCATCCTTACTTGCTTTCAGAGGAATGTTGGAGTCAACGAGAGGCTCATATTCCTCCAACTTGACCATATGAAGTGCTTGCTTACTTCCTAATAAATATGTTCTCCCTCATGTGACTATTCCTTTCCTAGAGTCCTCTTGTCTGCCCTCGGGGAAACAGGTGAATATCTTAGGACATAGAAACTCCAGAATGTAATTATCATTTCTTTAAAATAAAGTAAAACCTTTGTAGAACTCAGAGTAGCAGTGCCCCACACCTTACCGGACCACATTAAAATGAGACTCTCCAAGCTTGGCAGTACCTGAGTCTGTTCTGACCCTATCTTTGCTTCTTGTTCCTATTGTGGCCTTTGGCTTTCTATTCCTTCACTTGCAAAGTGAAGAAATGGAACTAAATTGGGAGTGACTTTCAGGGTCACCTCCAATCTTTAATGGAAAATTGCCTTGGTGAATTCAGAATCCAGTTTGATAAGATATGGTTTTAGTTTTAATCTTTCCTATAAATTTCCTTATGTTTCAGTCTCTCTCTCTCTTCCCTTCTTCCTGTCTGCCTCCCTGCCTCCCTTCTCCTTCCCTTTTCCCCATCCTCTTCTTGCCCTTTGTCTCCCCCTCCTCTCCTTTTTATTCTGCTTTCCCTCTCTCATATTCACATATGCTGAGACATGAGTGAAGTAAATACACTTTCTATAAATGGAGAAGAAGAAGAAAAGCCAAGAGTAAAACTATCTTCCTTATTCGGGAGGCCTTTTAACAAGCAACTTCCAGTCCAGGCTCTTGGCAGTGAGGATAAGGAAGTAGATCAAGCAGCCTCATTTATAGCTTTTCACATAACCCCGGCTATCACCATTTTTAAAAGGATGAGCCGTGGCACTCTGAAAAGAGCTTAATGTTTCTGTGAATAACATAATTAAAAAGAAGGCTCACATCAATGACTTAATCTTAAACTGTTGATGAAGAAAAAGAAGGACTGGTTCTAGAGGCCTGTGGAGAGGACGGGGAGAGAGTGAAAATATACAGCTGGGCCCTGGTGGCGCAGGGAGGGCTTCTGCAGGCGCTGACATCAGCTGCTGGCTCCTGCTTGCTGAAGCAAGCTCAGGCATGCAGACCCAAGGAAGAGAAAGAAGGAACATCTCATGGAGAGAAAAAAAAAGTCCGAGATGCAATGTCTGGTGTCCCTAGAGCATGTTCCATCGAAGCTCACTTCCCGGGTAGCTCAAGGGTGGCGTTGTTATGGTCCTCAGCATCTAAGGGTGGATAGAGACCCTCAAACAGGAAGATTTCACGCCAGCCCTATCTAGTCCTCTGGTGTTGTCGTTCATGTGCTTTAAGTTTTGAAGGATCAGTAAGCCTGAATATGTCTTTACACTACAGGAAACTGATGGTTGAAGAGATCATATCACAAAAGCATCATTACGAAGTGTTTGAGGAGTGTAAGATTAAATTGTGGGTGTCTTACTCCAAGACTACTATTCTCGTGACACCAAGCTTCCTCCATATTGGTGCACTCGGCTGGCTGCAAGGGGCCACTTTCTCCTAGGCCCAGTTTGAGCGTGCGATTCTACGAGGTCTGCTTTTATCATACATGATCTTTATAGAACTTTTGAAAGACATGTCAAGCCCAAGACTCTCCCTCTGCTGAACCTAGGAGACCTCAGGGATTATAGTTGATGATTGTACAAGCCTCACCGATATTCGCTATCTCCCATCCGCCCTTAAGCAAATCCTCTTGATCCCAACAAATCTTTGGTCTCATCCTCCAGTCTGTACCCTAATGGAAGGTTGAGGGGGAAGACACTGAGAAGTGGAAGGAATCAAATGAAGCTTGTCACACTTATCTTCACCCCAGAGGGAGTTCTCCTGTGCACCTGAATTCTCTCTACACCGCATTTGTGGACCCACCCCTTAAAAACAAAGAGCTGTCAAACACAAAATAATCACTCCATCCAAACAAGTTTTCTTTCACTTTCTGCTTATTATTATTTAGATAATTTGAGGGACTTTTGACCGAGGTCAGCTGGATAGTTTTCTTCCTGTAAATACTCTTTGCAATGTTTGGAGACTGTTTTCTTGGGTCTCTCATGATTTGTATATCTCATGAAGAAGCCATAATGTCCTTCCTGTTGAGAATACCTTTTAATGTTTGTAGAGCACCCTCCTCCCAAGGCATTAACTTTTTTCAAAGCAAAGTACAGGCTTGCTTACTACCCACTCTTTTCCTCTAGAGCAAACGATCATCACACACACACACACACACACCAGCCATTATAAAAGAATTTGTTCCCACTCTCGGGGAACACTCTGTATAGGTGTGGATGTTGACCTATTCCTGCTACCTCTTTGGGAGCTGGGATGAGAGGAAAAGAAAGTACAGTAAAGCTCAGGCTGCTTGCTGTGTGATGGAGGAGTTCTGAGTCCTGTGTCTCTGATCCAGAAAGCTTTCTTCTGCCGAATTCCAAACTGCTCATGAATTGTGTCAAGGTAACTTGCTAGCTTACAGAAGAGCAAACTTTTTGTTGTTATTGTTTATTTGTGTGTGTGTGTGTTCATGTGCATATGTGTTTCTCTCTCTCTCTCTCTCTCTCTCTCTCTATATATATATATATATATATATATATATATATATATCACAAACACTTGCAGGAGTGTTTGTGATCAAAGGAATACCTCATCTCTTTCCACCTTGTTTAGTACTGGGTCTCATGGCAGATGGAAGCTGGTATGCCAGGCTAGCTACTCTGAGCCATCTCCTTATAGGAGCAACTGGAACTCCTGATGTTGCTATATCACCTAGTTTCATGTTGGCACCCAACTCTAGTCCTCACACTTAGGCATCCATTGATTGATTTACCCATTTAACCATCTCTCCAACCCATTGTGAGGGCTTTTCCGGGATGAGGTGCTGAATAATTGAGGAAAAACAAACAAATAAACCATGACACTCTTATCCTGTCACATCAAGTGGGCAAGAAAGTGGCCAATAAAATAGGGTATCCCAACATTTTATAGTCTTTGGAGAGACATGAATTCTGAAACAAACCTTTTGAGGTTTAATTTGCCTTCTTTTGTGATTGCCATATTTGAAATGACCTTGTTAGACCTGAAACATCAGATTATTGAAATTAGAAACAGGTAGAACTATTTCAATGAAGAAAATTCAGCCTTCCAGGGAACAGTTGAATAATAACGTAGAAAAATTAATGAAATCCCCATAGCAAAACCTTACTACAGCCAAGTTCTGTCTATTTAATATACAGTGGATATGTATCAATACTTGATAAACTGTATTAAAGACTTTTCTTAACTCAGTACCCACATGGCACCTGTGGCCATTACCTAGTTAGGCATTCATAACCTCCACTAGCTCTATTGGGGGAAGTAAAACACAGAAAGAAAAGAGGGAAAATGTTTCTGTGAAAGGAATCTGAGGGGCTGAGAAAAGCTTTCCAAGAAGGGCTTTGGGCACAAATGTGACTGAAAGATACAATTGTTTAATTTTCCAAAAACAACACAAAGCTTCTCTCAATTGTTTTTTTTTTTTTTTTCATGTAACGGCTGGAGCAGAGAATACTGTGGGATAAGGTCTATGTGTACCTGGGGTGTAGGGGGAAATACTGGCCACGCCTGTTTGGGTGCTGGCACAAGTGACACCAACCACACACACTTGGGCATGGTCAGAGTGACGTAGCAAGGTCTTAAATACGAGGGTTGCACGAATGCGGCTCTCTCTGTTCCCTGACCTGCCTGGTTGTACAGCACAGACTCTGTCACTTGAGTAATTTCCTAATAAACCATCTGCTCATCAAACTAGCTCTGACTCCATTGAGATCCGTTTCACTTTACCTGGTATCAGAAGTGGGATCTGAACCCACACCTCCAGGGGTGAGCGTGGTCGGTGTCTCCTGTGCCAGCCCCCAAGTGGGTGTGGTCAGCATTTCCCCCTGGGGCATACCTACAGAACTCTTCTGTTTGTGAGCTCGACCTTGCCATGTTACTGAGACCTGTGACTGTAGCTGGTAACTGGTGTTCACTGAAGAAGGCATTATGAACACGAAGTCTGGGGCTACAGCCCTTCCAAACAGATGCCTTATATTCTGTTTCCAAATCTACACGTTTGCTGAGAGCCTGTCTGCCTGCACTCAGAAAACATTCCTGTTAGCTCTGCCACCAGAACTTAGTGGCTGAGCCAAAGGGGGTCTCACTTCTTACAGTTTTTCACTAGAGGCTTATTTTATAGTTTAGGAATTAGTAAGGGATTCATATGATTCTACTATTTACTACAGATTTTGACTGTATTTTTTGAAATTTCCATGCTTATCAACTGTCCAGATTCCATTCTATAGCTTATCTTACTTAAAACCTCACACATGCATGTACATATTCATGTATGTCTCAGAAGTGATACTCAAATGTGTACAAACCTCTTCTGTTCTTTCTTCTAATAAATGTTCCTCCCTTCAGAAAGCACTCAGTATTCCAACCTCTAACAGGGTTAATCAGTCCTTCCTTGGATTTGATAGAAATGGGATTGTACAGTGTGTGATCTTTTCATTCTAGCCTCTGAGTCATTATATGTGATTTAAGTGTGGTATCACACACAGTCATCGGTGGGACACCTCCCCACCATCTTGACTATATTCTACTGTTACTAGACTGTTGGGCTGTGTTACAAAAAGTGTTAGGCAAATTAAATTTAGCAGACTTTATCTTAGCAAACAGTGATTTGTAAATCGGAGAGTGCCTTCAGCAAGAGTGCATAGAGTTTCCAGTAACAGGACACGAGGCATTTATAGATGGAAGAAGGAGGAGACATATAGGCAGAAAGAGAAGTGGATCACATATATCAATGTTTCCTTTATATGACCATGAGTGATGATGGGACATTTGCTTTTATGAAGATACCAAGTCATATAGCCTGTAATCAGATGCAGCTTGGTTGGCGTGACTGAGGCACAGTTATGATTTACAGAGATAGTCTCTTCAGTTGGGTTACAGTTCGGTGGCATACTAAGTTACAGCTTTCCATGGACTTACAATATAATGGAAGCTATAAGCTTAACTTAAGCCTTTCTAATATTTGGGTGTCATGAATAATGTTTATATGAATGGTTTTTACACAGCATTTTAGCATATATATGTAGGCCACTTTGTTGTATATATAATTAGGAATAGAGATGCTGGGTGCAGTAAATACATGTGCTTAGCTTAGTGAATATAAATACATTTTTATAAGGAGAGTGCATTGACAGCAATCCTACCATTCTGTACAAAGCTTTCAGTTTGTAGCCAGTACCTAAATAGACAAGCTTCTAAAGTTTTTATGTCTAGATAAATTATGATGTTAAATTGCATTTACTTAATAATGATATCTAGCTGGTACTTTACTGCATATCTTTGTGCCATGTTTAACTCTTCCTTTGTGAAAGTTTTCTTCTTCCATTGAAGTGGTGTCTGGTCACTCATGTGTGGCAATTCTTTATAATCCTGGGATCGGCTCCTTTGATCTTTGTAATATAAGTAATTAACCCCACTCTGTGTCTTATTAAACTTTAGCTGCATTGTTACATTAGTATCAAATATGATTGCATCAATTTTAAATTACATTTATTATAAATTGATTGGTAATAAATGTGGATTTGGAGCCATTCTTTGTATGACTTCTGTCATATTTACTTTTCTATTGTTGTGAAGAGACACCGTGACTGAGGCAACTTATAAAAGAAAGCCTCTAATGGGCCCTTACAGTTTCAGAGGGGGATTCCAAGACCATCATGGTGAGGAGCATGGTATTAAGTAGGCAGGCATGGCACTGCAGCAGTAGCTGAGAGCTTAGATCTGATCCACAAGTGGAAAGTATGACAGAGAGATAGAGGCAGGGGGAGGGAGAGGATGGGAGGGATTGAGGGAGAAGGAAAGAGAGAGAGGGATAGAGGGAGGGAGGGAGGGAGAGAGAGAGAGATAACCTAGGAATGACATGAGCTTTTTAAATTTCAAAACCAACCCCAGTGACACATTTCCTCCAATAAGACCACACCTCCTAATCTTTCCAAACAGTTCTGCCAACTGGGGACCAAGCATTAAAATACACGAACCTCTTTTTAAAACTAGTATCCCAGAAAGCAAAGGTTGTGTGTGTGTGTGTGTGTGTGTGTGTGTGTGTGTGCGCACACACACACACACACACACACACACGTGCATCCTCCATCTCAGTGGAATGTGGAGCCCAGAGGGTGTTGGTTCTTACCTTCTATCTTGTATAAGACAGGCTCGCTCTCTTCACTGTCCATTGTTGCATAGCAATGCTGCATCCATTGCTGTCCACACACACACACGCGTGCATCCTCCATCTCAGTGGAATGTGGAGCCCAGAGGGTGTTGGTTCTTACCTTCTATCTTGTATAAGACAGGCTCGCTCTCTTCACTGTCCATTGCTGCATAGGCAAGGATGCTTTACCTCTAAGACTCTGGGGCTTCTCTTGTCTTTGCTGCGTATCTCATGATAAGAACGATGGGATTTTAGACCTGCTCTTCTGAACCAGCTTTATATGTGTTCTGGGAATTTAAACTCAAGTCCTCACACTTGCATGATATGTGTTTCACTTCCTGAGCATTCTTCCCAGCGTCAAAAGCTGGTTATGGAATTCAGCAGAATATGTTCTTTCTTTGTGTTGGCAGTGTAGATTTCAAACTTGGTTTGTCTGTCATCATTACAAGAACAGCTTCTGCTGATATGAGCTTTATGTATAACTTTTTGTCTTTGAAGAGCATGTGCAGGAAGGTATTCAAACTTGAGTGTGAAGAACAGCAAAAATACCAACATAAAACAATGGAGACAAATATGTGACTAATATTCCTTGTTTGTTTTCCTTTTCTATTTCCTTTTCAGGAGAGCATTTTAAAGCTGCATCCAAGCAATACAATTTCAGGTCATCGGGGCTAAGAAAAAAAACCAAAACAACTCTTTAAATAGGAGAGTGTCTCAACAAAATGCTACTTAGTAGAAAGAATAATACCATTTTAGAAATAGATTAAAATAAAACCCAGAAACAAGGTCAGAAGAATAGAAATATATTTCCTCAGACAAGTTTTGTGGGTATATATATTATTTATCTTACTTTATATTTTAGTTAGGAAGAAAATTGGCCAAATGAGAGACTAGTTTTTGCCTTTAATTTTAGTTTAAAGACAATCCATATATTTCTGATGGATACCTTGCATTCTCCTTTGAGGAAGTCTGTGTGACTATTATATATAAATATTTGACTTAGCAAATAAAGGTCAGTGATTCACTACAGTTCCCAAGTAGCATTCTTTATTTGTTTTCTTCAGTACCCCTCTTATCTACATATAAACTAGAGTAGATATGTTGTTTTTCACATATGAAATCCTCCCACCATTACACAGGAGCTTGGGAGGAAAAGAATATTCATTCAAACATGCTATAGTTTGGAGCTTGAATGACAGTGTATTGAAAGCTTGGGCCCCCAGGACCTATAACACTTAAGACATCACCTATACCCCACTTCTACCAGCTAGGTCTCATGAGTGAAAGATTACAAAACCTCCCCACAGAAACTGCCAGATGGGTGGGGACATGTTCAAACACATGAGCCTGTGTGGGGCATTTCACATTCAATTATTCATTGATTAGCATGTTTTTGAGTGTACAAAATTCTATACTCAGATAACTAATGAAAAAAATGTTATAAGTATCTTTATTATATGAAATTATGTGGCATAATGTGCTTTTCTATCCATTTATTATGATTGATAGCACTTAGAACAGTGTCTACATGTGAAAAGTCAGGCTTTGGTTTTTAAGGCAATACATTTTTTAAAAAATAAAGGTCAGATAGACTATAATTGCTTGTTTGTGATTTAAGCATGCAAACTGATTTTAAAAGTAAAATTTCTTAAAGATTTTTGATATTTTCTTGGCTATTCCTTATAGCCTTCTTCCTTCATTTTAAATTTCTATGTCTTCTGCTTCAAGGTCTCTTGCCAAAAAGGAAATGCATCTTTCCTTAGCAAATATCTTTTGGCTAAGCTAAAATGTAAAGGTTAATAAGAAAAAGACTAGAAAAAGGCAGAATATAGATAATTATGCATCATTGTCTGTTTATTAAAATCTGTGTTCTCCCAAATTCATACTCTGAAATTTTTGCTTAAGTCTAAGGATTGGCATGAAGAGCCATTGGTAAGTGATGAGATCATGGTTATGATTTGGTCTTCTGTATAAGAGGCCTAAGCTCACTGCCCATTGTGCTGTTGGTGACCAAGTGGTAAAATAGCCCTCAGTTGAGTACAATGGGGAATACCTCTAGTCTCAGTATTCAGGATGCTGAAACAGGGGATCATAAATACTAGGCTAACCTTGGATAGCTACATAGCAAGCAAATGAGAAACAGATTCTATAAAACAAGTACATTCCTTTTAGATTCTGAATTTGTCAGAACCTTGATCTTAGAGTTGTCAGCCTCTGCTATCGTGGGAAATATACCTTGTAACTTAAGTTTTCTGGCCCAGCTAGGCCCTGCAGCTGCTTCAGCCCCAAATGATCATACAGATGCTATATTAATTATGAAACTGTTGGCTACTGGCTATGGCTTCTTATTGGCTAGCTCTCTCTAAATTATTAACCAATTTCTAATAATCTAAGTATTTTCATGTGGTTTTCTCTTACCAGAGAAAGGCTCTGGACCTGTTACTCCTCTCGTATCCTACATGGTGACTGACTGTGCCTACATTTCCCAGAATCCCCCACCTCTCCTACTCCTACCTATCTTGCTTCCCTATTGGCCAACAGTGCTTTATTCATCAACCAATAAGACAACCATATATGCAGAAGAACATTCCCCATCAATACCTTTGTATGAAAGCCAAATCATTTTATTACAAGACCTCTGGACTTTTGTATTTATCATTGCTGTGCTTACTACATTTAGACAGCTGATGTTACAAAGTTTATAGACATCATGGACTATATAGAAATGTTGCCTCATCCTCACTCCTCACAGTTCTTTGGTAGCTTTTCATAGAAGACTGGAATTGCTGATATGTTAGCTGCACAATGAGAATACATGCCATTGCGTGTTGAGTGTGTGCCTCCTATTTCTTTATACTCAATAAGCTTTTCAAGATTACTATTATTTTGATATATTTTATCAATCAATTCTTGATACAAGTGTAACATAACTTTAATATATATTATTAATAATAGTATATATGTATACACACACATAGTGGTAATTCTCTAAATGGACATATCTTACATAGGAATGCAAAGTTCTGATCAGAAGAATATTAATGTTGTTATTACTGGTTACTTTTTCCTTTATGATCCACTTTGAAAAAGGAATGGAACAGTGCAGAGATATCCATCCCCTCATAAGTAATCAGCTGAAATCCAAGAAATGACCTGTGCTGCAGATGTGAGCTGTAACTGTGGCGAGTGTTAAAGAAAACACTGTGAGCACAGAGTGTCAAAATACTGTGATAAACTACAAGAGAAAATCGATTTAAATAGCTTTGCCACTATAAATTATTTTATAAAAATGTGTAGTTCCCACTGTTACAAGCAAGAAATTAAATATTCATAGTACAATGCTCATTTGTCAGCTGTAATCAACAATCTGTAAAAGTGTTGCAAAATGATCAGATGTGTTAATTACCTAATTAAATACAAAATTGACTAAACTGAAGTATAGCATGTTAAACTAAATTTGATTTAGACAAATTTGTATGTAATTATTTTAAGTTCAAATGATCTTTTGCCAAATGCAGATTTCACAATCCTTTACACGCTCATCTATCACATGAAGACGTTTTGACATGAGATTAATAATTTAACTTGTCTTTAAACTCATTTGTGAGCAGCTGTGTGAGAGACAATGTGAAAGCAGATATTTCAGAGCAGCTTGGGAGGTGATAGATATTATTAACTTATTCTAGAATCTCATGTTTCTGGCTAAACATTCCCCCTCAGTCCCTTTCTCACTGTACTACTCAACTACCCGTGCTTTCTATGATGCCCTACTGACACACCTATGAGGGGGTGTTTATGTTAAAACCAATCTCTAAAAATATCTGTGAGAGATTGTTTTAATTAAGTGGGACCACTTATAATTATGGGTGGACCATTCCATGGCCATGGGATCCAGGACTGTATAAACTGGAACAGACAAGTTGAACACTAGCATGAATACCTGCATTGTTCTCTGCTTCTCTTTGTGACTTTCCTTCTATGATGGACTGCAACCCGAAACTCTGAGCTAAGTAAAATCTGTCTCTCTTTAGTTGTTTTGGTTAGAGTGTTATATCACAGCAACAGGAAGAAACTAAGGACTGCCCGTGATAATTGGCATGTTGGTCCTTCTAAGCTTCCTTTTTAGGGCTTATCACACTTGTTTTTGGTCCATTCACTGCATCACAAACTCTGAAAAATTAGGCCATTTACTTGTCTTTCTTGTATTAGTATCTTCTGTGTCTAAGACATAGTAAATACTTATTAAAAATGAATGGTAGATACTACAATTGATTTTAGCCAAAAGACCAATAAGTGAAAGTGATAAATATAATATGTAAGAAAGCATGTGCTTTTATAAAAGATACATGAAAAAAATATTAGAGACTTAAGGGAAAGCATGTTCTTTAGTGACAAAAAGTATCAATGTCACGAAGCAGTCAGCTATTCTGTAAGGTCTAAGTCATTGTAGCTACATCTAGACACAAGAGAATGTGGTAACACCTACTTGACGCTCACATACTAAGAACTGAAAATGCTAAGTCTACTTGGGTGAGAAAGGATGATATTTTGGCCAAGGTAGTAAATGACAATTTGGAGTACTTTAGGCAAAGAATATTCAATATAAAGCACAAAGCTGAAAATAAGCTAAAAGAATAAAAATGTAGTGACACAATAGAATAAAAGATTTAAACACTGTCCTCCCCCGTGCAGAGTTCCAAGCCAGCCTCATCTACATAGTGAGTCCAAGGACAACCTCAACTACACGGGACTCTCTCTCTCAAAATTAAGTAAATACAAAAGCTACTTACATGTGTTATATTCATATTAACCATAGTCAAATAATTCCATTTTATCCTTTGAATAATGATAGTCATCATTTGTCAAGTAAAATTTTGAAAAAGTACAAGCATATAAAGCCCTTTGAAACTCAGTGATGAAAGCCACACCTGTAAAAGAATAGTTGGCTTTGTTAGTGCTGGTACGGTGGTTATGAGTGAATAAACTGAAGCACTGATCCATCAAATAATAATCAGAGTTTTGCAGAACTTTCAGCATTGCATTATAATTTGGAGATTGGATATATGCATCTTCATATTTAGCCACCTTCCATCTGCATGAGTATTTTTGGGGGTGTGACTCAGTGAGGGACCTTACTCTTGTCAGATTTGGCATGGTTTCCACTCCTCCAGTTAAAACATACCCATAGTGACTTCAGTCCTTGCAATAGGAGAGATTCATCATGAAAGTTTCACAT
Organism: Cricetulus griseus; assembly: GCF_003668045.3. Classification (NCBI taxonomy): domain Eukaryota; kingdom Metazoa; phylum Chordata; class Mammalia; order Rodentia; family Cricetidae; genus Cricetulus; species Cricetulus griseus. The sequence goes on from NW_023276806.1 coordinate 71,719,058, forward strand.
ATTTCAAACACCATTCTAATACCTTTAGAGCAAAAATATCAGCCACTCCACATACGTTTTAATGTATGCATTCACTAAATGGTTCATTCATTTTTTTAAGATAATTACCTTTTTCAGGCTATAGGTTTATTTTCCTTTTTAAAAACATTGCCAAGTTTAAAATACATAGAAAATGGTCTAGTGCCTTTGAGGTATTTATCTAGAGTAACAAAACTAGTTATTAAAAGTCCTCTCAGGGGAGTCTATGTGTGAAGGGCATTGATCATATACCATATTATGAACATGCTCTTTTAGCAACACAAGTTCCTATGAGGAGGAGAAGCTAAGTGGCTGAGAGACTAGAGCATGATATGGTCCAATTAATTTTGGATGTGGGTAGTGACTTATTTTTTGAGATTTTAAGTTTTATATTGAAAATTTACTTAACAGGGCAATGTAATCTCCAGCAGCGTGCAGTTAGAAAGAACCCTGAATGGTTCTAAGCTTGCTGTCAATGCTCTAACCCAGCTATTGGGATCAGGGCTCACAATCTGTTCCTGAGATAAGCAATGAGTGTGGTGAATATGACTCAGCCAAACATGCCAGTTTCTCAAAAGACTTTCAAGTATGAATAAGTTCATCATGGAATCATCATCATAATAGAATTTTAAGCGACTTTAGGATTTCATAGTCTTGATCCATCAGAACCCAAATGAATAATGTTCAGGGAGACCTTTCACAGAGCAAGAGAGAATTTGAAAAGACAAAAATAGGGGTAATTTGTGTTGTACTAAACTTTAAAGATACTTACACTTCACTCTTGAGTGACTATAAGTACTAAGGTCAAGGTCAACCTCCTGCCCCATGTGACTTGTCTGGTAACTCAAAGGCACTCTTCAATCTTTATGCTGTACAGTTTGAGCTGGCTTTGTGTGCCATTTTCCTCCTTCTCATCATCTATGTCTAACCTGTCACTTGTGCCTTTGTCATTGATCTGAAACTGGAGAACAAGTAATTTATCTGTATCGTTTATTTTACTTCTATATTGTGCTTTCAGATTTGCCTATGAATTTGATGCTTTGGCCCACTTTGGGCAAACACTCTACCTGGGCATCAGTTGTAAAAACAGCTTTCATTACCCTTTATCTCTCTCAAATTTTAGTTGGATTGTTAGTAAAAAATCTTCCCCTCTGCTATACAATTTGATGTTGCTAGTATGTTTCAGTGTTCCTAGGAACTTGAGGTTTTCAAAAATGGAGATGATACAAGATGAATTAATGAAGCAGCATTTAAAATGCTGCTACAAGCAATTGCATAGTCTGATGGCTATGGGGGACCACCATGATCTTCTAAGACAGAGTGGTGCTAAAGTGTGCTGTTCTAGACACTTAAAGATAACTCTTGTGAAAACCAATAGGCCTCTTCCACATTCCTTGCCATTTTTCCATGGCATTAAGGAAATTATCTTCTACATGTACATTGAAAATTGTAACAGCTACTTGCTCATCCTGGTAATTTATGATTACCATCAAATAAATTATTTAAAGCACATGTCAGTTATCCATGGATAACTGAGCAATGTCTTCATGCTATTTTAGTCTTTCTGGGAAGCTTCTGTGAATTTCTCTCTCTCTCTCTCTCTCTCTCTCTCTCTCTCTCTCTCTCTCTCTCTCTCTCTTTGAATGTGTGTATGTGTAGGGGCAGAAACTGTAGGTGAGGTGCGTGTGTGTGTGTGTGTGTGTGTGTGTGTGTGTGTGTGTGTGTGTAGGGGCAGGAACTGTAGGTGTGTGGGGGTAGGGATGTGGGGGTGTATGGGTGGTGGGGTGTGGTGTGTGTGTGTGTGTGTGTGGTGTGTGTGTGTGTGTGTGGTGTGTGTGTGTGTGTGTGTGTGTGTGTGTGTGTGTGTGTGTGTGTGTGTGTGGTGTGTGTGTGTGTGTGTGTGTGTGTGTGTGTGTGTGTGTGTGTGTGTGTGGTGGGAAGGGTGTGAAGCAGAGCAGATACACAGGCACATAAATCTTTGCTCCCCTTTCCTCTCTGCAACACCATAAATCTCCTTGGCAACACATTTTCTCCTTTGCTTTTAGAAATTACCATAAAATTGAAACAAAGTGGAAGCTTTCAGCCAGGCAGATGAGTAAATCCTAGGCTAAGTCAGGGTTGTTCTTGTCTTGTAGGGGAGAGAGCTATCCTAGGAGCACTACTTGCTGCATCCTGTGGCTGCATAGGACTCCCCTGTAGGAATTTTACCACCTGGGCTTGAAAATACCTAGAAACCCAAGTGACTGTTGCCAGGAAACCCAGTGACTTCCGCCCAGAAAAAGAACAATTCGAGGTTCATTATGAAAGCCAGTTCTAGGGGGAAAATCAAGTGGGTATGGTCCATTTACTGCTTTGTTTCCTGGCAAATGGAAGAGACCATAATCTTGCTATTTACCAACTAGAAGAAGAACACAGCCCTGTAATTATCTAATGCAAATTTGCTGAAACTGTGGAAATCTTAATTTTGAAACAATAAACATTTGGCACATCAACCAAGTTTTTGGAGTCTTGAAATTAAAAAAAAAAAAAGAGGAAATATGTGTAAGTAGACAATGCACAGGCATAATTCTTTCCGGTTTTGAATAACACGGAGATGGACTCAGAATCTACCACATCTATCCCCAGCTTTAGAATCCATACCACCACACAGTGTCTTTTGCATCATTTCAAATTTCATGAAGCTGCTACTGAGACTCTCTAGGGGCATCCCATGTGAAGCTGTGGCTGTAGAGTTAAGCTCTGTGTGGATGCCTTCTGGATGTCCATGCGATTTATTATAGTGCCTTACAGGTCCTACTGTTCCAACAATGACTGTCTCCTGATGGGAAGTCCATGAGTCTAATAGTTGTTGAATCATGAGGCTGGATATCTCAGCTGGTTTTCAGTGTATTCTGGAACCCTGAAGAAGCAGCCTCTGATTCCAGTAAAGGAATCAACTTGTCATTGAGAGAGAAGGCAAGCAGACAAAGAGCGAGCACTTTCTTCTTTTCTTGTCCTTTATCTAGGCTGCCAGCAGATGGTGTGGCCCAGAGTTAAGATCAATCTTCCCACCTCAAAAGATCCAGATTTAGGGTGAGTTTTTCAATTTTGGATGATTCAATCAAAAAGAATCTCCGACAAGTGTACCCAGCTGTTTGAGTTTTAGTTAATTCCAGATTAGCCAAGTTGATGACCAAGAATTGTCATCATAGACAACAAGCTTTCCCTGTCCTGCAAAATCCATATGGAAATGGTAATTTCCAATTCTACCTTGTGCATACTCTGGCATAATTGTGTAAGGCCTGAGAGCACGGATGCAACTTGAAGTGTGGTGTGGAACTTCAGCTCTCTGACCTCCTCTCTCCCATTACCCATGCAGCAGCTGCTGTTTGCGTTCAGTCCCAGCTTTTTCTTCCATGAGAATCCATTTTGTTCTCAAAACAACTGAGAGAAGAACTGAACAATAGAAGTTGGCACTTCAGAAAGCATGGTCTACTGTACACCACTTCAAAAAGCATGGCCTACTGTACACCTGAGGGATCCCGAGGACATTTTCAAATGTTCCATGATGTCAAAAGTAACTCTCTATATAATGTCTTCTTTTTGCTTATGTTATAACAATTTGTTCAGGAAGTTTGGATTCCTAATATAAAATGAGCCCCACTATTGCCAAAATCCTCTGAAAATGCCAAACTGCAAGGAGAGTAGAGGCAGAGTCTAAAGAGCTCAGAGAATCATCCAATGCTGAGCCTGAAAACTGTGGTGTTAGGAAGGGCATGGTGACTTCTCTGTAATACAGGACAGACAGAAGACCGATTTGAGTAGAGATAGAATAACTGGAAGTCATTTGTGCTACAGCTAACCTGTGCAGTCTAGGACATCCACAGTTCTTGCTCAGGGGTCCTCAATACACTACCCATCCCCTCAGCTGCTCCAAGTGTCCAAGTGGGACTAGCAGTAGCTTGTCTTTAGTTGCTTGGGAATAAGACAAAGAGTGTAGCAAATGTCCTTGCTTAACTCAGTTGGCCATCTCCTCATGCATGAAGGCCCATAAGAACCCCAGTACAGTGAGTAATTGTGGAAACAGGAATTCAGTGAAACAGACATGAGTCACTTTGTGACCCCAAAGAGCTTCTGGATACCTTTTGTGTTGATTGATGCCTGTTCCAAACTCTCATAGATTGCTTACAGGGCTGGAGGTATAGTCGAGTGTGTATGTCTGTATGTGTGTGTGTGTGTGGGGGGGTGTTTGCTTAGAAAAACTGACTTCATTCTAAGTTCTTTCCTTCTATAGAACATCATTTTCTCCAAAATTACTTTTCATTTTTAATTTAAACTAAATTGAATAAGTAATGTTTCTTAAAAAATCAAACAAGTTCCTTAGCTATTGTTTTTGACCATATTTACTGTACCAGGCATGAAATATTTTGTATGGAGAGCACCTCAGATACAATCAGTTAGCTATCTTTATGAAGTCTTGTGAATATTTGTACCAGTAGGCATATCTTACCTGGCAGGTTGGTTACAGCATCCAGGGTCCATTGACCTACCCTTTGGTGTTGTCTTTCTAAATAGTCATGCTGTCAAACTGTACTTGAAATATCAATTTTTGTATGCATAGATCTGTGCAGATCCTAACTGTGGTCAGAGAAATTTCTAAGTTCAATAGGTAGGGGTTAATTAGAGAAACACACTGTTCAAAGTGCTGAAAATAAATGACTGTGATTGCTCAGCCTACATGGCTCATCTAGAGCAACCCTTCCTCCAGGAAACATCACAGAAGAGGGGGCTGAAAGATTACAAGAGCTGGAGGATGTAGAAGACTGCTATGAGATGCTATCTTTTGGCCATGGCCTGGCTCTGGTACACACTAATTCACGACAACAGTGAGCAAAACTCAAAAGGCCCATATAAGACCTGGCAAGTTATGAATTCTAATGTGGACTGAAGGGGTTTCTGAGGTCTTTCCCATGCATGAGGAACTATGGCAGTTTATGGCTGCTAGGAAAATAAGAGACTTATTTTTCATTAGAAATGTGGCCACTGGTAGGTTCCCCATGCCCCAGTGAATGACCATATATCTACACACATAAGGACAGCAGCAATTGAACTTAGTAGGTGGGAAACAAACACATTTAAAATATTGTAAAAGAAGGACATGAAGTTGTAAGAGAGATGTGATAGGTTATCCTGGGCAGTTGGAGATAAGGGGCAGATGTGATCAACATGTATTTTATATCTATATATGCACATAGATACATGAATATTTAAAAAATAATTTAATAATGTTTACAAAGTAAACACTTTCTAAGGACTGTATAAACTGTTCTGGAAACAACTTCTTCTAGCCTGTATTAGACCTTTGAGAGACTAAGAGATGTTATTAAAAAGTTTGTTTCTTAAAATAAATATATTTTAAATTAATATATTGTTAGATATCAATTACATAAATTACATGTAATTATAGAAATTATGTAATTATCATATAGCATTTTGAGCAAGAAATAATTCTAGGAGATATAAATGCAAAACTATAATAATCAGAAAGTCAAACTATTTAGCATATTTTTGAATATAATAAATATCTAAAATAGTCATTTCATTTCATGGATAGAGTTCTCTTTGATAGCTACAATGTTTATCTTGCTGGATTTGTGTTTTAGCAATGTAAGCTACATTTAAGACTTTTTAATTAATATATATTCATTATACCTAATGTTGGGTTTTATAAATAATTTCTTTCAAGTGGTCCATATTTACCTCATCCTCTCCCTTTCCCTCTTTTCCTCATTTCCCTTTATCTTCCAATTACCCTTGTCTACTTCCGCCCCTCCCATGTCTCCTCTTCCTTCTCCCAGTCTCCCTCTGATTTCATGTCATATTCTATATTGAATAGCAATAAACATGGAGGTAAAGTTCCTCTGTAAAATGTTGACTTAGAGTCCCACAGGGGTATAGCTGGATGATATGGAAGTTCATTTTTTAACTTTTGACATACCTACATATTGAGTTCAACATTGGTGATACTAAGTTACATACCTACTACCAGCACATAAGGGTTCCCTTCTCCCTACACTATTGCCGGGTTTGTTGTTACTTGTCTTCTTTATGATAGCCATTTTGTCTGGGGTGAGATGAAATTCCAGTATAGTTACAATTTTCATTTCTCTGATGGCCAAGGATGTCGAACAACTTTCTCTTGTGTTTATTTCTATTTGTATCCCATCTTTGAGACCTGTCTGTTCATAACATTAGTGGGTTAACTGAAATTTCCTCTGGGGTTCTGTTAGATGCTCTGAAAGTATAGGCTGATTCCCAAAGCACTTCAAATGAAGTTTTAAAATGAAGCCTGAAAATCATGCATGGGAATTCTGTCAGAAGTAAACAACAGAATTTGTCTGTGGAAGAACACACTGAATTAATTTGTTTTACAAGAGGACAGGAAAGAATTCATCTCATGAGAGGATGAGATGAACATAGCAGAGCCAAGACAGAAACCCAGCAGCCACTGACACTAACAAAGGGTATGAAGAAAAACACTGATCAATTCAACTAATCAAAACAAATTATGGGGTGTCCCGACCTGCAGGACATCAACCTGGGGCAAAAGAGTCAGGGATAGGGAATGGGGATAAGAGATGCAGAAAGAATGACCACAAGACAGGATTCTGATCAAATGGCAAACTTTACTTTTCTCAGGCTAGCTTATATAGTCAGGATATGCGGAGGGGCAAAATGGGTTGTTTGTGCACCAGGTGTTGGTATAGGCAGGATATTAGGCCACAAAGAGGATGTTTGGCAGGTTTAAGAGTGCATGATTAAGAGGTCCAGGAAGGGGTTGCCTAGGTGACTAAGCCAGTGGGTGGAGGACTGGGTTGTTTCTTTTCTTGAGCTGAGGTTCTAAGGAGCTGCTATGTAAAGGTTAACTATGTGACCTGCCAAGCATGGCCTAGGATCTCATGCCAAACCCTGAGATTTGGCCCCCAACATATTCCCCCTTCCTTGTATAAAAAGAAGTGGCCAAATTTTTCAGCAGAGGGGGATAGAGGCCTGGCCCCCAACTGGAGAATCTATGTGGATTTTATAAAGGACATTTTTCTCTGACTTTAAGGATGGCTTCTTGGAGCCATCTGAAAGGCAGGACCGTCCGGATGCCTTTTGTGGGGGTGGGGAATTTTTAGGACATCGACCCCATTGCACGCAGGCATATTTCTCAGAAGACGAGGCCTCCTTGCAGTACCATCCAGGTCTGCACCTCTGAAGTTGGCCGTGGGGAAGTGGGTTAGTATTGGACCAGGACAGGCTTAGTGGCAGAGTCCACTTGTTGCTTGACAAAGGCCACAAGTTGATTACAGACTCAAGGACCAGCAAGAGGAGCCCTATCAAAGGTCCAAGGAGGGAAGGGCGGAGGGTGGTTAACCATGGGGAAGTAGTAGGAATGGGTAGAAGGAAACAAAAAGGAGTAACAGGAAGTATTTTCCCATACGAGGGAAGCCAGCCAAGCCAATTGTTGAGTTGGTGTCATCGAGGTCATTTTCAGGGGGCCGTGTAGAATGGGTTGATCAGGACATTGGACAGCACTGTCAGACAGAGGACTGTCAGCATGTGTTCAGACACACAGCCATCTTCTCCTGACATTGAAGTTACATAACAACATAACAATATTGAAAACACTGTACTTGCTGTGGAACCAGAAACCAAAACTGCAGCAGCAGAGATAATTACTGAAGTGGAAACTCCAGCACTTAATAAATGTCTCACAAACAAAGAATAAATGTACCCCAAAACAAAGAAGCACTTGGTCAATGAATGGTTAAGTGAGAAGAATGAGAAGACAGGACAGCTTTCAAACAGCTTTCAGAAAGGCCTCTGAGCATAACTACAGATCCAGAGGTGTTAGCTACACAGCTCAATTCTTTGCCAGGTCTCACTTACAGCCCCCATGTATACCTATTCCTAAGCATTATATTAGATTTACATCACCATTCCTTTAGGAAAAAAAAGAGAAGAAGAGAAACTACTGAAAACATTTCTGGCTCATGCAAAAGTGAAAGTGGAAATGCCAAGAGCTGCAATTTGGACAGGGATTTTTTTCAGGACCCAAAGTCTCATAATAGGAATCCCTCCTGAGATCCACATCTCCTTACCCTCCTGCATTGCAGAGCCGGCTTAGTGTCATTGTCAACCCTAACCTCCCTAATTCCATGACCTCACTTGCAACTTCCCAGCATTCCCCAGGAATCAACAAGGAGAACGTTGAACTCTCTCCCACCATTGGCCACTGTAATAGTGGACAAACTTGCCATGGATCTACAAGCCAGGTGCAGAAATAAAGAAGCACTGGCAATTTCAAACATAATAGCATTAAAAAGATTGTGTGAAGCTTTCTTTTACTTTTTAAACCAACTTTACATGGGCTTCTCACTAGTGACCCTTCCCTAACCTGGCCCTCTCCCACACTGTACTGTTGTATTTCATGTCTTCCAAACCCATCTGGCCTGCCACGATCAACTCTTAGAGGCAGTTGCTAACTCTAGCTAATTTCTTTAATGGCTCCTTCCAGGGGGAACCATGGACAAAGATCCCAATAAAAAGGAAGAACTTTTTTGTTTGTTTCTTTCTTTTTAACCTGAGTTTCTCCAGCCTTGAGGGATTCTTTAATCCCAGAAAGATGTAAATCTTCCTTGCTAATTTTATCAATTCCTTTTCTTAACCCAAGTTCCCTGCATCTTGAGGGATTTTGTGATCCCAGAAAGAAATAAATCTTCCTTGCTAAATGCTTGCCCCATTACTCACCTTTTCCATGTAGGTGGTGCTCATGAACCAAAAGTCCCAAGTGCTGGGCAGGCTGCTGGGTCTTCCTCCAACTGAGGCTCACAATCGACCTTGTCGTGGATGCCTCACTGCATGGATGGGCCCATCCCTCTAATGAGCACTGAAGTTCCCAGATCCCCAACTCTATCCAGCCCCAGGTTGTCCCGACCTGATGTCCCTGACATCAACCTGGGGCAAGAGAGTCAGGGATAGGGAATGGAGACAAGAGATGCAGAAAGAATGACCACAAGACAGGATTCTGATCAAGTGGCAAACTTTATTTTTCTCAGGCTAGCTTATATAGTCAGGATATGCGGAGAGACAAAACGGGTTGTTTGTGCACCAGGTGTTGGTATAGGCAGGATATTAAGAAGCCACAAAGAGGATGTTTGGCAGGGTTAAGAGTTCATGACTAAGAGGTCCAGGAAGGGGTTGCCTAGGTGACTAAGCCAGTGGGTGGAGGACTGGGTTGTTTCTTTTCTTGAGCTGAGGTTCTAAGGAGCTGCTATGTAAAGGTTAATTTTATATGGCCTGCCAAGCATGGCCTAGGATCTCATGCCAAGCTCTGATATTTGGCCCCCAACAATGGGGAATAACAATCCTGATTAACAATAGCCTTAAATGCAAATGGCTTCCACTGATCAGTTAAGTGATCCAGATTGATTAACTGGGTTAAAAGACAAAGACTCTTTAGATCTTGTCTTAAAAAAACCACATTTAGTATCAAAGACATCCAAAGTCAAAGTCAATGATTGCAAATCAACTGATCAAGAAAATGGAAGCTATAATCAAGGTGGCGTAGATATTCTCATATCCAAAATAGCAAACTTTAAACCAAAAGTATCCAGAAGAGACAAAGAGGGCCACTAGATAGCAACAAAGAGAACAATTTATCAAAATGATGTGTCTTTACATCACAAATGCATTTCTTATGCGTAGCACTTTCAGCACTAATTCACTTGCCTCATAAGTTTTAACTAATATTTTGAATGATAAAAATGCGAGTATATGTTTATCAGAATCTTAAATATATCTCTTAAAATAATAGACCTTACAAAATAATGTGTAAAACAAACTGACTATAAAAAGCTAAGTTTTGGATCAAAGATGAACTGATATTACAATATATAGTTAAGGGACTGGAGGGATGGTTCAATCGTGAAGAGCTCATACGGCTCTTGCAGAGGACTTGAGTTCAGTTCCAAGCATGCAAGCTGAGGTGCTTATGGCCACCTGTAGCTCCATATTCAAGGGATCTCATGCCATTTTCTGGACTACATGAGGCACTGCACTCACCCGTGCACATTCTCATACACACACACACACACACACACACACACACACACACACACACACACACGTATTTGCAAATCAAACCAATTTAAAAATAAAATAGATTAAAAAGTATATAGCCAAAATGTTTTCAAGTGCTCTGCTTAATAACTCATTATCAGTGATGTGTTTTCATAGATAGCATCTCTTTTTCAAATAGTTCTATTTCTTTAAGTGTTTCTGAGAACAGTAGGTACTAATTAGTAAGTACAATTTTTATATTAACTTTACTTAAAAAACCATGCTCAGTTGGTACCACATTATGAAATATACATGTACACCTCTCTAGATGGCATCCTGTTTGCATTATATAATGGCATGTTACTGTCTATGACTTTATTTTTCTATTTATATCCCATAGTAGTTCAATTTTATCTGCTAATGCCTTCTCAAATTCTAGCTTTTCCCTGGCTAATAGTAGAGAGAGTGGAGTAATGAAGTTGTTTTTTGCTGATGTGCTTATAAAACTGTTTAGAGGATAGACACAGGAAATATAAAGTGCTGTACAGCATGTTACAATAAATATAGCTTAATTTATTTTTATATCTCATTTAAATCATGTTTATATAGCTTCCTACTCATTTTTCTGTTTCTTAAATCTCTAAGAGTTTTGTAACTACCTTACCTAAATGTGTGTAATTTGTACTGTTGTTTTAACTAACTGACAAAGTTCATCAGGTTATTTTCATAGAGTCTAACCTACCTCCCAGAATTTAAAAATCTAATTTTAGCTACTATCTTACACTATTTTATTTGAAAGATATTTGGAATTTCTTACATTTTCAAAATCAATCAATTCTTCACACTTGCTAATTGAATCATTTATTTTTATAAAGTTTTCTTTCTATAATTTGTAATTTGTAGTTGATGTTCATATTCTGTAGGGATTTTTTTTCCTACTCGATTTCAATTTCTATCACTCTTTCTGATCGGCAATGTTTAAACAAGGCTGTGCAGCAGACGACCATAAAATCCTGCATTATGCAAAGAAAGCATTTGCTTTGCTCTGAGCAATCTCCTTGGCAGCCATTCATCAAGATAAGGCACAAAGGCAAGCTCCATGGTTCATAGGACTCACTTACACACTGCAGGCTGTCTGTGTTGGGTGATGGAAGATGAGTCTTCTTTGGACAAACTGGATGGGGTGGCTTCACATCACATCATCATACTCAAAGCCAGGGAGTTAGACAGACCATTCTTCTCAAGTGATAGCAGAAATGGGAAGGGAAAACCTAATCAACAAACATTTCTTTAAGCCTTCAGTCATCTAGTGTTCAGTAGTTGCAACCACTGGTTGCAATAAATCCATATTCTGGTCTGAATTATAAGAGAACAGCAATGAAATAAATAATTTTGAGATAGTCACTGACCTTACAGGAATGAGGAGATGTCTCAGCTAGCAAAATACTTCAAGTATTAGCATGAAGATCTGAGTTCAAGCCCCAGAATTCACATTAAAATCTCAGCACTGGGATTGTAGAGACAGAAAGTTCCCTGGATAGAGCTCATTGGCTGCCAGCTTATCCTGCTCCACAAGCTTCAGGGCAATGAAAGCCCCAGCCTCAAAAATTGGAGTGAATGGTTCCTGTTGAAGGACACTAAAAATTGACCTTTGACCTCCAAATATATGCATACACATTCACACATAGCCACATATGCATCCACATGAGTACATATACATCTTACACAAAGATAATTGAATTTACCATATGTCATAGTAATAAAATTCTTAATAGAAGTTTTGTTAATCATGAACATGTATTAATGTCACTCTATAGATGTTGAATTTTTGTATCATCTGATAAGTAGAATTGGGAGTTAGGGTGTTCAAGAAGATTTTCTTCAGATACTTAATATGAGATACACTTTCTTTATGTCTATTACAACCAGAGATAACTGCTGCCAATGTTTGCACCTGTTCTCATTCTTCATGCCATTGTTAGTTTTCAAAACAGACAAAAACAAAGAATCTCTTAAGTACGGATAAGAAGGAGCCAGGATTGAACAATGTCTGTTAGCACTTCAAATGCCTTAAGTTAAAGGTCAGACTGAGTTATGTCTGTTAGTGTAGATTCAGGGTTTTCTAGGTCAAATTAGACATGATATCATAGCCAAAAACTTTTCCCTAATGAAGCTGAGTGCAAGCTCAATAGACTTGTTCTTTTACAATTATACCTAGTCCAGAAACCAACACTTTTTTTTTTCTGTGCCCAACATTGCCCATCATCTCCTGGCTCTACCTCTCTATTGTCCTCAGCAGTATCAGGTCTGGGAGTTGAAAAAAAAATTGTTGTTCTATTTCCCTTGTCTAGTTGTCTTTCTACAAACATTGGTAAGATAGGTATTATCCATGTATTTATATGCAGGTGTGATAATGTCTCAGTGAAACCCATTATTCTGTATAATTAGTGATGCACCAGTGAGAAAGAGAAAGTGAGTTTGGTTGCCTTTATCATTCTCTCCAAGCGGGTCATGTGATTACTGCAGAGTCTTCTTAGGAAACTGTTCTGGTGGATAATCAGAGGGGAGAGGGGAATGGTTTTCCTCACCTTTTCTTTTGTCTCTAGTAACGTTTCTTGGAAAGGATTGTATTACCCAAGAAGATTCAGTTTTGGTCACAAAGTCTCTCATCCATGTTTGTAGCCCCCATGTCCTATTTTTATTCTTCTTGACTAAGAATACATTGTGTCTTTCATTTTGTTTCATAAGATCTAAAGGCCATAAGCTATTTTCTATATTACTAATGCCTGGACCATCTCTCTTTGTTCTCTTAGTTTTTCAGCACCTATGTAGGACTCTTTCTGTATCCCATTTCCTCTGATGAAATACTGAATTAGTTTCCACATTCGTTACTGGACCTTAATATACCTGGTAAATGAATGCTCCTTCAGCATTGTAGACCCTGAGTGAAGCAGGGCAAGTGACTCTATGCAGTGTCCTCTGAGTTGGCATTAAAGATACTGGCCTAAAGAATTATGCCCACTGTATAGAACACAGACAATACAATTCCCTGGCAAGGAAATGAACTATTGGAAAATGCTCACAGATACCTAGCATACATCACTGTTCATCATTGAATATCCAAACTTTGTCCCATATCTTCAAGTCCTGAGTAGCTATCAGTCCCAGACAGCTGTAAAAAGGTTGTTCTGCAATCCCAGACTGTCTACTCTGGAATGTATTTGCAACTTGACAAGGATGCTCTCATGCTGGCCTGATAAGAAGGACGAATGATGGGAAAGACTTTGATTCTGTGTGCAGACCTACAGATAAGCAGCAGATGCAGGAGAGCCCAAGCTTCTCTGATGGATGATATCAGGTGGAGTGCCCACACAACTACCTTTATTGTCTTCTTGAGTCTGGCTTTGTGAGTTTCCTTTTATCTCTCAGGTGAAAATTGTTCCTCAATCCCTATGTTGTCTTATAAGCCATCCTGAATAATGATATGGTAGATGTGATGTCTTGATGAGCCAAACTTGCATGTTGAAAATTAGAAGTAATGAATGATATGTAATTATAACAGCAATGAGATGTTACTTAAAACCTACAAAATTGCTCAGAGTTAGAAAACTCAAAGTATGATGCTAAGTGTCCATAAAGACATGTGGGCAAACATGTGGGCACAGTGATTTCTAGGTGTGAACACAACAGAGTGTCAAGAACTTAGTTGCTTCTCACAGCCACAAACTCTATAACCCACCTGATTTTGAGTAGTTATCTTTATTCAGGTCCTCCAGAGGACACATAAATGCATACCTAGTCCAAGAGCACATGTGAAGACAGTCAACGGAAGAATCTAGAGTGTCCCTCAGAGAGGACTAGACAGTTTAAATGCAATAAAAGTACAGTGAGGCTTGTTCTGCTGTTGTGAAGCACAACAGAGTAGATGCTGATGATTAATGCTGATGTGGAAGACAAGGAGTTCACAGAAACTGTGAACTGTGTTAAGAAAGCATGGCTGTATTTATTTAAAATAAGTTCAAACAACATAATAAAGATTTTGCAGGACCATATACAAGTAAAATATGCAAAACAAACACATTTTAATGGTTGTTAAAGTGGGTGAGATAGGTAGTTAAATAACAGAACTGAGGAAAACACAAACACAAAACAGAGTGCTCTTATTTAGACAGAAAATGATGTTGTACTGTAAGGGAAAAGTGCTTGATTAGCTCAGTTCTCTGCAATTACATTTCAAAAACAGCCATAAATGTGGAATTATTATGTAAAATTATGCCATTTCACCTTAAACCCTAGGTTACATAAGTACTTTTTCCAGAAAGAATTACAGATGTTAAAACTTAAGACTAAATATAAAATAAGAGTTGTTATTAAACCTTAAAGAAATTAACATACCCACCAAACACTATCGTCTTCCTAAACTCTAGGTTATGATAGTCTTAGGGGGAGTTTTATAGCCTTCCAAGAGTTAGTTACTCTCAGACCAGTTCAGTATTTTCAGAAAAGCAATAGTTGATAACCAATTTTATGAGGCTTGTATAAAAGTAAGTTCCTGAATTAGATAAAAGTGGTAAGCAGAAAGAGTGCAGAAGTATTGGGGTTTAAATTCTAATTTTCTGCACTAGGATTTGTATTCCTTCATCCCAGTGTGTACTGTATTGAACTGGAACCCCCCAGGAGCTTTCTCAATGGACTTGTGCACTTCATAAAATAATCTGTGTGCCTGAGAAGGGTCAACACTCTCTGCCAAGCATAATGTTTAACAAAGATTCTCAATAATCCACAGTTCACGTTTATTGACGTGAACTCTCTGCTTGCTTTGTGTCTGCTCCATCCTCAGTTTAAAGTGCAATAGGCTAAAATCTCCAGACATGATTACCGTCTTCTCTATTTTTCTGCAGCTTTGTGATTGTTGAAAGCAGATGATTAAGTGCACATTTATAAGTATACACCTTGTATTTTCTTTCTACTATTCCTTATCAGAACACAAAATTCTTTGTATTAAGGTGATATCATGGCTGCTGGATTGTCCTAGAATTTATAACAGCAGATTAGAAAACACGTGCTATCTCACACAAAGAACACTTGCCTCTGGGGAGGACAGCCATGTCAGTACTAACCTCCAACTCACAGGCCCCAAATTTGCCTAAAATGTCAAGTTGGGCAGCACAGGAGGACCTGAGGACCACATTTGACCCTGATGGGCTACATCTGGCAGTGGTATATGCTATCCATTTCCTTGAGCCAGTGTAGCCACAGGGCCATAGGTAACCTCAAAGAAAGTAGGAATGGAGGTCTTGATGTGTGACTCCTTCACATTTAAAGGAAACATGGTAAAATATTAAATTTCAAAATTTATTTCTTTAACTACAGCAAAACTATCCCTTCATTGCTTTCTTGTATGGAAAGTTATTATTTAAAAAATGGATATGGGTTTGACACTGATTTTTTAGTAGGGAACATTTAGAATTTTCTGATTCATATATTTGCACTTTGAGCACGGGACTCTCACTAGCTCAAGTTGTCTTTGCATTCACTATGAAGCCCAGGCTGGCTTCAGACTCATGGCATTCCTAGGTCTCAGCCCCTCAAGTGCTAGGAAGACAGGCTGAACCACCATGCCCGAGTCTCATGTTTCGTTATGTCTTACTTCTACATTAGGTTGTCTTTTGCCAGCACATCAACAGTCCATGTGCCAGTAGCAACCATTCTCTTCTTCATGTAACTTAGTTTTTATTTACTGTTTTATATGTGACCTCTCTTTCACGCTCTCCTCAGAAAGAGCTGATTGATACAATGTAGCAGAGCACTAGCTTGTTTCTCAGCTGTTTTCATCCTCTATTTGTCTTCACAGCTGTTCTGTTTTCTGAAACAAATGTTTTTATTTCCCTTGTAAGATTTCTTCCAATTTCACATTACTAATACTCATCTTTTGACCTTTGAGAGCATTTATCAAGCTGGCTCTAGTAAATGTGCTATCTAATACACAGTCTGTATTTTACACTGTTAGAAGGTTTGTTCTTCTAAGAGTCTGGTTATAAGTTCATAAGTCTTTCCACATATTTTCCTGCTATGCATAGGTTGTAATGGGTATTTGGGAAAAGCTGAAGACTTAGCGATACCCGAAAACTTTATGAGTCTAAGGAAAGAGCTCTTGTGAGATGAATGCCCAGCCCAGGTAACACAAGACTGTTTGATGCTCAACGATTCACCTTCACATCATCTTAGATCCATGTAGCCTTCGCAATTAGTTCCTTGGTTAATATAAATCCTGCCCTTTGGAGCAGAAAAGGATATGTGGTGCTTTTAGAGGGCTTTTAGAGTTACAGATCATTTCTTTGTTCTTTTCCCAAGACCAGAGAGCCTGGCTCTGGGAGAATTTCTGTCATGGTAGGCCAGCTGATGACTTTGCAAAGCTGTGGCAGGAAAGACCATGACTTCACCGGTCATCTCCAATGTCTCAGAGGGGTGATCCAGGTTCACTCTGTATAGAAACCTGGGGTTTTAAAGCTTTTCAGCTTTTTTCATTCTGATATTCTGTCTTTCATCAGGAGCTGACTCAAGATTGGAAGCAAGATGAAATCTAAATCTGATTGCTTGCTTTTCATCCGAGTAGATTATTTTAGACAAAATTTCAAATTTTAAAGTATTAAGAATGTCTTCTTTTAATTTAAACATGGTGTTTTTTCCTTCATTTAATCAGTTTGAGTGCTAGGAATAGGGCATGTTACTAACCTCTGCAAACATTGGTGCTCAGTGTGTGAAGATGGCATTGAGGATGCTGCATAAGGCCTCCTTCCCACCCCCATTCTGAAGGTCATGTGCAATTTGTAAAATGTCAAAGATTAAATTAAAAGTCACCAAAGTGAATAATACAGAATATATAGACATTTCTTGAGTAAAAGTAATAAAGGCAACTTTAAAAAAAAAATCAAAGGAAGTTCTTGAGAAGAAAAATTAAGGAATATTTAATAAAATGACAAAAATGCTAATGTTCATGTGATTGTTGAGAAAGGACTACCATACCCGAGGCAGATTTTAGTCACCGTGTGTGTGTGTGTGTGTGTGTGTGTGTGTGTGTGTGTGTGTGTGTGTAAGAGAGAGAGAAACTTTGCCATGTGAATGCATCTGGTATGCAGGAGACAGGCTTGTGTGGAGGATTGAGAACAGATCAACAACACATGATTATCTCGAAAAGCAGTAACAGACACCAGGGCTTTAAAGAAGGCTGCAACCAGAGAAGCTGCCCTGGTGCTTAGTGCTTAGAGGTCAGGGAAGCTCTTAGATCCTCCCCCCCCCCTCTCTCTCTCTCTCTCTCTCTCTCTCTCTCTCTCTCTGTGTGTGTGTGTGTGTGTGTGTAGAGATATAAATAGTGAAGCATTTAAGTAACAAACTCAGGCAGGGGACTCTGAATATGTTTCTAAGAATGTTTGCTTTAGAAAGGTTGAGTCAGGGGAAGAATAGAAGAAAGGGTATGTGATAGGTAAGGTTTTAGTTGGGGGTGGGTGGGTAGTAGGGGAGGACAGGAGGGAGAGGGAACTGGGATTGTCATGTAAATCAATCTTGTTTCTAATTCAAATAAGAAAATGATTTAACAAAAAAAAAGAATGTTTGCTTTTCCCTATTTCTCAGTTGACTTGTCTGTACTGAATCCATGTGCAGTTCACAGCATGTTTCCTGGGTTGCGGTGACAGGATGGTCAGGAAGGCTATGGAGGATAGAAATGCAGTGAAGAGCCTGTTAGTGCTGGTCCTCCTGAGTGGAATAACTTCAGTGCAGGAGAAAGACAGGGCAGAAAAAAATGCTGGGATAAGGTGATCATGTGGCCACACATGAAGAGATGTAAGAAGCAATAATTCCTCTCCAAAGAATGTAGAGTACAGAGAAAAACGGGTTTGATAGGGGATGATGAACAAGGAATGGAACTAGAAGGGCTTAGCTGTTTTATAAATCATTGCAGTTCCTTACAAGTGAATTGCATTGAATTCCACTAAAACAAAGTTTAACACAGTTAATGCATAATATGTGAATTTTAACTCACCGGTGGTTACCAAGGGCCTTAACCTAACTCTCCCTGTGCAAACTTGAGAATAAAACTGTTTCCCCTCTGTGCATACCAATTGAGAATTTTTATTAAAGTATTTATGTGCTATTGCTTATCTTCAGTGGTCTTTGTGAGAAGTCAGGCCAGCTGAGGCAAGGTATCTGTGACTTCATCTTCTGCATAGAAGGCAAGTTCCAAAAGAGAAGTCAGCTGTCACCTACATAGGAATGTAATAACAGTATAACCATGTGCACTATGTACAAACTATTTCTTTAGTTTTAATTTTATTAAATGTTGAGTTTTCATGTAAAACATAAGCAATACAATGGAATCTATGTTTATGAAGATTTCAAACCTACTGTCTTGACATCAACACACTCTTGAAAAATGACAGGACCCTGGGGAGGTGGGTTTTAAAATTCTACTTGAAGATAACTGCCAACATTGAAGCTAGCAGAGTGGATGAGGTCTTCTAGTGTCAGGAATCTGCTGGGGCATCCATTGTTATGGAGAATAAGGAAGAGACCAGAGGCCAGAGACAAGAAATCAGGGGCTGAAAGTGTATGTATTCTTAAATACATTAGGATATTGATTCTCCTTCAAAACCAGCTGAAGAGTTACCATCTCCAGCAAAGAAATCTCTTTTCGGTGCCCCACTTAACTATAGGAAAATGTCTAGACAGTAAAAATTAAGCTCCAGTAAGGGGTTGTTGAAGAGGGCTGTCTGCTCCTCTTCACGAGTTCATATGATGCTGCTGAGATAGAATCAGATCATGGCCCAAGAGAATGTAGTTAGTTAAATACATTTTGAATGCATGAAGGTGTGTGAGTGGAAGGAGGAAGAGACAGTAAAGAATGAAAAGACAGCAATGTGGGAGAGAAGGAGAGAGAGAGAGAGACAGAGAGAGAGAGAGAGAGCATATGATACATGAAGTGGAAACAGACCCTCACAACACCTGCCCCGTCTGTAGGTGGGTGGGAAAAAAGGGGTAAGATAAACTTTAAAAAACAATAGGTCCCATAAGTTACTAAGGTTCAAGTAAGCCTGGGGTTGGATGAGCCTGTGTTTCGACATGAGTCATGTCAGTGTGTAGACTTTGGAGCTGTGATGTGGACCTAGAAAAAGAAGACAGATTTTAAAACTCTGATGAAAAGCAGATGGTTGAGCATGAGAAGGCAATGAAATATCAAATTCCAAAGTATGATTTATAACCTGCCTGACCCTAGGGACCCATGGGTCCTGCTCTTTTGATGTTTTTTCCACTTCATAACCAAAGAAAAGGACTTCACCTCTTACATTAAGCACAGAAAATCCAGTGTCTTCTTGCTTCTTGAATCTGGATCAAGACCCCTGCTTGCATTGGTTCTGAAGTCCTGCTGTGTGATGGGAGCAGTGTTGCAATGTGATTAAGCACACAGGCTGCAGAGTCAGAGCAAGTACTGGACCTGACACTTCTTCATAGAAGTGGGGAAAACTGTGTCACTTCACTATGTTTCAGTTGTGATGATTAATTAATAGTATATACCCTTCTGGAGGACTCATTCATTCATTCATTCATTCATTCATTCATCCATTCAAAAATGCTTATTAAATCCCCTAATGAAGGTCCAGACCCCCACCCAGCCTCTGACTCAGCAGGATGTGCTGAGCCCTCCCCCTCCCACCACCTTGCCTGACCTTGCTCTAATTACTGGGAAGAAAATGCCAGATACCTTCCATGTGGTAAGGAACCAATAATAAGTTAGCTGGGTGCCTCTGGATACTGATAAGAGAAGAATGCAGTAGGTATGCCTCGGATGGCCTCCAGGCATAGCAACCTTTCTGCAGCTGCAGCTGACCCATTAACTCAGGCCAGGTTTCCCAGCCTGGAGGTGCACCAATTCTGAGACTGCTACTATGCAACTAGCAGATCCCCAGACATCTCCTTTGTTCTGCCCCCAATATATGGCCTGCCCCACTGCTGCTCGGGATTTCAGGCACAACACTATAAGGCCTTCATGTATCAAATTTCCAAATGCTCTATCTTCTGGAAAAGTTGTGTTTGTCATAGTAATAGTTCCAGCTAAGAAAAGAGAGTATAAGAGAAAGGAAATTGGCAATTATATATGGATAGAACAGGAAATAGGAGAAAGAACACAGGCTCACTGAGCACAAATTGGAGTTCAATCCTCATTGTTTCATTGCAAGCTTGACATGGTTAATCTGAAAGGAGGCAAGAGTGGGTGCTCAGTTGCCCACAAAACACACAGAACTGGAAGGGGGGAAATCTCAGGGAACAGTCTGTTTCCATTTCCATGTTCTGAAAACTCTTTTTATTTTTCTCAGAGAATGAAAATTCTTAAGCTCTGTTAAGGAGTCCAGGCAATACTTCTCAGAGCAGATAGTTTCCCCCTCCTATTTTTTTCTTTTAGATGGGAGGAAGTGTTTTATCATCTGCTTCAATAAACTGTGTAAAAAAATTGCTATTGAGTTTAGTCTCTTTCCTGTAAGAAACTGTAAAGTAACTGCATTCGACTTTAGATAAATTAAACACTCCCTTTTACTATTTATTTAACTTTGGAAGATTGTGGGTTTCACAGTATTGCAGAAAATGTAAGCTTGCATCGTGTGTGTGTGTGTGTGTGTGTGTGTGTGTGTGTGTGTGTATGTATGTATGTATGTCCTATTCAAGCATACATATGTGTGCTATAAAAGAAAGGAAAGGCAAGAAAAAATGTTAGTGTACAGAATGGGTCTATGTGTTTATATGTTTATAAATATGCTACTGGGAGGGACTGACAGAATCAGTTATTCTATTCTGTAAACCTGGATGTGGCATTTTCTACAGAGAACATTTAACAGAAGCACACACATGTACACAAATGAGATCCAACTAGGCCCTGTCTAAGTCATGCTTCAAATTTTATACCTCATAGCATGGAAAATAAATGCATGCTCATATTTTATTATAAGAAAGTATAGAAAAACAATCTCATCTTTGAACCAGAGAAGCTAATTTAGAGTGATGAAATTCCTTTCAAGGATCTAACACATTTGGAAGCAGGCATAATCCCCTTTCCTAATCCCTTGCCCTCTGATTTTCTAGCTCCAGTCTCCCAATGAACAATCTTTTGGATTTGTTTTTTAATTTGATTTTCAGGTACTTATTAGGAATTTTTTATCTATGTTTATTATTGATGTTGTACTATCATGTTCTTTTCCTATTGCATCTTTTTCTGACTTTGGTGTAGGACGATACTGGAATAGTAAGAAGAGATTGGTAGTATTCCTTCTTTTCATGAGGATGGAGGGATTTCTGCATACTGTCCTGTAACCCTTCTTCAGCCTTTGCTCTGAAATGTCAGCCCAGTCAGATCTTCATTGGGACTGTTTTTTCAACAAAATTTGTTGGTGGCCTTCCATAGTGTCTATATGGTAGTTTGAATGTAATTGGCCCCCATAAGCTCATAGAGAATGTCACAATTAGAAGTTGTGGCTCTTTTTTTTTTTTTTTTTTCAATTAGTATGGCCTTGTTTGAGGAGGTATTTCATTGTGGGAATTGGCTTTCTGATCTCATATATACTCAAGCCACACCCAGTATCCCTATGCGCTACCTGTTGCCTTTGGATCAACATGTAGGACTCTCAGCTACTTCTCCAGCACCATGTTTGCTTGCATGCTGCCATGTCCCACAGTGATGATAATGGAATAAACCTCTGAACAGTAAGCCACCCAGTTAAGTGTTTCCCTTTATAACAGTTGCCATGGTCATAGAGTCTCTTCACAGCAATAGAAACCCTAACTATGACAGCCTAGGCATTACACCCACATGCTTTTGTCTTGCTAATATACTAGACTTGAGTGACAAGGATCAACACAGCCCACATTTGACTAGCACCTAGCTAGGGACCTGGCAAACCCACCACCTCTGGACTTCCCTCTTGGAAGCCATATTTTATGTGCAAGCTTTTCTGTTTCCTACTCTGCACTCAGATACTTCATAATTGTAACAATGTGAGTGAAATGAGTTGTTTAGAATTGTTTGTGTGTGGGGGGGTCATAATTTATGTTTTTTGAAATTATTTAAAGTTATTTTAACAGCCTGGAAAGAGCTATTTGTCAAAAAGTTCAGATCATAAGCAACATTTTCTTTCTGAGGAGAGGCTATTGGACCCATTTATGTGATGGCACGAATAGTAGACAGTGTGAAGGCAGGGTTGGAGAACGAAGTCATCTAATCCTGTAACTACTAGATCCCTTCAGGTATGTGTTAGTGTTGCTCTTATTGTATAAGGGAGAAATCTAAGTATAAAACATAAATTTTCCTGTCCAAGGCCCTAAGAGTGGTATCCCTGGGATTCAAATTCACGTTTGGAATCCAAACTCTTTTCATGATCCCATTCTTCATTTTCATGAACACAAGCATAAATAAATAAATATTGTGATTTCAATTTACCTTTTAAATAATCTGATTCAAAATGAAGATATTACAAGTAAAATCAGTAAGGAATTTAGAAAAAGTTGAATCACTAATGAAGTTTAGTTTGACTCTTTAAAAAAATCCAGTGATTATTCAATATGATTTAAATTAACACACTTCTTTAACCTTATCTGGGAATGGGTCGTATTTTATAAATAAAACACCAGCTTTTTTAGAGAGCACCTAAATATGAATTTAGGCTATTGAACATTTGAGTGTTTGGACATGTTGAAAACAAGCTCAGATTCTAAGATAAAGAAAAACTCAGTAACTGTTTTTGCTCCTGATCAGAGCCACTGAAACCATTTCTTTCACAAGGGTCACAGGCTTAGAGATTGGGAAGTGTGGCTGAGCAGTGGGGAAGAAAGAGATGTCCTCATGGTTTGGGGTCTGGTTGAAGCTGACCTACACCCTTACCCTAAGGGTTTGACCCCAGGTCCTCAGGTCTCTGCTTTCTATAGAAAGATACACTTTTACCTGCCAAGGAGATGTTACAAACAGAGATGGAAGATGATGCCACTAAATGAAAGCTCGGGGTTGGAAGCAGGTGTGTCTCTGTGTTACTCCTTGATACAGCCATTCACAGGAGCCAACCAAAGTTCAGCACATATAACCATAAATATATACTTGCATATATCTATCTATATCTATTTAGATGATAGATAGATAGATAGATAGATAGATAGATAGATAGATAGATAGATGATACAGAACTGTGCTGATGGTCCTGGTAGAATAGCTATAAAAGCCCATTAAGGAAAACGGTCAAGAGCACATTATCTCTGGCCTTGGTAGAGACATTCCAGTTGGATCTGATCAATCATTTGGCTCAGGAACCATTCCTAGAAATGCAGGCTCAACTTAAGTCATGCTGAAAAGGTATAACTATGGAATAACTATTCCTCTAATAAGATATATACTTTCTCTCCAGAATTCCCACCCTCTAGCATAGTCCCCACTAGAAGTCATGCAGTTTGGCTGAGTCTGTCTGGCTTTCTGAGGCCTGAGTCACAAAAGCACAACTTTTTCTTTTTCCTTTTTTTGTCTCTTTCAGATGCTGGCCGGAACCTAAGTGTGCTTTTCCTGGTACTTGGGTATTGTTAATCTTTCTCTGAAGTTCTTTCCCTACCATGCTTCTCACCTCCCTGTCTTCTTTCCTTCTCTTCTCTATTCTCCTTCTCCAAACAGTGCTGATACTTACAGCATCACCTGGCCTGGGAGTTTTTCTTTTAAATGCTAATAAAATTGTCTTTGATTTTCCATTGGAATCTATTCTTAAAATGCTTTATTAATGAGACTAACAGACCCAAGTGGTACATTTATTTCCCCTGTATCATCAGGTGACAAGAGAGGAACTCCAAAATTCCCATAACAGTCTAGCTTAGACCTGAGGCTGGGTGTTGGATCAGAATGCACTAGGAACAATTTGCAGTTAGGCAAGAATACCTGGGTTGGGCTTCTTAGATGCAAAGACTGACAGAGAAACCATACATGAAAGCCTGCAGGAGGTAGGATGAGGACAAGGAAGGGAACAGGAGACTACAGGAGAAGGGTCTAGCTTTTCCTGTTGTTGGTCTAGCTAAGGTGTAGCTTCATGTGGAGGTTAGCCACTGATTGACCCTCTCCAAATGGCACACCTATAAATCTCACCAGTTTGTCTTGCCTTCAGGTGAAGAAGCTAGGCCTTTTATAATCTTGCTTTGAGATACCTGATTGTAAGCAAGAATAGAGGCTTTGGTAGCCTCAAGATTCCAGGATGAGGTAGGTGGGTAGGGAAGTAGGCTTGTGCCAGAAGTAGCTTCAGGCTAGATTCAGGTACCAACTCCCCTATTATTATTCATTTCAAGATTTTCATACAGTTTACAGTTTAAGGAAAGGGTTTTGAAATTTTCAGGAGAGCAAAGCAAACATGGGTAAAAATGACACATTCTTCTTTGGCCTGGACCCCGACTCCCTACAGGGTAGTAAAGGAGTGGTTTCCAACCCTCTTCACCTCTGCACTGAAATTCGAAGTCTCACAGCTTTTGGGTCAAGATTAAAAGATTAATTCTTTGCCCACTAATTACAAAGCAGTGAGAGTGGAGGAGGATTAAAGCTCCACATTTTAAACCTGGGGTGTAAGAAACAGCCTTAAACTGCTTGTGTTTTCTTGCTCGTTTTAGGCTGAAATATAAAGTACTTATAGATGCCTTCCCTGTCATATCCAAGGTCCACTGTCCCTGTCTGTAGCCACAGACAGTTGCGTTTCTTCTGGGTGTTTATAATGGTGTAATAATGTACGAGAAACAACAAAATCAGAGTCATGTGACTATTGATGTCAGCAATTACATATAATCACATATAATCAAATTGTCCTAGTTTGTGCAACTTATTGAGCAAAAATCACCCTTACAAGAACATCTTAGGAGGGCACAAATCTTGGCCAGGGATGTAGCCCAGTAAGGAAGCCCCTGGACACTCGTTCCCTCATAAAGGACATGGATCTTACACATACGCATTGTTTATATCAAAAGTCAGTAGTTGCCCCTTTATGGTAGGGAGGTTTTTGCTTATTTCCTTGCCTGGGTGGTGTCAGATGAGAACAAACTGAGAACCACAGCAAAGACAGCTTAAACAGCATCCATCCCTGGAATGCTAGGATTTGTTGACAGAGTTACCATGACCTAGAAGAAGCAATTTTTGGAGACAACTCCTCCCCACCTTTTTTTTTTTTCCCCAACTTTTGTATTTGAATTAGAAACAGGATTGTTTTACATGACAATCCCAGTTCCCTTCTCCCACCCATCCTCCCCTACTCCCCCCCAAATAAAACCTTATCTGTCACATATCTTTTCTGCTCCCCCTGGATGGTGAGGCATTCCTTAGGGTGTCATCAGAGTCTTTCATATAGGGATGGGGCCTAGGCCCACCCCCGTGTGTCTTGACTCAGGGAGTATTCCTCTATATGGAATGGGCTCCCAAAGTCCACACCTATGCTAGGGATAAATACTGAGCTTCCACAGGAGGTCCCATAGATTTCTGAGGTTTCCTCACAGAAACTTATGTTCCTGGGGTCTGGATCAGTCCCATGCTCCTATTTCAGCTATCAGACTGGGGAGCAAGAGTTCCCGGATGTTCAGGTGAGCTGTTTCTGTGGGTTTCACCAGCCTGGGCTGGACCTCTGTGCTCTTCACTGGTCCTTCTCTGCATCTGGGTTCCAGTTTGGTTCGGTGATTAGTTATGGGTGTCTGCTTCTACTTCCACCAGCTGCTGCATGAAGGCTCTAGGATGGCATATAAGTCAGTCATCAATCTCATAATCAGGGGAGGGCATTTAAGGTAGCCTCTCCTCCGTTGCTTAGATTGTTAGCTGATGTCATCCTTGTAGATCTCCAGACATTTCCCTAGTGCCTGATTTCTCTGTAAACTCCACCTTTTTTAACAAGAAAAAATTAAAATTCATGATGAGATAGAAACTGGAAGGTGAGAAGGAGCCTATAAAATGAAATCTAGTTTTTAAAGTGTCAAAAGGAAAGTCTATTACGTTCTTATTTTGTGTGTATTCTCCATTGGAGGAAGATATATCTAGCCATGAATCAAATTTGCAGAGAATCAAGGGGAAGCTGAATTAGGAGTTCACTTCTAAAACAGCACAAGATAACTTGAAGTGTGACCACCATGTTAGCTGTTATCAGTACATGAGAAGAATGTCTTTTGCTTCATGATTTGGGGAAAGCCTTTCTGTGATGTTGTCCCTAGAGACCAAGTCCCACGTTTTCAGATTGTGTGGGGACTGCTTGGATGCTGTTCTTAAGGGGAAGTATGAAGCGTGAGCCTGTAGGTTAAGATATCTTTATTCAGATAATACCAGCCAAGTGCAAGCCAGAGCATGCCCAGAGGCAGCAAGGTAGGGAGGCCAGAGAGAAGGGCTCCCACATGTCCCCCACACCTTAAGACACCCCACGCCTGACCAAACCTGACAGGCTTGGTTAAGCACACCTGTAGCCAGCCCTTAGGAGGCGTGGTTACGGTGTCTCCCTACAGAAGTGTGGATGTGTTGGCCATGAAACTGAAGGTGCTAATGAGCCTCCTATCAGTTACATTAGTATGCAAAAGATAGCTGTGGAGTCTAGAAATAAAATCCGTGAGCATATCAGTGGCAGGTGACAAGCACTGGGTCTTGCATGCTATCGTGTCAAAATGCTACTGAATCATAGTACCTGTGAGATGTGAGCCTCTGCCACATAGGAGAAGACCGAGTCCCACCATGCTTACCTTAACCCCTTTCAATAATACAAAAGAAAGCTTGCATTGTCGTTATTGCTGCTATCACAGATATATCTCTAGTCAGGAAAGTCTTCAGTTTTCCCAAGAATAACTGAAAGCCAGAATGTAGCCATCACCTGAGCCATCTATACAAATCCATGTGGAGTTGTCCTATCTTTATAGTTTTGGCAGAATCAAACTATTGGCAGGTAAGCTGCACGTTAAATATCCTTAATGTAGGCACCAATGTTATTTTCAAGTTACCCACAGGTTATCTCCCTTCTTGTGGGTGATAGTATGAAGGGTTTTGCTCAAATGTGCCTGGAATCCTTCAGCTCAGACGGTGGCCATCTTGGAGCATCCACAGATATTGCAGCTCCCTGAATCCTGCTGCTGTTTTTACTCAGAAGTCACAAGTTTTCTCGACAGAAACTGGAACCTCTGTGAGTTCCCTCTAGGTTTGTTTCACTTTCTTATTTAGGCACAGTTACTTTGTCAAATACTCCTTGTGTGTTACATAGGCTAGATGCTTCTTCAGTTCTATGTGCCCAGAGTCAGGTGGCCCTTTTAGTTTTTGGCTAAGTGAGATGTGGTTGTAAGAACCATTTGAAAGTTCTCTTGTGTTCTCTGAAACTTAAAACCACACCTCTTCTGGGCTGGTTGTCTTTTTCCTCTGGGTTTTTTCAATCTGGGAGGAATCCATATGGCCCTTGGAAAAAGAATTTTTAATTATATATATATATATATATAATATATATATATATATATATATGTATATGTGTGTGTGTGTGTGTGTGTGTGTGTGTGTGTGTGTGTGTGTGTGTGTGTGACCAAGAAGATGCTTGGAATCGTAACAATGTATCATCTTCCTATGAAATTATGTGAAACAAATGAAACAGAAAAGATCAAAAGCCATAGGAATTATGTACATTTTCTGACTTTTTAAAACAATGCTTGTTTATAAATTATTTGAGGCAGGCTATGATGGCACACACCTTTATTCTCAGCACTGAGGAGGCAGAAGTAGGCAGATCTCTGTGAGTTTGAGGCCAACCTGGTCTACAGAGTGAGTTCCAGGACAACCAAGGCTACACAGAGAAACCCTGTCTCGCAAAACCAAAAAGAAAAAAAAATAATTGAAACAATTATTATTAGTAGTAGATATCAAACAGCTATATCTTACTTTGGCCAACATACACTGAAAGAATAAAGCAAGAGAATTCTTTTGAAAAATTCACTACTTAACTGAGGACAAAAATTACATGTTTTATAAATATTTATAATCGTAACAAAAGTTGGTTGGCAAATCTTTTTTCTCTTGCTTCACTTTGATCCTCCTTTCTCACATGGAATTCTTTTTAAAGAACTTGTGTATATCAGTAAATGTGGTGTTTTGGCATCTGTGTGCATTGTGTAATGTATGTATGATGTTTATTAGGCTAAACACAACCATAGCCCAAGACAGTTCTTTGTGGCAGAGACTCTTAAGAGGCTGTCTTATATGAAATGTACATTGTTGTAACCATGAGTCCCCCTAGCATATGGTAGGGGGTCAGAACTTCCTACTTTTACCTTAGTACCAGCTGCTCAGCTTTTCCTATCCCTAACCCTCTTCCCCACTGTAGAATTCACAGAGTGAGATCACAGGGTAACCAGCTTTCTGTCATGGGCTTATTCCACTTTCACTTAACAACAATGATCCCTAGTTCAATTAATGTCATTGCAGATGATAGTGTGACACCCAAATATCAAACAGGGAGAGATGGTTGTTTTTCAAAATTAATTTGAAGGGTTTGACACTAAAAGATTTGAAGCCTCAGCATGGGTTCTTTTTTTATAACATATTTTTTTTATAGATTCTTTGGGGATTTCAAAACATGTACTCAAATCTCGATCACCTCAAAGTTCCTCCATATACACCCCTCACTCCTGCAGCATTACCCCAAAAGAAATCCCCCAAATTGATTAAAGACAAACAAACAAATCCCACCTCGATCTTCTGACTTTCCAACACTCTCCATTTAACCTAGTGGCATTGGGATCTGCAGTGTGTCACACAGAATACCCTTTGTCCAATCAGCCCCAACTGAAAAATGTTCATTGCAATGAGTCATTGGTCTGGTTCAAGGCCTCTGGCTCCTGGCATACTATCATCACTGGGCTCCTACTGAAACTCTTCCTGCATATCCTACTATTGCCTCTTCATGAGATCTTGGTTATATTGTTTCCCAGGACCAGTCTCTTCAGGCACTTCAGCAAGTCATAGATGAGGTAGATGTTAGGGTGGGCCAACTCAAGGCCTAGGATGTGGGGCTGGGTGCTGGCTGAGCTGGCCACTGGGACTGCTGCCCCCCTGGGTGAGGGATGGAGTCAGCTCTGCTAGGCCCATACCATAGGGCTGTTTTCCCAAGCCCATGGGGTGGTGAGGGCTCTGAGTGCTGGAGCCAACACTTTCACGATGGCTGGGGCCAGTGCTCCCAGCGTGGGTTCTTAATGCTGTTTATCAGAATAGCTTTGAATTGTTTAAAAATTGCAAGTGCCTAGATTTGATAATATTGTAGGGTGGGGCTGGGAATGGCTTGAGTTTTTAGCTCCTCCAGGAAATTTGGATTTGAGACAAAGGTTCAGAGGTGACCTAGGTACTGCTGCTGCTGTTACAGGTGCTGGTGACTATTGACAGTGCCACCTGTGAGAGTTTATCCAACTCTAGCCCCTGGCAATTTCCCCCTGGCCGTCACAGAAGCATAATGACTCAAATATGTTGAGGAAATGACAAACTGTCCCCAAATATGTTGAGGAAATGACATTAATGAAAACATATGCTCAATTTTTTTATGTAATAGGATTTTTACTAAGTAAATGTGTGTTTTTTAAAAGAAAATATACTGATTGAAATAAAATATACTGGAATGTTTATAATGATAAAATTACCTCTTGGTATTGAAAATTGCAGATATTTTTTCCTGTTCATTTATTTTTCCATTTTTAAAATAAATGTGTAAAAAGAAGGAGGTAGAAGATGTAAAGATTCAAGCATTATGCCGGCCTGCCTCTGTCACCAGGCAGAATGCACTCAGGCAGTACTCTGGTCAGCCCAGGTACCAAGGATCCCTTTAAAAGAAAGACCCCCACCCACTTATGCTCCTTTTCTATTCTCTCTTTCTCCTCTCTTTCCTGCTGTTCCCCTGGGGCAGACAGGACTTTCTTATCTTCTTCTCTTCTGTTCTCTCTCTCTGTCTGTGTCTCTTTACCTCTTTTCTCTTTCCTCCTCCACTTCCCATTCTTTTTCTTTTCTTTGTTTTTTTTTCTTTTCTTTTTTTGAGGCAGGGTTTCTCTGTGTAGCTTTGGAGCCTGTCCTGGAAGTAGCTCTTATAGACAAGGCTGGTCTCGAACTCACAGAGATATGCCTGCCTCTGCCTCCCGAGTGCTGGGATTAAAGGTATTTGCCACCACCACCCAGGCCCCTTCCCTTTCTAGTAAAACTTCTCACTTAAACTCTGTCTGCCTGGCATGTTTGTCACCTGCCTCAGTCTCCTCCCCTGTAATAGAATCCTCCAAGTTCTCCCTAACACTTTATCATAACAGATGCCTTTTCTCATTCCAAGAGTTCAGGGTGGTGCTCTTCAATATGATTATTTTTATTTTGTCCCTCTATGTTTTTCTATTAACAGTTTTATTTGTTTTTCACTAAGTCTAAAAGGCTATTAAAAATAGGAAAGAGTTTGCTGTCCTTGCTGGCAGCATTATGTTAGGGAGACCCACAGGTACAAATCTGAGATTTTAAAATGAGATTGTGTTTCCTGGAGGTGAACTCTCCACACTAAGGGAAACGATAATGTTATAATAGATTTTGTTTTCCTAAACAGAATACAAATTACTGACTATGGAAATTAAGATCTCTGAAAAGAAATAAAAATCTACCTGTTTAGTAGATCAATGTAGTTACATTTCAAACTTTACATAGCAGTGGCCTACATGTATAATACAAGTATCTAAACACACACACACACACACACACACACACACACACACACACACACACACGCCCACACACACACACAGAGAGAGAGAGAGAGAGAGAGGAAGAGAGAGAGAGAGAGAGAGAGAGAGAGAGAGAGAGAGAGAGAGAGAGAGAGACTCAAACTAGGATCACTAACACTATTACCACAGAGGTTGAGTGGCTAATCATTTCTTCTGGCCATCATTTAAGAGTCTGTAAAGCTCCTTGTGGGAAGTGTGACAATGGGAACACAGTCCCTCTCTGTAATGACCTTCATTATCTAGTACCCAAGTTCCTGCTCTTTTATGGCTCCGAGTCTTGACATATTTCAATCTTCAGCTAGAGAGGGAATTGAGTGAAGGTGTCTTTGTGCACTTTAAAAATCACGCAAGCATGGCTTAAGATGATGTTACTGGCTCTTTGGTTCTTGCCTGAAGACAAGCTAAGCTAGGGAAACATGCCAAAGCAAGACAGAAGTGTGCTGCTCTGAGGCATGGAGCACTCAGTAGGAACTGGGCTATAGATTTGAAAGCAAGCTTGTGAGACGAGTAGCACAGTGATAGAGTAAAGCAAGCCTTTCCCCGCTACATCATGGCAAACTACATTTTAGGGTATTTTAGAGTCTTTCTCCCCATGATTCCCACAAAAGGGGGTATGACAAAGAGTGCAATTGATAGCATAATGACACAGCAAGTCTTTTGAGGCTGAGGATCCTGCTTTAGTGCATGTGTGTGGTCTCACGGGTGCTTCAGTGTCTAATGTGCTAGGACAGTGTAACTGAAGCTTCAGGGATGTTTAAGCACAAAGGAGCATTCTGATCTTCAGCAGACAGAGCTACCAAGATGCATATTTTCTCTGCTTTCTTGTATCTAATTCGTTGTCCACCTGGTGGGGTTTTTTAATGATGCCCCTTAAATGACATTGAGTATGGGAAATATTGAGTGTTCTCTGAGCAGCTACCTTCTGTAACGCATGGATAAGAGCAAGAAATGAGTTCTTGGGAGGTACACAGGATTTACTAAAAGGTGGCGATATTTCTCTTTTTGACCCTTGTCCAGTTCCTATCTTCTCATAAACACTCTTCAGACAGTAAGTCGTAAGCACAATGTCTAAAGCCCTCACGTAGAAGAGCATGCTCTGTTATTATGGGCAGATCAGGAGACAGGCTATGCATATGCACAGTTGCCTCTACATTTTTAATCCATCATTTTAAATATTTCCCTTACTTTTTATTTTGTGTGTATGGTTGTGTTGCCTGCATCACAACTGTGCACTACGTTCATGCAGTACCTGTACAGGCCAGAAGAGGGCATCAGACTTTCTGGAATTGGAGTTACTGACAGTGGTGAGCTACCATGTGGTGCGGGAAATTGAACCTGGGTCCAATTCTCTCCAGCCATCTCTCCGGCCTCACTTCCATTCATTTTTAACTTTAGAGTTCAGTATGTTTTCTTTGGATCAACTTTTTTAGGCTGGTGCCAAGATCACTCCCAGACTCCATCATATTTAGCATTCCCTTTTCTCCCATCATATTTGACATTCTCTCTCTCTCTCTCTCTCTCTCTCTCTCTCTCTCTCTCTCTCTCTCCCTCCATCCCTTCCTGCCCTCCCTCCCCCTCCACCTCTGAAAATCCCTTTCCTTTATGGTTGTCAAGCCTCACCTTGTTTTTTCTTTTATTATACATATATTCATCATAGAATAATGTGGTCCAAAGCATAATTGTGAAGTGAAAAAAGAAAAAAAAAAGGGGGATTTGGACTAGGACTAGCAAGAAACAGGATTCACGTAATATTCAACACATTCTATTACATCTCGGCTTTAATTTTAAAAACAGATGTATTTAGTCTTTGCATGATAATAGCTCAAATGTATGAGGCCCCTTTACTCTGCAGAGCTTAAACGTCTGTGAATTTTACTCCAGACTATTTTCCCAGGGGTGGAGGAATGTCGGCAGAAGTGCATGAGCCACTGAAGCTACCAGCTGAAGAACTGAGCAGAGCTCCAGTAAGGCCTGAAGTTTCCTCACACGGAGGCTACACTATGGTGACTCTCTGGAGGAAAATTCCCCACATAAGGTCCCAGCAGCAGCAAAGCCTCTCTTCTGTTCTTGGATACACAGTGTGTTCCCATGGATACCGTCTGCTTATCTGAACAATTAAAATATCAAAATAAGGAGCCCATCGGTGATGAAGAGTGTGCTTCTCATCTTGATCCCAGGAGTTGATGAGCTCCGTCCCACAGGATAAGTGACAGGCTGAAGTAGCCTGTGTGTCCAGAGGTGGGAGCAGCCTTACGCTTTAATTAGAACTCAATTGTTCACCTTACTAACCATCTACATGAAATGTTTTTCTTAGGAAGAAAGCCACTAATTAGGAACAATGAATGTCAGCACACAGGCACACACATGTGAGGCGTTTTACTTCAGGTGGGAAATGGAGCTGCAGCAGAGCTTACGATATACTAGATAAGAGCGTCAGTTTCTTGGTAAACGCAGGTGGATCAAGGGGCTCAGCGCTCTTGAGAGAGTGAGAGACTATTGTGCTTGTGGAAACTGTATGATTTTTCTGAAGTGCTGGTCCTGTGAGAGAGAAAGCCACATTCCAGGATGGAGAGAAACAAAGCAGGCTGGCCTTAGCCACTGTCTCAAGGGATACACACACCCCCATATACTAGTGAAATTTATCTTTTACTCTTTCAAATACAGAAACCTAAAACAAACATTTCCCGGTGTTGACTAAGCATTGCTCTTAATTAAGAACCATTGAAGTCTTGCCAAGCAGGTAAGACTCTTGCTATGATTCCCAAGTAGCACATGGAAAATGTACCTACAGATTGGGTCCATGAGTCTAGATACCATAAGTATGTATATCCAATATGATTTGTCTGTTCCAACAAGACCAATTTCTTATTTTTTTTCAGTACCGAGGCAGCTCGTAATTTTTACCTTGAGCTTTTGTTAACTTTAACTAGAGGCCTTTGTTTTTAGAAATTAGTAAGAAAGTTAACAGATGATGTTGTATTATTTTCAATTCAGTGTATTCTTTGGATAGCTAGGCACTCGTGTGCTTTCTGTATTTCTCCAAGTAGATATAAGTTTTGTCCCTGGGTAGACAACAAAGCACAGTGGGCAACAACATACATGAGGCACCACTCCTCGGCCACTTTTCTCTATTTTTCTCATTTTCTGGGTGACACTAAGTCATCCTCCATAGTGAGCAGGATTGTTTTAGAGCACTCTGGCCCTGGCTGTCCTGAGTGTGTCAGAGTGGCTTCTAAGAGGCTACTCAGCACCAGTTTTACAGAGGAAGCCAGATTCCCATCATCTATCCTTCTGGCCATTAGAGGACTACTGCTCTGAGGCTGAGGCTAATTTGGTAGCTGTTGGTTACCTGGTCCCTCCTGGAGATGCAGCAGCAAGCTGGGAGCTTCTGGGGCTTTCCAGTGTGTTCTAAGGAGAGTTTCTGAAGGGTGGGGGCAAGGCGCTTAGCTCTAAGTCTAGCAAGTCTCCCAGGTCTCTGAATATCTCTTCTCTGAGCTGCTGACTCATCCATGTGAGTTTTCTGAGTAGATGACACCCCACCCCATAGAGGCACTATAGTCCTGTTGCCGATGATACTTGAGGAGGTACAATAGGAGGGGTAGTCTTGATAGCGGAGAAGTTTCTGTTCATGTCTGAGTGGATTTGTCTGCTCCCCATCCCAGTTCATTTGGAAAGAAGAGAATCTGTGGGAACACCATATGAGAAGGCCTTTCTGTCCTTGGAACCCTGGTGTGTTGTAGGCGGGGTGGAGGCAGAGGGTGTAGAAGACTACAGAGGTAGGTGGCCCACTAGGCAAGCCAGTGTGTGGGCCTGGGATGGACTAGGGCAGAATAGACTAGCAGAACCTGATCTAAGACTGGCCTCCTGCAAGACTGTTGTGACAGCCTCTTGGAAGAGAGGCACCAAAAGCTTGATGGACTGTGATGAGTAAGGAACATGGTTCCACTTTAAAAGTACTGCCCCTTTACACTGTTCCTTCTTATTTCCTTACAGCTTAAATCAGCCTCGCCTTTCAGCATTGGAGGCATCCCTCACATCTGCAATGAATTTTATGTCAGTCAAAGAAATTAAGCACACAACTGAACCAGTTCAATTAGATATCAATTCAGACCACTTTTTCTAATGTCTTTTGATGAGTAGATGGGCCCAGATTTCAAGTTCTTGACAGAATATTTATCATAGCAAAAATTGTTATGACTAATACTGATGATTTTAATAGATTCGTGTGTGTGTGTGTGTGTGTGTGTGTGTGTGTGTGTGTGTGTGTGTGTATGCAGGTGGGAGGGGGAAACTGTAATCTATTTTCCTTGGGTTGCAATGAGGACCTTGCAATGATAGAAGATTTAGAAGCACTCAGAATAATGCTGATTATGCAATAACTAATAGTAGCTGTTATTCTGAATTAGCAGCTTAATTCATTACAATTTAGCAGGAGATCTGGATTTGGGTTTTCTTTTATTCTCTTTGATTTGATATTATCTGTTTTATATTATAAAACTGTTGTAATTTTAGGTTGTAGACTAAATGACCACTGATGCAATTTTTTGGTCTATGTCACAGCATAGACTTGACATCATTATTCAATAGCTAAAAGTCAGTAACTAAAGCCAGTTTCTCTAAGGCTGGCAATGAAAACATCTCACCTGTTTTCCAAGGCTCACTAAGAAGGCTTTTGGTTCCTTTCCTTTCTGTTATGCATCCAAATACAACATTTTGGTAGAGGTTATGAATCACTAGTTCTTTTCAGAAGAGATCCGGTTCAATGGGAATACACAGAATTAAAGTCTTTGAAAACTAAGTCAGCACAGGGACACCATGTTACAAAAGGAACAAATGATGAAGGAATTCTGCAGCTGAGATTGACAGATTGCTGTAGAAGGTGGATTTTGGTTGAGTTTGAAACAGGTGATAGACAGATTCTAAGTAACTAGAAGAGTGGGGGACAGTATAATATTTGGGAAAATGAGATGAGCAAAGTACAGTGATAGATGTATATGAGATGTCATAGTACAATCCATAATTTTATGTTAACTGACATCAGTTTGAAAACATATTTATTATAGCCTCAAAGTGGAAACACATCACTTCTTAGACTGAGGGGACATAAACGCAGGGCGGGGGATGGGTCAGTATTTAGGAGCACTTCCTGCTCTTCCAGGACCTGAGATCTGTTCCCAGTGCCCATAATGGGCAGCTCATAATCACCTGTAACTCCAGCTCCTGTGGGTAGACTCACACAGACATACAATTATATACATAGATTTTTAAAAATTATCTTTTAAAAATGTAATATATGTGCTTATTTAGAATATGACTTGAAGTGGATCTCTGTATCTGCTTCTATCAGTTACTGGATGAAGGTTCTATGATGACAGTTAGGGTGGTCGCTAATCTGATTACAGAGGAAGGTCAGTTCAGGAACCTTCTCTACTATTGTTGGGAGCTGGGGTCACCCTTGTGAATTCCTAGGAATTTCTCTAGCATGTAATGACTCCCTCTATCAAGATACCTCTTTCCTTGCTCTTCCACTTCATCCCTGTCACAACTGAACCATCCCATACACCAGGCAGAGCTACAGTAGTCCATTCCAAGACAGGGAACAGAGATTATATTAGTGAGGGAAGTTCAAAATCATGACCAAAGAAACAGTTGACCTGAACTTGTAGGAGCTCACAGACTCTAGACCAACAGCTGGGGATCATGAGACTGAACCAGGCCCTCTGCATGTGGGCTACAGTTTTGTAGCCTGGTCTGTTTTCGGGACCCCTGGCAATGGGGTAAGGATCTATCCCTAGAGCATGAGCTGGCTTTTTGAAGCTCAGTCCATATGGTGGGATGCCTTGCTCAGCCTTGATGGGGGTTCTGGCTTGGTTCTTCCTCAGCTGAATGTGCCAGGATTTATTGACTCTACATAAAATGCCTTTCTCTTTCTGAGGAGTGGATGGGAATAGGGTGGGAGAAGGTGGGGGGAGGGGGAAAGGTAAGGGAGGGGCAACTGTGGCTGGTATATAAAATGAGTAAAAAAATATATATAAAAAAGAATGAATTGAGTATAAAGGTTATTTGTTTTTACTTATTTATTAATTCATTTATGTAGTATACATGTTTTCCATACATATGTAACCCAGTGTTCCACAGCTTGCCTCGTCTTTAACAACAGTGAAACTGAAACTCTGAAAAATAAATGCTTCTTTCACACTTATATGTAATGTAACAACTATGGCTTGAAGCTAGGCTGCCCATTATAAATGGAGCTTTATACATTAAAATTAATCTGTAGACCTTACAGAAATGTAACAATTTTCTCATTATCAAGTCCCATAATAGGCAGATCTCTTTAACTTTAACTATTAGGATATATTATATCCATATGATCAAAATCCAGCACAATAATGATGACAGGGTTTGCAGGAAAACTGTCTCCTATAGTAAATATGGTTTACAAGACCAAATTATTTCCTATAAAATAGGATGTTGGGAAATATAGTGCTGAAATGAGCATTTATAAATCTTAGGGTCACAGTTGATCATTTTATAGAAATACTTCATCATATTCTTTAATACTATAAGAAAATATCTGTCTTATTTTAGTAAAGATACTAAGAAACTCTAAATTAATAAAATAGTAAGAGTTCATTTAATTAAAATATTGTGTTAATTTTTATGCAAACATTCTTCAATCTTTTTTTAAATTATTTTAAAATAATTAAAGATTAATTATTTTATTAATATACAGAGTTTCAGAGAAGCAGTTGTATTTATATTTACCACTTATCTATTCCATGAATAAGCACTAGGTGAGCTGTACTTATTTTATTTCAGGCATTGTGGTGGAATGTACAAAGAAGCTGGCTTCCCGAAGGATAGTAGGAAATGGAACCAAGCCACTTTGTTGAAGTTGGTTATGTGGGCAATTTATTCCAGATTTAACCAACATTCTTCAATCTTATGGTGAGTTTTAAAGTATATAGTTAAAATATTTTATTTTAACTATAAATACTTTATAGTTTAAAATACTTTATTGTCCTAGAGTATTCAAATCATTAACATTTACCATGACATATCTGATTAACTTTTACTTTTTAGCCAAGAGTTATAATTGGTTATCTTCATATCATTGTATAGATTTGAAAATAGAACTGAGCCAAGACCTTGTACATATTAATCAAGTACTCTACCACTAAGTGTATCTCCAGCCCCAATCAAATGCAGTTGGGGGCATAAGTCTGTATGGCACAACAAACTATCTCTTACCCATTCACATGTATTAAATATAATTATAATACAATGTGCCATCTATTTATTTATCTCAATTTGTTCATTAATCCTTTCTTTATATCTCCTTTCCCCCTCCTCTTCCCATTTCCTCTTTTTATCACTCCTCCTCTCTTTCTACTTCTTTGGAACTATCCAGAGCAGCCTCTTCTCATCTATTTATGGGAGGAACAGAGATTTTATTCATCCTTTCAAACCCTTAGGAAAAATAAATTGAGAGCTTTATGCTCTCAAGGTAGCAGTGAAGGATTACTTATCCTACTAGTAACTGGAATCTAATGGAGATTTTGCCCCACAAAAATCACTGAACATTTTTAGTAAAGATACAGAATTCTCATAATAACATTTCCAAAGATAAGAATTCCTGTCAACATGGAGTTTTATTTTTTTTAAAAGGATGAGTAGTTGCATTGCTTGGCAAACAGAAGGAGCCACATGACTTGGAAAGAACCGCCTCTAATTCCTACCTGGCTTGTTTCTGAGACCTGCTGAGTCTTCAAATTAGTTGATGTTCTCTGGGAATCTTTCCAGAACAAAGAAGCTCAGGTGAAAAGTCCGCCTCGGAAGTTCTAGTGTTATGCTAATTCTCCATCAATTAACATCAATAGAAAAGTTATAAACACTTTGCTCTGAATTAGACTATGAGATGTTGATGTATAGAATTATACTTGAAGATGATAGGGACATGTGAATTACTACCTAAGATCTCTACATTCCAGATCCATACTATTTAAAATGCTACAAAAAGAGTTTGTTGGATGACTGCATTAAGTAATGACTTTATATGTCTCAATTAGTTGTCTGGCACATCAATAAATATTATTGATATTAATGACAATAATTATAATATTAAAACAGGAAAAGCAGCAGCTGCTAGTACAGGAAAGAAGTTAACACATTGACACATATCAGTCTCCAGAAATGAAAGGGCTTCGAGGCCATCATTGGGACCTAGGCCTGGAAAGGACATTCATATATATGAAAACATATATATATATTATATATATATATATATATATATATGTATATACGCCCCATAAAAATCATTGGACATTTTGAGTAAAGAAACAGAATTCTCATAATAAGATTTCCAAAGGCAAGAACTCCTCTCAACATGGAGCTTTATTTTTTTAAAGGATGAGGAGTTGCATGGCTTGGTAAACAGCATATATATGAAATATACACACATATACATATATGTATGTAGATATTTAAATTATATGTACATACATATACATATATATGAAAGGGAGAGAGGGAATGGCCATGAGAGAGACTGTAGGTATGGATGCCAGAGGAACCTCATCAGTGAGCAACCTTCAGAGAAACCTGCTCATAAGATTGAGAGGTATCCAGATCAAATCCCACAAAACAAAGTAAAGTATGACATCTTATGACCTTTTAGGGGTGGTACTTATGCTATGATTTAGTACAGTATAATGTAAATGATAAAGAACAAGAAGGAACCAAGTATCAAAGTGATGACTGTCAAGTCACAGCACAGATAGCCCATCCCAGAGAGAAATGTAGGATTGTATGGTCTGACATAGGCTATGGGATTAAAGATGAAAATCTGTGCTCCCTCCAACAATGATGAAGATGTTAAAGCTAGTTTTAAGGTTCAAATAAAGTTGCTTTATCTTCATACAGCAAACACGTGTTTCTATGGTTCCACTTATTCAACTGCCTAGTTAACTTTGGTCTACTCATCCATCATTTCCCTCTTCCAAATTTCTCCCTAGACAGTGTCCTTATTTTCATACTTGACTGTCTAAAAATAAACTGGTTTCTCTTCTCAGAAACCTGTCTTCCTCAGTTTTCACCTTGACTTCCTGCACCATGCCTTCTTCATTCATATCAGCCAATCGCTAAATTCCATCTAATTCATTTGCCAGTGAACATGGACTATTTACTGTATCTTTCTTCTTTGCAGATGATGTGATGATCATCTTAGTGCCAAACCATATTACTAGTAGAGCTTTTATTTGCAAATAGAGAAGTCATGGTCACAAAACTTTGAAGGTTGCCCTTTACAAATTCCTCTTGCTCTCACTTCTACTTGTATTTTTCTAGCTAGCATTAAGCTTTCTCCCTTTTTTCTCTGCTTGGCTATCTTCATCAGTTTTCCTATATGATCATCTATTTATACATATCCTGACCTCCCACAAGCCATATTCCAAAGTGTTGTTGGGACAGATGATCTGACATGCACATAACAAAGTCACTCTGCTCTTCAGAATCTTGTATCGTCACAGTCAGAGGACAAAACCTGAGGTCATCAGCAGCACACACAAAGTACGTTATGATTTGGCTACTTGCTGGCTGACTAACTCTATCCTCTAACACTTTGCACAACAGTCCCATGTACACCATATTCTCATCAGCACTTCCTAATCACTGGTGCTTGCTGAGTCAGAGTCCTGGGTTTTCAGATTTTCCGAGCTTTAAATTGCTATTACTACTTTCTGAGTTACTCACCTCTCCCCCGCTGAGTTTAACATCATCTTATATTTTTGTGAGGGCTTCTCCACCTTGGATGTCTATTGAAATAATATACTATCTTTGAATGACATCCTAAACATCTCATGTGTCCAAAGACTCTATACTTTATTTCTTTTTCTTCATAGACTCTACTTTCATCATGCATAGCGGGGCTCAATCTTTCTCATGACTTTACCGCCCAGGTGATTTCAATGTGGTCACTATTCATTGCACATGCTCTACTAACGTGCTTGTTTCCTCTTCAGTAACATTGGCATTTTTTAAATCCCATCATGTTCTGTTTTTCCCTTTCTCTCCATTTTTTTTATTGAAATTAGACACAAGATTATTTTACATGTCAATCCTAGTTCCCGCTGCCTCCCCTCTTCCTCTGCCCCCGCGCCCCCCGCACAAATAACACCCTACCTATCCCATAACCTTTCTGCTCTCAAGTGAGAGTGAGGCCTTCTATAGGGGGTCTTCAGAGTCTGTCACAGCCTTTGGGATAGGGCCTAGGCCCACCCCCTTGTGTCTAGGCGCAGGGAGTATCGCTCTATGTGGAATGGGCTCCAAAGTCTATTCCTATGCTAGGGATAAGTACTGATCTTCTACAAAAGGCCCCATAGATTTCAGAGGTCTCCTCACTGACACCCATGTTCATGGGGTCTGGATCAATCCCAGGCTAATTTCCCAGCTATCAGTCTGGCAAACAAGAGTTTCCACTTGTTCAGGTCAGCTGTTTCTGTGGGTTTCACCAGCCTGGTCTTAACCCCTTTGCTCATCAGTCCTCCTTCTCTGCATCTGGATTCCAGTTCATTTCAAGGTTTAGCTGTGGGTGTCTGCGTCTACTTCCACCAGATGCTGGGTGAAGGCTATAGGATGGCATATGAATTAGTCATCAATCTCATTATCAGGAGAGGGCATTTAAGGTAGCCTATCCTTTGTTGCTTAGTTTGTCAGTTGGTATCATTGTTGCAGATCTACAGACATTGGCCTAGTGTCTGATTTCTCTTTAAACCTATAATGGCTCCCTGTATTATGGTATTTCTTATCTTGCTCTCCTCTATTCTTCCCCCAACTCAAACTTCCTGCTCCCATATGTGCAACTCACCCCTCCTCTTCTCCCCTTCTCATTCTCCTGGCACCCTCTCTCCTCCCCTCATACTCCCACTTTGTAAGGAGATCTTGTCCCTTTCCCCTTCTCTGGGGGACCATGTATGTCTCTCTTAGAGTCCTCCTTGTTGCCTAGCTTCTCTGGCGGTATGGATTGTAGGCTGATAATCCTTTGCACTATGTCTAAAATCCATATATGAGTGAGTACATACCAGGTTTGTCTTTATGTGACTGGGTTATCTCCCTCTAGTTCCATCCATTTGCCTGCGACTTTCAAGATTCCATTTTTTCCCTCTGAGTAGTACTCCAGTGTGTAAATGTACCACATTTTCTCTATCTATTCTTCAGTTGAGGGGCATCTAAGATGCTTCCAAGTTATGGCTATTACAAATAATGCTGCTATAAGCATAGTTGAACATATGTCCTTGTTGTATGAATGTGCTTCTTTTGGGAATATGCCTAAGAGTGGAATTGCTGGATCTTGTGGTAGACTGATTCCCATTTTCCCAAGGAATCGCCATACAGATTCCCAAAGGGTCTGTACAAGTTGGCACTCCCACTAGCAGTGGAGGAGTGTTCCCCTTTCTCCACATCCTCTCCAGCACAAACTGTCATTGGTGTTTTTGTTTT
Source organism: Cricetulus griseus (assembly GCF_003668045.3). NCBI lineage: Eukaryota > Metazoa > Chordata > Mammalia > Rodentia > Cricetidae > Cricetulus > Cricetulus griseus. The sequence continues at coordinate 71,761,451 of NW_023276806.1, forward strand.
CAGCCATTCTGACAGGAGTAAAATGGTATCTTAGAGTTGTTTTGAGTAGTATTTCCCTGATGGCTAAGGATGTTGAACACTTTCTTATGTGTCTTTCAGCCATTTTAGATTCCTCTATTGAGAATTGTCTATTTAGTTCTGTACCCCACTTTTTAATTGGACTGTTTGGTGTTTTGGGGACTAGCTTCTTGAGTTCTTTGTAAATTTTGGGGATCAGGCCTCTGTCAGATATGGGGTTGGTGAATATCTTTTCCCATTCTATGGGCTGGCGTTTTGTCTTGCTGACTGTGTCCTTTGCCTTACAGAAGCTTCTCAGTTTCAGGAGGTCCCATTTATTAATTGTCAATCTCAGTGTCTGTGCTACTGGTGTAATGTTCAGGAAACAGTCCCTTGTACCAATTTGTTCAAGGGCATTTCCCACTTTCTCTTCTAATAGGTTCAGTGTGGCTGGATTTATGTTGAGGTCTTTGATCCATTTGGACTTAAGTTTTGTGCATGGCAATAGACATGGACTCATCTGCAGTCTTCTACATGCCAGCATCCAGTTATGCCAGCACCATTTGTTGAAGATACTTTCTTTATTCCATTGTATAACTTTAACTTCTTTGTCAAAAATCAGGTGTTCATAGGTGTGTGTGTTAATATCAGGGTTTTCAACTCTATTCCATTGGTCTACCTGTCTATTTTTTGTGCCAATACCAAGCTTTTTTCAGGACTATAGCTCTATAATAGAGCTTGAAGTCAGGGTGATGATGCTCCTGGAAGTTCCTTTGTTGTACAGGGTTGTTTTGGCTATCCTGGGTCTTTTGTTTTTCCATATAAAGTTGAGAATTATTCTTTCAATGTCTGTGAAGAATTGTGCTGGGATTTTGATGGGGATTGCATTGAATCTGTTGATTGCTTTTGGCAAGATTGCTATTTTTACTATGTTGATCTTACCTATCCAAGAACATGGTATATCCTTCCATTTTCTGGTATCTTCTTTAATTTCTTTCTTTAAAGACTCAAAATTCTTATGATACAGGTCTTTCACTTTTTTGGTTAGCTTTATCCCAAGGTATTTCATATTGTTTGTGGCAATTGTAAAGAATGTTGTTTCTCTGATGTTTTTCTCATCTAATGGGAGGAGAGAGAGAGAGAGAGAGAGAGAGAGAGAGAGAGAGAGAGAGAGAGAGAAACTATATTCCTCAAAATTTGAAAATCTAAAGGAAATGGACAATTTTCTGGATAAATTTCACTTACCAAAATTAAATCAAGAACAGATAAGCAATTTAAATAAACCTATAACCCCTAATGAAATAGAAGTAGTCATCAAAAGCCTCCCAACCAAAAAAATCCAGGGCCAGATGGCTTCAGTGCAGATTTCTACCAGAAATTTAAGGAACAGCTAATACCAATTCTCCTGAAAGTATTCGACACAATAAAAGCAGAAGGGTCATTGGCGAACTCTTTACGAGGCTTCGATAACCTTGCTACCCAAGCCACACAAAGACACAAATAAGAAAGAGAACGACAGACCAATATCCCTCATGAACATTGATGCAAGAATACTCAATAAAATACTGGCAAATCAAATCCAAGAACACATCAGAGAAATCAAACACCATGATTTAGTAGGCTTCAACCCAGGGATTCAAGGATGTTTCAACATATGAAAATCCATCAATGTAATCCACCATAGAAACAGACTCAAAAAGAAACCACATGATCATCTCAATAGATGCTGAAAAAGCCTTTGACAAAATACAACACCCATTCATGATAAATGTCTTGGAGTGATCTGGAATAACAGGACCATACCTAAACATAATAAAGGCAATATGCAGTAAACCAACAGCCAACATCCAACTTAATGGAGAGAAACTCAACATGATTCCCCTAAAATCAGGAACAAGACAAGGCTGTCCACTCTCTCCATACTTCTTCAATATTGACCTTGAAGTTCTAGCTAGAGCAATAAGACAACAAAAGGAGATCAATGGGATATTAATTGGAAAGGAAGAAGTCAAACTTTCACTATTGGCAGATGTTATGATAGTCTATACAAGTGACCGGAAAAACTCTACTAAGGAACTCCTACAGCTGATAAACACCTTCAGCAAAGTGGCAGATACAAGATTATCTCAAATAAATCAGTAGCTCTACTATATACAGATGATAAATGGTTTGAGAAAGAAAATATCAGCATTTTTATTGTATCTTATTTTCAGGTCTACTCCCCCTAGTACAGCATGGATCATGCTGTCTACCTCTAAAATCCATGAACCAGTCTGAGGACTATCTGCTGCATTTGCAATCCTGCTGTGCTATTTTTGACCCTTCCTATGTCAAGTGCATACTGCTAATTTATGGTTTGTATTTGTGAAAGTTTGTTTTTCTTAGTTGTCTTTTTTTTTTTTAGTTTTGAAAAACAATTAAACGTAACCTCATCAGTTCTATACATGATTGCTGTTTGAAATAATTTCATTATGAAAGCCAGAAAAAAAATTAAATCCAAAATTAGGAAAGAGCTGCATGCTCTGGAGTTGACTAGAAAACTCTGAAGTCCCCTGCGGAAACTCATGCCAAGATCTATCACTTTTCTTTCACCTCTTCAGGTTTCCTTAGAATTTTCTAAGCCATCATTTCCTTGTCTGATTGCTGTGACAAAATACCTGTGAAAAGCAACTTAAGGAAGAATGAGTCATTTAGCCAACAGCTGGAAGCCATATCTCACTCTCATCATTGTGGCAACGTCACAGCAGTCAGAGCTCAACGCAGCCATCACACTGTGTCCTTAGTCTGGAAGCAGACAGAGATGACTGTTGCTGTTCAGCTTGCTTTCTCTTTTTTATGCCGTTGAAGGTGTCAACCCATGGAATAGTGGCAATCTCCGCTAATCTGATCTGGAAGATCATGAGGAGACACACCTAGAGCTATGATTGCAGGGTGAGTTTAAGTCCCAAGGCACTGACAATCAAAATTAACTATCATAACCACTATTATATTTTTTTCTGGTCAAACTTTCATAATTCAGGTATTAAAGGAAATAGCTCAGAAGCCCTTATTATGTATTCATGTATTCGTTCATGATTACCTAGCACATGTAATTCTTCATTAAAGTTATGTTTTACCTATCTAAAAATATATAATGGATGTCTTAAGGGTTTTGGGGTGTTGTGTAAGTATGTGTTTGGGTTAGTGCTGTGATGAAATACCATGACCAAAACCAAATTCAGGAGGAAAGGGCTCATTTGAATTAAACTTCCACATCAGTGTTCATCATTGGAGGAAGTCAGGACAGAAAAATCAAATATGGCAGGAACCTAGGGGCAGGAGCTGATGCAGAGGCCATGTTTAACTCTGCAAAGCTGTATTTCTTTGCCTACCTAAAACACCTGACTGGTCTAATAAAGAGCTGAGTTCAATAGCTAGGCAGGAGAGAAATAGTTAGGGCTGCCAGGCATTGAGAATAAATAGGAGAAAAAGAGAGATCAAAGCACGAAGGGCCAATCACCAGCTACACAGCAAAGTCACAGAGTGAGAAGTAAAGAAAGGCATGTAGAATGGTAAAATCTCAGAGGCAAAAATTAGATGGGATAATTTAAGTTTAAAAAGCTGGCTAGAAACAATCCAAGCTAAGGCCAGACATTCATAAGAAAAAAATAAGCCTCTTTGTATTTATGTGGGAGCTGAGTGGCAGACTCCCCAAAGAGTAAAGAGCCCTAGGAGCAAAGAGTAACAACTACAACATTTGGTTGTGACTCATTCATATCCATCTGATTTGATATGAAGGTCTTGGGAAAAGACCTTCTTGCATGTAGGACTGAGGGTTCCCCTGTAGGGAGTTTAAAGGAACCAAGGAGTAGCCAATTGCATCATAATTATTTGCAATATATTACCCAATGCTTGCCTCTGTGACATCCCTGACACTTAGTAAGTAGCTCCCTGGAAATACTTTTTTCTGGCATTGGACAGTCTCTCTTAAAATGCCCCATTTGTTGATATGATCAAGACCAACAGGGAGCATTAGACTTTAGGACTGTTGCAAGCTCCTCTGCAAAGACAGTGGGAGTATTTAGTCCATATTTCTTGACATGCCAGGATCCAGTCACCCAGAAGGGCATTCTTTATTGGACCAAGTGCCTTCTGTCTCTGTTGTGGCCCCAGCATAAGCAAGTTGGTACACAGTATGCCAGCTGCCACAGAGTGCTACACTTTCTATTCCATGGGAATTTGTACTCAATCCAGAAATTTAGTAAAAGGCTCAATGGGCCTCTGTCTTACATCCTTGATGTTGGCTGTGTTCCCTGAAGAGGGCACAGCCTTCCAAGATCCTAGGCCATACTGATTGAGAGGAAAAGTATCAGCCCAGGACCTTCAAGACCAAGTTCTCATCACAAAGGAGATTTATTTGCTCAGAGGGACAAAGGGCAAGGAATAAGAGACAAACACAGGGGATAGAGGAGGAGGGAGAAGGGGAAGAGAACAAGGGAAAAGGCACAGGGTATTTGTCCTGTAGGAACAAAGGTCAAAGGTCTGCCTTTGGATAGGGAGAAGACAGTCCTAGAACATGGGAGATAGGCAGTTTATAAGTGTACAAGGGGATATCCCATGTTAGGATAAGGTGATTTATTTTAATTGGGTGTGTTAATTGGATGAGACAAAGGGGGTTTTTGCTTGCTGGACTTCACTGGACCTTAGTAGTAGTCAGCCTCAGGAGGAGGAAGTGGAAAAATAAGTGAATATACCTTGGTGGCTAGATTTAAGAATGTTGGGGGGGATTTTTACTGCTTTGTGAGTTGCACCAAGACACGTGGATCAAAATTACTTTTTCACTTCCTTCTGTGTCAAAGTGAAATAACAGGAGGAAGTAAAAGATTTAATAGTTGTTGAGGATGCCTTTGTGCCTGTTATCAACCTGTATTGGAGTAGAGATTGACATTTTGTTTGCAAGATTAGCATTGCAGACTATTCCAGAAGATTTGGATCTATGATATGATATTCTGTTTAAAAATTTAAATGTTAGGTGCATAAGAAGCCTTAATGGTTGCTCTGTAACTTTTACATCTAGTAGCAAACATAACCCTGGGAGTCATCAAATTATGGGCCAAATGCCACAATATCTATTCCAATATATTGGGTTTCCTTGGTGGTGTTTCCTGGGCTATTTTAGTAGGAAGAACTTGCCAGCTCTGTCCAAATGCAATAGCATCCACTCTAGTATGTGAATTTTTCTTGGTGTTTTCTGAGTGGGAATGGCTGAATCCAGTGTTGTTAAAAGAACCAGAAGAATGAAATCTTAACTTGCCTGTGTAGGACCCCAGAGTGAATCCCAGTGTCAGGTACCATTTTATGCCTATAATTATACCTGAATACCCCACAGGAGAACTCCACATACGCACAATGTGTCTGTTTCAACCAGAATGGTCATGATTGAGGAGTTTAAGCAAGGGCTTGCTATCACACAAAAATTTTGCTGAATAAAGCAGAATGTTCCAAACTTTTTGAAGTGTCAAGCTGTTTTCAAAAATACAAGCATTATATTGTACTTTTGGCAAGTACATCAACAGAAAAACAACATTCCGAGTGGGTGGGCTTGGTGGAATCTAAGATCTGAATCCTGGTTGGGACCCTGGAAAAGAAGAAATTCATTACTCTAGCACATGTGAATTCTCTGTCATTTCTAGCACCAAAAGAAAATATTGACAGGGAAGAATTTCATACCATGTGGGTGATTGTGATGAAGAAGCCAGGAAATTCTGAAATTCTCAGTATCGATCTCACCTATCATATTTTGTCTTTCACAGATACAGTTTACAGAAATTGCAATGGATATGTAAGTTGCTGCAATGTATTGAAGAAGAAAGGAACTTCATCAGCACTTGCAAGTCATGTTCTTCAGGACAAGGAAACTTATTTAATAGAGGGATAAGATTGACAGCTGTGAATGATAGCAACCTTTTCTTGTCTGTGGACAGTGGCAGGCAGATCTCAGTGAGTTTGAGGCCAGCCTGGTCTACAGATTGAATTGCAGGACAGCAGGACTGTTAAGCAGAGAAACCCTGCCTCGAAAAACCAAAACCAACCAACAAAACAAACAAATAAGTAATAAATAAACAAACAAAGAATGTAATCCCACTGTTTTTAGGACGAGAGAAGAAAAGAGGGAGAAGGATGAGGCCTGCCAGAGCCATGCTTGCCGCAGCAACTGAGCTGGCCAGAGGCCCTTCACTGATGAATTTGCTCAAAATACAGAGGAGGTCCGGAGCCTTCCAATTCAAAAAACCCTGAGGGCTCATACTCGCTCGGGCCAGCTGTTTCTATCTTCCCGAGTGTGTTGAAATCCATGGTGATAGATTCTAATAACTGCTTTGCATATGGAAACTGACACCTGTCATCTTGACAAGCAGTCCACACCTGCTGGATGGTTTTAAAGCCCTGAGGATAACATGCTAAAGGTCTCTCCAGGTAGGATTTACATTCACTGAAAAAAACAAACTTTAGGTTGTTGGTTTGGCCAGCAATCATCGTGACTAGGACAAAGCTGTGAAAACGGTTCTAATGGTGGTGGTGACTAAGATTCTTCACTTTGTAAGCTACAATGTTCAAACCATGCATTCAAGGAAGGATAGAAAGAAGACAGCAAGAAGCCTTTACTGTGACCTCACTGTGACTTTCTCCTCCTTGCCTGAAATGTCCTCTTTTATGACACAGCAAGAATTTCTATCAGTGCATCAGTCTTGATTTCCTCCCTGTTCTCCCCTTTTGACTTTTATCTCCATCTGCCACTAGAAAACCTTGTGTGCTTTAACTGTTCCCCACAACCCTCCCCCACCCCCTGTAGACACCCAGTTACAGACATAATAATAGGATAGAAGGATTCCGACAAGGAATGTCCAGTCCTAACTTCCTCTCTCTTTGCATTTTTCAAAGCTCTCACCCACAGCGCTACATCAAACATGCCTTCTATAGAAAACCAAGGATTCATCTTAGGAACTCAGACCAAAACTTTTCTAACTCAGGCATTTGTGCTTGAATTCCTTTCTCTTTTGTTATTCACTTAGCTGTCTGCATTTGAGTCACTCTTTGACCCAGCAACAAATTACCCATTCAGTCCCCAACCTCCTCTCATTTCTTTTACCAGGAGGTTCCTTTACTCTGTAGCACTCACATCCCCTAGGTTTGGGTGCCAAATTGCCATCATTACCAGGGTGTCCCCAACAAGACTGCAGTGCCTGTGGCACTGAACTGAACCACTCCGGATTTGGTTTCAGGGAACAGCATGTGCTTTATTGCATAGGAGCAACTATTTACCTACCTAGTTTACTGACTGTGATTGCTTAGCACATGACTTGGGAATGCTCATATCACCAGTCTCTATGTGGAGGAAGCCCGTTAAAAGTGATGTGCAGAGTGCAAACTAGCTATGGGCTAGTCATGATAGTTCAGAATTCAGTGTTCTGACTTAAATAGCATGCTTCTTGTTTAGAAACACAGCACGCCGAGGAGGCCAACCGCATACACATATATAAGCTTACACACACATATAATAACACACATGCGCACATGCATGTAAAATAATTAGGCAAAGGATTTGAACAAGTGTGGCCTTAAAGAAGACAAATGGCTAACAGGTAAATAAAAAGATGCTGTGCATAACTAGGGGAAGTACAAGTAAAATTCACGATTCGATATTATGTTACAGGATGACAATTCAACCATCATTAGGATGATGCTAGCCAGTGATAGCAAGTATCTGGAGAAACTGAGTCCCTTCTCAACTTTTGGCAGTAATATAAAATTGTGAAGACAGCATAGAAAACAATATGGAAATTCCTCAAATATTAAAGGTAGAACCACCATATGCCTAAGTAATCAATGCTATGCTTGGATGTTTACTGAAATCATTGAAATTAGAATCTGAAAGAGACCTTCTGTGTTCTTTGCAGCTTTGTTTACAATAGATGTAGAAGGGACCTCAGTGACTTCCAGAGAATAAATAGCTGAGAAGACTGTTGTTCAAACAGCGCAAACTATTCAGCATTCAAAACCAAGTAAAGTCTGCCTTCATGTGATAACACAAAGGGACCTGAAGGACATTTGCTGAAGAAATAAGCTACTTACTGAGTAAAAATACTGTGTAATTCCTATTACATGAGGGTTCCAAATAGCCAAACTCATAGGAACTGAGGATTAAATGATGGTTGCACATGACCCAAGGAAGAAGAGATAGACTTGTTGTCCAACAAGTATGAAGTTTTGATTCTACATGATGAAAAATTTCTAAAGATTTGTTCTACAATAATGTGTTTATAATTACCAACATTGTCCACTTAAAATTAATAAGGTAGATCTCCTCTTGTATGCGTTTTTAAAAAAATAAAGCAACTTCTAGGCTTCCTATTAAAAGACTTTAAAATGAACTCTACTGTTCAGTTTCTAAGTGAAAAACAAAGAAACAGAACTGCTTACTCAGTGTTAACCATGTTGATTGCAGCCTGGTTCTTAGACCTTATTGCTAAAATTTGCATGCTAACCTACTTGCTAGATGGTATAGGAAGGATTGCCAATGCACATGTGAGTGTGCTCCTGTATGCATAGGTGCATATTTAATTTTAGAGAAACAAGTACTCTCAGTGTAGATGTTTTTCCTTTGTCCATAGTTCAGCAGTAATTTTGACAAGAAATGTTCAATTTCATTTCTAGTCCAAGCTTCTCATGTTTCAATATGCAGCCTCTTAGCAATTAGAGGAAAGCATCAAACCCATTATTATGAAAGGTCCTACAATTATAGATAGTAGTTCATCAATAATTATAGCTTTCAGAGAAGCCATTATGTAAAGCTTCTTTATAGATATGTCATGATTCTGGCACATTAAGATATTTGAGAACAACTTCACAAGAACGATGGCATGACACCGAGACTTAATGTTTTAAGATGTACATCACAATGAAGATACCAGTAGAGGCTTATCAATAACAGCAGTGTTTGTCTCTGTAATGTAGAAACATGATCAGAATAACAAAAATGAAAACTAATTGACCCTTATAACTTATATTGATTCCAGTTGTATTTTGTAGAAGTTTTTCTTCTAATTCATTTCTTTCATTTCATTCCACAATGTCATATGTTTTTGTAACCAAGTACAAAATAATATGCTCATATATTCTGCTATATGACTTTTGGACATATAGTAAAGATACTATATCGTGTTTTTAACTTATTTTCCTTGTTTTCCATTGTCTTGAGTTCTAAGGTCCTAGACTTTGAATTCATATGGGAGAAGTATTCAGACTTCTAACAGGGGCATCAATAGAGGAACACCACACCAACAACACAGGCAGTAAGTTTCTAGGTGCTCTTAGTGTCACAAAAACATTCCAAGCTGGCCAGCATGCTGCTGTGTTCTGCTTTTGGAGGTCATATTTCTAAGATGACTTCACCTATTTTTTTCTAGAGGAAGATTGGACTTGGCTCTTTTGACTCACAAGGCATGTAGAACTACATTACTGTAGGCTGTTATTTCCTGACACCCACCAGAGCGCAGCCATGAGTATTCCTAGGTTCTTCTCAGATTTGATGTTTTTTCCTTGCATTGTGGAAGCTAAAAAGAGTGGAGAATTTTGAGCTCTAGTTTATTTGGTAAAAGGGTTGTGGCTCAGGACCTAAATGAGCCTTAATTCCTCAATGGACCAATCTAATGTATTCTTTGAACTGAGTGATGCTAGGCTATGCAAAGGATGTTCTATGATAGTGCAATTTTACCTTAATGGATAATTGCCTTTTCTTTCTCCTAACTTTTACCCTCTTTAGGGCTTTATTACACAGTCCTCCTGGTTCTTGCTATAGCTTACTCCCTGTGTTGAACTAGATAGAAATGAATCCCAGCACTTTAACTTATATTCCCTCCCATTAAAAAAAAAAAAGATCATAACATGATTTTGACATTCTGGAATTCTGATGTTTGCCTTACTATGTTCTTGGGCCACTGTAGGCTTTTGAGCCTAAATATTTTACAAGTATGTCATTCTTCTGTCTAATATCTTTCCACAACAAACACTCAACTGTCTGGGCTTCCCTTACTAATTCATTTTCTTTCTACATTTTGTTATGAGGGTCCACTCTGACACTACACTTGATCTCATATGTCCATACTTTTGTGAACAATTTAGAAACTGAGTCTAGTTTACTGATTGAGAGTAAGGGAGATAAGGTATCAACTTGTTTGACAGAAATTTCTGCAAATGCAAGGAGACATCCTCATCAAATGCTTGGACAAGAGTTTAGAGTCTTTGATGTCAAAGCTTCATCCCATAAGACAATCTTGGTAGATCAAGGGTTCAATGATGAAGAAACCCCACCCCTCCTGAGTTTTGGTATGGAGGAAGCCTTGGAGACCTTTCCAAGTGACTGTCTATAAAATCCCACAGCAAAATGGATGAACCCTCTGACATGTGATCTGCATTCATGCTAGATCTTGGGCTAGGCATGACTGAAGAGAACCTGGGTCACTTCTCATTTGCACTGAGGAAGCGGACAGCAAACGGGGACTATAAAATTGCAATGTCTGTTGCCAGAGAAGCTCTCACCCCTGAAAGTACCATAATAGTCCCAAATAGCATCACCATCTGGAGACAAATGTTCAAACATGGTCTTGGTGCAGGGGGAAGGGGTGTATGTATTTCACATTCAAATTACAACAATGACTTAGGTCGGTTAAATCAAACATTTTCCACATACATAAATTGTTACACTGGAGTATAATATCATGTAATGATGAAAGAGTTGAGACATAGAATTAATTGTATCATTATAAACACACTTATCATTCCTGAAATTGAATTGCTCCCCAGATAAATGCTTATCTTTTAATTCAGTTTATAACCTCTGTATATTCGGAAGCAGTGAGAAGTTTTATTTTTAACCCACTTCCCCAATTCAGTATACACAGTGCTTACATACACTTTAAAAGTAATATAGCAAAAATATTAAAAATTTAGATGCATGGCATCTTCAATTTTTCACTTGAAATATTGTTTCATTTATACATCTCATCTGTTTATGAATTACATTCACGAATAACTACTTTAAAAGTTATTTTGGACTGACAAGATCGCTCAGAAGGTAAAGATAGTTGTCGCCAAGCTGGATGACCTCAGTTTAATTCCAGGATCCACATGGTAAAAGGAGAAAACCATCTCCTGCAAATTGTTCTTTGACCAACACACTCACACACACACACACACACACACACACACACACACACACACACACACGCACACACACATGCACTCACATGCAAATGTACACAAAAATAAATAAAAATAAATCTTAAAGCCTTGGTCATAAAAAGAAATGCAACCTTAACTGATCCATAACATGAAATAAACATGAATAAAGATGAAAGAATATAAACTAATATTTTAGTAATTGACAATGGTAACTGCAATCATGATGATATATAGCTAATATGTCTGAATACATGCCATCTGCTATTCCCTATATAATTCCCTGCAAGTACAGAACAATACTTCACAGACTGTGAAAACATCATGCATCCATTGTAGCAGTATCTAGAGGTCAGAATGTGTGCACAGCTTAGCTGGAGTTTTGCTTCAGGATTTCAACAAGCTTTGGCCATGGTGGTCAGCAGACCTATGGCATCATATAAGTATCGGCTAGGGGAAGATCTGCTTCCAGGCTTCCAGAGGTTTTGGCATCACTGTATCCCATCTGCACCACACTGGAGGCTTCATTTTTCCGCTTGCTGTTGGTTTCTTTGAATTTCTTGGTTTATGGATCTTCCCAACATAGCAGCTTACCTCACTGAGTGAGTGAGAAGAGGCTGTGTGACTTCTCTAGCTGACAATAGGCACCACTGGCAAATACATCTGTGTATAGTGCATTCATAGGTAATCACCTCCATCTCCCACTTTTGCTGTGCTCGCATGGTCACAAAGCCAGCCACAAATTCACCCCCACTAAAATGGAGTGGGCAACATAAGGTACAGTAACTTTGGAATTAGGAGAACTGCCTCTAGTTTGTCCTTTATACGCCCAGCACATATTTAGTAAAGAAACTGTTCACATGAAGGTTAAACAGCTTAGCATTCTACACATGTTTCTAGTGTAGAGGCTTGATAAATGTGGCTTGATTCCAAATGGTGCAGCTAGAAATCCAGATTTTTGCCTTTATTACACGAATATACACTACTCACCAATAAATAAGCTTTACATCATAATAGGCTCAAGAAAAGGGAAAATCAGGCTGGTGATGTACCTCATCAGTTAAGAACACTTGCTGCTCTTGTTGAAGATGGGGTGGATTCCTAGCTCCAATATCTGGCAGCTTGCAATCTTGCAACTGTCTATGAGTCCCACCCCAGTGGATTCAATATACTCTTCTGGCTTCCATGGACACCATGCATGTATATGGTACACATATACACACATGGAGCAGGTACTCACACGTATGCATTTAAAAGAATTAAAAAATTAGTCATGGTACATATCAATAATATTTTTAAAGGGGAGATCCTTTTAGGTATGATAGAAATAACATCTTAATGGACTATTAATATGTTTATTCATATCTATTTTAACAAGCAGTAAATGCCCTCTCAGTTATTTACAAATAATTGCTCCTCCTAACCTTGTTTGTCATCAGACTATGTTGATGGCAATGGCACACTTCTTGTGTCCACTCATCATCATCGAGCACAAGACCGATTTCTTCAGTGATATGCTTCCATGTCTGAAAGATGAATCTAATGCAGAGGTTTTTTTCCACACATGATTTTTGAATTATTTTAAAAATCTCATTTCTAAAAAAGGGGGAGATGAAGAGTGAACCTGATGATCTTAGTAATTAGCAGGGCAGCTGACCATCAGCTGTGAGGTACTTGAGCCTTTGCAGACCACCATCCGAATTGTGCTGCCCACCCACTCTCTCCAGATATTTTGCCCCTAACCAGAATCAATTGCATAGTTTCTGTTTGAGTATATTCCTACCAAGGGTATCCAGGTATGAAAAATGAAAAGATTGATTCGGTCTGACCTGGTTTTAGGTACGTGTGCAGTAAGACAAAACTGCCTATACTAATTGGGATGTATAATGGGGAAAGACATACACAAGAGAAAAACAATTACATGCCCTAATCTATTAACCATGACAGAGATCTGTTTTCTATGTGCCCCTAAATTACCAAACTTTTTTTTCCTCTTGAACCCCATAAAAGGAAGTCCCACACAGTAACTGGTCTTTGAGTACTCCCACTCATCTGACCCAAGGTCCATCTTGTCAGTGTATCCTTTTCTAATCTGTACTCTTGATTTGCCTTGAGTAAAGTCATGTCTCCATGTTTGCAAATCTGTAGGAGCCTGTATTTTCAATCTTTGCACAAGTGGCCCAGAACCTGAAAACACTTGACTTGAGCCCTGACCACCAGAAGCAGAAAATCTCAGATCCAATGTTAACATAGCACTGACTGTCACACTGCACTAGGTCAGTGGCAATGGCAGTCATAGTAACACAAGAGCATATAATTATAACTGGACTTTACTGGCTTATTATGAAAGCCACCTTACAGAGTTTATATAGGTTATCCCATGCAAACATTGTTTTACTGGTTAATATCATTGAACGAGTATAGAGCACACCCCCTACTCTCATCCACAGTGTTCACCTCTAAGCACAGTAACTACACATTGTGAGGTGCCATTGGCACCAGGGAAATAAACGTGTTGCAGATCATCTTCCTACAATGAAACTTGATGTAAGATTTGGATGATCTGATATGGAAAAAAAAGAGAATTTCATTTCTCATTGACATTATATGATTGAAGATTTTGAAGCATTTTAGTACTGTTAACAGCATCATTACCCACTGTGAGTTTTATGAAATACAGAGTGGGGCCTTAGAGATACAGATCATATCTGTTGCTAAACATGGTGTACCCAAACAGCACTTAGAATGGCCGAAGAGCTGATACCAGAAGGGAGGAAAGCATCACTACTGATACCAGAAGGGAGGAAAGCATCACTAATGCTAGCCTCCCCCCCCCCCGCGCCCCCTGCTACTGAGCATACCCACTGGTACTCAGAGAATGAGGAGTATACACAGTGATAGGGCACACTGAAAGGCTATCTATTCAAATAGGTTTTCTGAAAAATCATTCATAAACAAGCATCATTACAAAGCATCAACTTAGTGCCAGGCAGTGTTTAATAAATTATGTACCATGCAAACTAAATATTGGCTAGGTTAAGAGACACGATAGAATATGCTGCATAGCACGAGAAAATAAAAGCCACGGACAGAAACTCAGGCAGTTGGACCTGTGTGTCCCTCTTGTGCTACTCAGTCCTAGAACTAATTAGAGTGATCTGGGGCATTCAGAAAAGATATACATATTTTGACCATTTATGAGACTAATCAAATGGCAGTCTCAGGGGGTAGACCCCAGGCTTTCATATGTTTTACACCCTCCAGTGGTTTCACAGGTGCAGTGAGGTTGATCACTGCCTGAATGTTACACAGTCAGAAGGACAAAATATTATTTGGTGAGCATACTTTTCGCATTAAGTCGCTGACACAAGTCTCAAGGAAACCTATCAAAAGTAAATAGCTAACAGAATGCACTTTGATCTTTTCAGATGAATCAGTTCATCTTGGATTAATAGAGTTTCCTCTTCTTTGTGCTGCTGTAAGGAAATATTTCATTTCTATTGGAATTTGAGGTCATGCCAGCCAATGTGAGCATTTTTTCTAACATCGTGTACTTTAATAACCGCTTCAATAAGCAGACATTTAAACTGTGGGGCTCATTTTGTCACTAAGTCCGTGTTAATTTTCTCACTGAATGTCAGCACATACTGTGATCTTTAGATGTCTCACTTCTCCTGTTTCTGAGCACAAGATCATGGGGTTTTTCTGGCCTTTGGATAAAAGAATTTCAAATTGATCCCACCAAAGCCACTTCTAGACTCACAGCATGGCAACAGTAAACTTCTAGTGGTGGACATGGAAAAAACTACTAACCAAGTCAATCTTAACTGGCACTGATACAAATTAACTACAATACATGTACCAGACACTAGACTACGTCATTTACATCCACCTGTCAGTCATTTCCCAAATATATTTATTTCCATTTAATAGATGGGGAAATAAATTTCCTTCAGCAGGTGAAAGACAGAAGTCATGTTTATGAATTGTGAAATTTGGAATGCCACAGATTACACTTAAAATATTTTATATTCATTATGTGCATGCACGAGTCATGCATATGTGTGAGGGCATGAATACCCCACAGCTTGCATGTGAGCATCAGAGAACAGCTTGCAGGGCTTGCTTCTCTCCTTCCACAATGTGGTTTCTGAGGATAGAATTCAGGTTATCAGATTTGTCAACAACTACTTTATTCACAGAGCCATTGTACTGGTTAGGTTTTGTCAACTTGAAAGAAGGTAGAGTCATTTTTGAAGAGAGAATTTCAAGTGTGAAAATGCCTGAACCACATTGGTCTGTAGCCTTCACTAATCGTAGGTGAGGGAGGGTCCATCCCATTTCGGGCAGTGCCACCCCTCAGCACGTAGTCCTGGGTGCTATAATAAAGTAGGCAAAACAAGCTATGGAGAACAAGCCTGTAAGCAGTGTTCCTCGATGGCTCCTGCTTCAGTTCCTGACTCTAAGTTCCTGCCGCAACTTCTGTCAGTGATAGAGTGTAACTTCAGAGTTGTAGACAGACATAAACCCTTTCCTCCCCATGTTGAGTTTAATCATAGTGTTTTATCACAACAGTTGAAACACTAAGGCAACCATCTTGCTGGCCCCTAGAATACATTTTAAAAATACATATTTCATGTTTGAGAAGTCAGCATTGATATCATTAGTATATTTACTGATTGGGTTGTTCGATTTCTTATTATTTACCTTTTGTACATCTCAGATATTAATCTTGTCAGATGGATAGCTAGTAAAGAATTTCTCCTGCTTTTCAGGCTGTATCCATGCCTTTTTTGTGTGTTTCCACTGCTGTGGAGATGCATTTTAATTCTACAAGTAATCATTGAAATGGTCATCTTTATCTCCTATGCTAAGGTCCAGCCAGAAAGACCTCTTCCATTTCTATGTCTTGAAGTGTTTCCCTAATGTTTCCTCAATCATTTTTAGAGTTTCAGGTCTGATGTTAAGATTTTGAACCATTTGGACCTGAGTTTTGTACAAAGGTAAGGGATCTAGCTCCATTATTCCATATGAGAGTATTTAAATATCCAAATACTATTTGTTTAAGCGGTTGTGTTTTCACTTTTATAAGTTTTGAGTATCTTTGTAGAAAATCAGTTGGCCTAGCCAATTCATGACTCTGCTGCTCCATTCCACTGAACTACATGTACAGTTTTGAAAAACATGAAGTACAAATGGCCAACTGGCCTAAAAATGTTCACCATCCCTAAATCTCTGAGAAATCCAAAGTAAAACTACATTGAGATTCCATTTTAAGTCAGCTATGGTGGCTACCATCAAGAAAACAAATAACAAATTCGGGTAAGTACAGAAGAAAGGACCCTGTGCCTGCTTGTGGGAATGCAGGCTAGTTCATCCTCTGTGGATAGTAGTATAGAAGGCCTTCAAAATGCTAGCTGTATATCTATCAGATGAAACAGCTACATAACTAACTCCTGGGAAGCTGAGCACACAAAGGATCATCCAGTTAACATGTCAGGGTTACTTGCTCATCAACATTTAGTTCAACATTTCATTTTTCACATTGCTGAGTTACTGAACCAACATAGGTGTCCAACAATATAGAAAAGGATCAAGAAATGTAACACACACACACACACACACACACACACACAGAGAGAGAGAGAGAGAGAGAGAGAGAGAGAGAGAGAGAGAGAGACTAGAACATTTTTAGCTATAAAGAAAATTAACTTATAATGTTTCTAGGAAAATAGATGTAACTGGGTTTGATATCAATTCAGTCTCAGACAAATATTATGTTTTCCCTGTGTTTCCAAGATTTTATATTGGTATATAAAATAATAGGTTTATAGATGGTATAAAGTAGAAATGAAATTGCATAGTTGACAAATGAGAGGAGAGGTGAGAATGGGGAAGGTAGGCAGTATGGTTTGCTTGTGCTTAAATTCCTCTTGAAGTAATAGGACCTGCCTTAAGTACTCATATACTTGTTTGAAAATGTCCACATGTAACCCATGTACAGTAGCAGTACATCACTGGAAAAATAAGTAAGTATGCATTTATATTGCTACTTTTCAATATGTTTTAGTCCTTGGCTTAAAGTATACTACATTAAGTATAGTCTAAGAAGAGTGGTTTTAGCATAAAAGAAAACTGGATTGAAAATATGTTTGAGATGCTGAAGCCATACTGACCTGTTCTTTCCTTAACCGAAGTCCTCCTGCATTGTGATGTGCCTGGACCATGGCCAAGATGGAGATGGGATTTGAGAGCAAGTGCAGACAGTCTGCAAGATTTTGTCTGGAGAAGTACAATCTGTAATTTTCAAGAGAAATAAGGATATGAATATGAACTTTCTGATATTCAGGCATTGTGATAATTTCAATAATTACTTAGGATGAATTCAGAATTATTCCACAATACTGAACTTGGATGCATCTGATTTTATTCACAATGACTATTTTATTACAAGGATATGAAATTGCCCATAATAAAATGGAATTATTCTGAATCTGTTCTCTAATAGAAAAAATGTTCAAATCTTTAAAAATGGGTTTGGCTCTTAATCTTCCACATGAAAAGGAAAAGATAATTCATTTTTAAAGTTTCAGGACCTGCCTTGTTCATCCACCATCATTTTCCATAGTTAACTTGAGAGTGTCTTGCACAGAATATGACGAAAATGTGAAAGCAGCAATTTTAAATATCATTAAAGCACATTTGGTCAACCAAGTGCCATTTTCAGAAAAACAAAGTTTTACTTTGTATGACCCAAAGAGTTTCAAGGAAGAAAATGTTAACACATGAAATTTGATACAACCTGGGTGAATATTTATTAATATAATAAGGGTAGATATAGTAGGTAAAATGTGTATTAATACTATACAGGGCAGGTACAGTTAACAAAAACTTAGAGACTGTTTTAGATGTTAACCGAGCAAGGATGACACCAATGAACATGCCAAATTGGATGAAGAAAAGCCCATGGGGCCTCAACTTTACACAAAGAACTATAGGCAACTGAAGAAAGCTAGAGAAACTGGAAAGACAGCCTTCCTCAGCACCAAATGGTCAGACCTGTAAGCATGTACACAGCTAGCATTATACAGACTGAACAGGTTATATTTAGGAATATGTGTATATACATATATGCATGCAATAACAATAGAAAGGGGCTTGAGTTTGAAGGAAACTGGAGAGGGGCATAAAAGAGGGGTTGGAAACAGTAAAGAAATGGGAGAAATGTAATTAAATTATACTAAAAATGAAATAAGGGTCATAATAAAATAACACACTTAAGTTTTCAAATTTCTACTCCATGAAATTGAGGATAAGAATTACTTTAAAACGTGAAAGAACCAAGGACTCACACTCGTTCCTTATCTCATACACACACACAGACACACACACACACACACACACACACACACACACACAC
The DNA here is from genome assembly GCF_003668045.3 of Cricetulus griseus. Lineage (NCBI taxonomy): Eukaryota > Metazoa > Chordata > Mammalia > Rodentia > Cricetidae > Cricetulus > Cricetulus griseus. Next base: position 71,780,082 of record NW_023276806.1, read on the forward strand.
ACACATGAAAAACAAGATTAACATCTTAAGCAACCTAAAACAATCATTTTTATCAGTTTCTTTTTTTTGGTTTTTTGAGACAGATTTCTCTGTGGCTTTGGAGGCTGTCCTGGAACTAGATCTTGTAGACCAGGCTGGTCTCGAACTCACAGAGATCCGCCTGCCTCTGTCCCTGGAGTGCTGGGATCAAAGGCGTGTGCCACCACTGCCCAGCTCAGTTTCTTTATTTCTATGCAAATTTATTTTTGTCCCACTGCATCTTGATCCCTTGGGGAGTACTCTACTTTCATGAAGACATCTGCCTTGAGCTCTGGAAGCCTCAGCTCAACCCCTGGAACAAACTCAAGGAAATATAAGGCAAGGCAGCCCTGGAATCTGATACAACTGTGTATTTGAAACATATCAGCCATCGGCTCTCTCTCTCTCTCTCTCTTTCTCTCTCTTTCTCTCTCTCTCTCTCTCTCTCTTTCTGTGTGTGTGTGTGTGTGTGTGTGTGTGTGTGTGTGTGTGTGTGATTGTGCTCTCAGAAAGTGTTCTTAGCTATTGAAAACTTTTCTTCTGCGCTTATAGCAGAAATAGAAGCTTTAACATAAGTTCATAGTGGATGAAACAGCCTGATGCAGTTAATTTATTGTTATAACCAAAAACATTGAAGTGGAAGGGAGAACACTATTGGGCACACTAAATAATTCCCTGTAAGGTTTTCTTTAGTGTTTCTCCTGAACCTAAAGATATATAGTCAAAATGGGCACTGAAACCCTCCTAGGTCTTCCAGTTAATCTTGACTCTGAAAATCTAGAGTAGAAACATTTTATCTGCACAAAATTAACTTGTGATTTAAAAACTCCTCCCATGGACCGCTTTTCTGCTATTGGATACACACACACACACACACACACACACACACACACACACACACGTATATATATATATATGCAATAAAACAAAGACCATAAATTTTTTTCTAGATGCCTTGTTCCACAATGTGAATAAATAAATGTTTTGACTTTATGGGCTTCTGTGGGAAATCCTGAAGTTAGTTTTAAATGTTAGACAAACACAATGTTTTCTCCCTGGAAGAACACACATTAAATGTGTTTTCGGACTTTTTATCACATTGAGAGAATATTATATATGTTTTGTAAATAACAACCTGGTATCTTTTTGTTCAGTGTGATTTCTAATATTTTAAATAAGCACAGACAACAGTCACAGCATCTGCCATAAAGAATATGAGGGCTTTGTTAAGTGAGCGGAATATGATTTAAGCAATTGAGAACTCAGGACAGATGGTATAACTCAGGGACTAAGGAACATCCAGCATTTAGAAAGTTATAAAGAAGATGAAACAAACAACTTAGTGTACCTTATTAAGGGATCAAGGAACTCTATAAAGCAACTGTTTCTCCCCAGATGAAATATGTCCTAGACAGATTAATATAAAGTTTTGTAACAAACCATTTTCAGAATCCTGAAGAAAAGCCCAGGGGATTTGATGTTCAGACTGATGAACATCAAGAAAACATTTAAGTACTTATTAATATTTTGTGTTTCAAATAACATAAATCATAGCAAAGGAATTTCGTTCTCAAATTTTCAACTGGCTGTACAGAATCAAGTTTTAAAAGCTAGGCATGCGATGCATGCCTGTAATCCTAGCTATTAGGAAGCTGGGGCAGTAAGATGGCTGAAAATGACTGGCCTGTATGAGGTATGTAGCAAATATCATCTTTAAAAAAGAAAACAAAATTTAGGTAAACAAGTTCTTTCCCTTACTATTTTCTTTTAAACCTTGTGATACATTCATATTTTATTAAAAATACAATTCCCACTTTTCCCTTGTAAACAACAGAATATCATATTTTTCAGACATAATTTATTTCACACACATATATGCTCCTACCAGGTCATCTCTAATAACAACTATAACACTGAACCAGGTCTACTAGTTCCCACTGAACTGGGAAAGATTGTAATTAGTAATTTTTCTTATAATTCATTTGGCAGAGAAGCAAGTTGCATACCTACTTAACTTATGTAACACTGAAAAGTGACAGGGACATCAGCACCATGTATCCGTTAACAAGACCCCAACACACATCACTCTTTAAGACATTAAACTAACATTCAAAGTGACATGTATTAATACTTAAAAAACCCACCAGGTAATGTTGTGCACAACTGTAGTCCTGAGGAGTGGATGAGCACAGAGATTAAGGACAGCTTGAGCAACATAGTGAAATCCTGTTTCTTAACACTAGACAAATAAATATATAAAAGTGAAACCACAAAATCTTCTGATCAAGGTAGCTAGCTCTTCTTTATTCAAAAAGTTATTTATAGATCCAGAGATTATTCATCGACAATATTCAGTGCTATTTCCACAGCATAAAGCTAAGGAACGGCATTGGATATCAAGGTTTAAGCTGATACATTAAAAAATATGATTTCTACCAACTGGAAGCAGTTTGTCAGACTTTGAATTTAATTTTTTTCACACAATTTACATCATCCATTACCATAAGTAGCTGTAAATGATTTGATCATCAAAGCAGCATAAAAAATTTTTGAATTTCAGAGGGGTATGTGTCAGCTAGTGTCAAGACAAACAAATCTGCTAGGCAAATTCAGGAAATCCTAGAGGCTATGACTTGCTATTTTTTTTATTCATGTTTTAACTGACAAACTAGAATTGTACACTTCACGGTGTGGAACATTATGTTTTCATCTATATATGTCACAGAATGTTCACATCAATCCTTTTAACTCATGACATCACACAGACAGTTTATTATGATAATATCTAACCATATGGCTCTCACCATTTTCAGTTATAAAGGACATTGCCAGTGATTACAGTTGCTGCAATGTACAATTGATTTCTTGAGCTGAAGTGTCGTGCTTTGACTATTATTTCCCCATCTTTGCCTCCAGTAGCCATCATTTTATCAGTTTCTATGGGTTCTGAAATACCTGTGCTTTTGTTTGGTTTTGTTCTTACTCTGTTTTGAATTCAAATATTTTCAACTAATCTAGCTTATCTAAGGAGTTCTGTTGATTATCCGATCTTGTATTCTTATCTAAAGGTATTTCTTAGCTAATAGTTAAGAGTAAATTCTTTCAAAAGTAACACACGTAGGTATGAGAAGTTTAGCGTTTTTATTTTCCACAAATGTGGAGAGATGAGATTTATATTAGTTTTCTTATGCTCTGTAAACCAATTACAAGGGAGCTGCTTTAATCTGTGAGACTTTAAAATCTAATTAGTACTAATGGAAGAAGGAAATATTTTATACTGATACAATAGACAAAGGATTTTCTTAATCACAGATGTACAGGCAGATAGCTTGCAGCCTCAGTTCTGGTGCCTCAGCTATGGCAAAGCAATACCAGGAGTGCACTGTCCTAGACCTCAAAGAGATGTGTTCCCTTTGATTAGGCTTAGTGTGATTCCTTTAACTGATATGTGTGCACAAGAAGATAAACAGATACAAAATGAGGAAACAGTTAATTTTCCATCATGAATTGGGCAGGAGACAATAGGTCCACATCATCTTGCTAGGGATCAGCAAAATTATTAGGGTCATGTCACAAAATTATATTTCCAGTCATTGTCACAATGGCTGAGGGATGAGATTATTTATACATTCTATATGAAGATAGGAACCAGATCCCTAGAAAGACAATGACTAGGAACAAATGTCATAGGAACAAAAGGAAGAGAGAGGATAAGAGAGGAGGAGGACAGGGAGAGAAGGAAGGAGGAGGAGAGAAGAAAGGAAGAGAAAGAGAGAAAGGCAGGAAGAACAGAAGAGAAGAGAAGAGAGATAAGAGCGTTTGATAAGTTGACTTGGGCATCTTGGCCGTACCATCAAAACCTTGAACATATAATTTTTAAAGCTTGAAAATGAGTCTACAAAATGTGACTCATATAACTCCACATGGCCAGTGTCAAATAAATTCCTGAAGTTGCTAGGCACTAGAACATTAATACCGGAAGGGCAAGGTAAGTTCAGAAGTTCAGCAAGAGTATCTAAGGACCTAGGTATTTGTAGTGTAGATGGAAAGGAAGAGATTGCTTATTTAGTTGTCTGTTCTTTTTACTCTATAGATCCACTGCTCATTTCTGGCTCTGCCACCATGTGAAGAAGCAGCAGCCACAAGTTGGAACCAGCACATGTAGGAGAGATTCTGAGTACCTTGCCCATTGTGTCAGACTGTATTCAATAAAACCATCAGACAAAAAAGTCTTTCTCCCTTGTCTGTGGCAGGCATTTGGTCATAGTGAGAAGAAAAGTAACTTATGCTTGTTGTTCAATCACTGTGAACAATTGACTAAAGTTCCCAGACTTAGTTACATGTGCCAGAGTGGGAATTGAGCAGTGGACTGGAAACAGGGGCAGGGATGACCTTCAAAGGCCCATCCCTGAGGGACCTACTTCTGCCCACTGGGCCCTATGTTCCAAAGGTTCCACTACTATCTTTCTTTCTTTTATTTAGAAACAATCATTTTACATATCAATCCCCCCTTCCTTGTCTCTCCATCCTCCCATGCCTCCTACCAACCTCCACAACCCACCCCCTACCCACTCCCCAAGGATAGTGAGGCCTTCCATGGGGTTGGGCCTAGGCCCTCCTCTGTGTATCTGGACTGAAATAGTATCCTTCCATAGTCCCCAAAGTCCTTCCAAGGGCTCCCAAAGTCCATTTGTGCACTAGGGATAAATACTGGTTCCACTGTTAGAAGTCCCATAGACTGCCCAGGCCTCCTAACTGACACCCACATTCAGAGGGCTTGGTTCAGTCCAATGCTGGTTCCCCAGATTTACAGCTGGGGTCCCTGTGCTCTCACTTGGTCAGGTTAGCTGTTTCTGTAGGTTTCTCCAGCATGGTCTTGACCCCTTTGTGCTCATCCCTCCTCCTTCTTTACAACTGCATTCCAGGAATATGGCTCAGTGTTTAGCTGTGGGTGCCTGCTTCTGCTTCTATCAGTTACTGGATGACGGCTCATGGTTGTCTTTCTGTGACTGGGTTACCTTATTCAGGAAGGATTCTTCCAATTCCATCCATTTCCCTGCGAATTTCAAGATTTCATTTTTTTTTTCTGCTGAGTAATAGTACTCAGCAGAAATAGTACATTATGTAAATGTACCACATTTTCTCCATCCATTCTTCAGTTTAGGAACATCTAGGTTGCTTCCAGGTTCTGGCTATTACAGACAATGCTGCTATGAACATAGTTTAACATAAGTCCTTGTTGTATAAATGTGTATCCTCTGGGTACATGCCCAAGAGTGGAATTGCTGGATCTTGAGGTAGACTGATACCTATTTTCCTGAGAAACTGCCATAGTCATTTCCAAAGTGGCCTCACAAGTTTGCACTGCCATCTTTCTTTCTGGCTTTTAGATTATTGTAGTGCTTTCTCTTTGGGCCTCCAACAAGCTCCCAAATCATGACATGGAGATTTATTATTGGTTATGAATGCTCAGCCTTATCTTATGCTACTCCCCCTAGCTCTTAAAACTTAATTTATCCTGTTTCTCTTCATCTACATTTTGCCTCAGGTTTTTTACTTTTCTTTCATTCTGTGTATTTTACTGCCACGGACCGCCTCTCGTGGAGACCATCGACCGAGGGGAACAAGGGAGAAGGCTCAAGGAGAAATCAGGAATCGGCGAGGAAATGACAGACAGACACACTCAATGTAGTTGAATATGCTGCTGCAATTTTACTTCATCTCAAGCAATGCTTATATACTGTTACAATCAGGGAACTTGGCAAGGGGGATCAGGGAACTTGGCAAGGGGGCTACATCACCAGATCATACAACAGAAAGAAAAAGAACAGCAAAATTGTTTATAGATGATCTATTCTCAGCTTTCAGATTGTGGTCATTGCCCAAAGACATGATCTAAGAGTTCTCCAAAATCTGTCTCATACCACCAACCACGTCTCTTACCCATTTCCTGATTTTCTGGCCCTAGATATCTTTAGACCTCAGAGTCTAAGTCTTCTGTAAAATAAGCCTCATAAAGTTCTTCTACATCATGAAGTCTACCAAACCCTTTCTATAAAGTCACTCAGTATTTTAATGTTGGCTTCATGCTTTCTAATACTTCTTTTCTCTCTTTTTTATCCCATCTACACCAGGGCTTTCTAGATCTAGCTATTCTTTTTAAGAAAGGAAAGTCTTTCTAAAGCTGTCTTTTTCCCTCATGATTCACCCATCTATTCCCTAAACTGGCCACTTCAGCAAAAGCTTTAATAAACGGTGGGACAGAGTTTAGCATGTCCTCAGATGTTCCTTTAACATCAGTGTAGTTTGCTGGCAAGACACAAGAAATACACAGAACAAAAAGACAAGGAAGAAGAGGCTGCAGTGGCACCAATGACAGCTGCTTCGAGTTGACTCATCGGGCATCATGATCACCAGGGAACCGCCTGGGGCTCATCTCCGGGGAGCACAGACCCCAACCCAGCGGCCTTAACCCGCCTTAGTGGCATCTTCTGCTACACAGGCGTGACCGCCGTGGGCGTAGCATTTTACTACATGTCTGTCTGGCTGGCAGTTGCCTGGCTTGCCCTGAGTTTCTCCCTCTCTTTTCCCCTCATTTTCTCTCTCTTCTCATTTTCTCCCCTAGAACCTAGATTCCTCCACCTACTTATTCTCTCTGCCTACCAGCCTGGCTTTTCCCTTTCTTGCCTAGCTACTGGCCATTCAGCTTTTTATTAGACCAGTCAGATGCCATTGGCAGGCAAAGCATCACATCTTTACATCATTAAACAAACGGAGCACAAACAAATGTAATACGTACTTAAACAAATATTCCACAACATTTCCCCTTTTTGTCTAAATAAAAGAAAGGGTTTTAACTTTAACATAGTTAAACTATGTACAATAAGAATAGTCATTAAGTAACAATTAGAATTGCAATATCCAATCCCTTTGCATTCGGGAAAATAAAGAGAAATCACTGATGAGTTCAAAGGCTGTACCTAATTTAGCTTCTATCATGATTAAGGAAAACTGTAACTGTAACTATCTAGTCTTCAACTCCATCAAAGAACCCCAGAAGGATGTAATACTACCTGAGTAAACTGAAAGTGCAGAGAAAGCAACTTCCAAAGCTATAGAAATGACAGAGACCTTTGATTGCCTGGGAAGTCACCCAAGTTTCCTCTGCAATATTGGAACATCCTTCTTTGGCCTACAGGCCTAGACTATCTGGCAGACTTTTCTATGAGGCAGAAATTTTGAAGGACTTTACAGCCTTGTTTTGGCAAAGTCAAGCAGACTTTTCCTTTGTGTCCCGATTGTCCAGTTAGTAGAGCACATTTCATAAATACCCTAAAAGCAGCAGATCACAAATTAAATCTATTATCATTTTAAAGCACTATTTTTCTTTGCTTTTTACTCCCTGTTTTGGATGTTGGCATGACTTTTCACTTCACCAGTTTCAAAGCTTGTAGTAAAGGTGACGCTCTACAACCATTTTTGCCCTCATGTAAATAATCACCCAGCTTTTATAAGTAACATTTCCTCAATGTTTTTGAGGTCTACCATTTAGGCTTCATTTTTGATAATTTTCCATAATCTAAAGTCTCTATTTCATTATCTTGAAGCTCATTTGAGCAACAGAGTCACAAGAGATGTTGGTTGATAAACTCTGAGTAAGTCCTGAGTTTTGCTTATCCTGATATCTAGCCCTTGTGTACTCCTGATCTTGACAGTGGGTATCAGGGGAATCATTCTGCAACCACAGAAGGAAAAGTGACAGGGGACAACTTCTCACAAATTTTGTCACTGGAGATTGGAGTTTTCCTTTGACTATTAGGCTCGTTCTTTCTCTAGCATTGATTACAGAGAAGCCCATGTAACAAAGGACAGTCACAGAAAACTTCACCCTGCTTTCAGCCACCTGACCTTAGAAACAAATCTCTGCCTCCGAGTCTAGCCTGAGATGAAAGTATAGCCCGACTGTCATCTATGTTATAGCCTTGTGAAAGATATTGGAGCAGAAGGCCTTGACCTGCAAAAAACTGAGATTATAAATGCGTGTTATTCAGGCCAAGTAGGTTCTTAAGATGTAATTCCAGTATTTAAGTTTCTGGAAGAGAGCAGAAATCTATGGGTGCTGTAGGAATTTCTCACATTATAATATTCCTGAAGTTGAATCACTGCTCTTGGTTCATTCTTTCTGAAGCAACATGTTCATAGCCACCAGAATGTTTCTCTGGAGTTTAAAATGTCCACACTTGTGCCTATATAGTTTAAACCATTGAATTGTATAGATGACCAATACACTAAGATACAACTGGTAATCACAGAGCACAAGGCCCTCAACTACGCAGACAAGCATAATACTGTCTTCCATTGCAATCCCATCTCTCTGCAAAAGCATCACACACCCCAAACCTCCAAGCCACTTAGAATGCCTATCCTCTATCTCAGCCCCAATCAAATTAAAACAATGAATCTGTCAGGTACAAACAAAATGTCATGTCTTCTATGAATCACCATATCTGCTATCATCCATCTTGTATTCTAAGTTTAAATTTTGTCTCTCGCTCACTAGACTGTGGGCTGTTGCATGGCTTGGGCTCCATCATACTGAACAATGTTTAGAGTAACCTTGTCAGAAGTTGCACGTTTATCATATGTATGAACATATACAAAATCTGCTGATAAAACAAAGACTGGATAACAATTATATCTGTTTCAACCAAGTTTATGAACAGACACCCTTTTGTTTTTATGCTTAACAAAGACACATGTAAATCTCTAAGTCATTTCTTTTCCATATCAAGTAAGATATAATGTTGATTATGTAAAAGGGTTCTTCAGCAATACTTTAAAGCAAAGTTCACTCTTACACTAAAAAACTTTTAGGTATCTTTTCTCTTTCTTGCCTTGAAATACTTCTGTATTAATTTGCTTCAAAGCAGAGCTCCTGCATATTGACTCTTGTTAATTATGTATTGAACACCTCTCTGAGTGTCTCTCTGCCTCTCTCTCTCTCTCTCTGCTAGCTTCTCAATATACATGAACACTTTAGATTTCCAGTTCACAGAAATAGATGAAGTATCTCTCATGCCTGTATGCAGACAGACACTTCAGTGAGCTTTGACATAAAGACCATGGCAAGACTGAACACGTAAAATTTGAATGAGAGCAAAACTTTTAAAGTTTCTGCTACAAGTCCTAGACTTCATTTACCTTTCTGTTGCTCCAAACTCATAAAATAGGAAAGGAAATGAAATAATTCCATAGCAGTTTGATACCGGGTCTTACTGTTTCCTTGGAAGGATAGTGAGCATGTCTATTCAGGATCCTGAGCTTTTAATAGTGTATTGAGAACATATTTTATCACCAAAAGCTTATAAATGATCAACCATTCAAGGGCAGTTGTACTAACACACCATCACTGGTGTCTTCCATGCTTCCATCTCCTACATTCTGTGTTGGTAGAGAGGAAATAGACAGCACCAAACACAGGAAACCCTTTTCCCCATATTCCATTCTTTCCATAGAGTTGCGCTATAGTGTAAAACATTTGGCACTGGTATTATCTGTATAAAAGAGTAAATAAACTTTAAGAATGGAGGAAATGCCAAAAGGAATACTTTTAACTATGAAATGTATTCAGTGATCAAGGCTGGCAATGGAAAATGTCAATGGTGATTTATCTGCTAAGATTTTCGGATCCCTCCCATCATTGGACACAGGGTCTCAAATAGCCCAAAGAGACCTGAAACTGGTGGTGTGTAGCAAAGGGTGACCTTTATCTCCCTACCCCATTGCTGCTTTGTCTGCTTATACAGTGCTAAGAGTCTGATTCAAATCAAGGTTTCAGGCCTCTAGACAAGCCCTCTACCACCTGAGATAAATCCCCATCCTTCTTCCAGAGCTTTAACAAAGGAGACCCATCTACAGGTGTCTCCTGAGAGGCAGTGGCTGAAATTCCAGACTCTTATTAAGGGAAAGAATGGTGGTTTTCTCTTCTTTAAAAAGCATTCTCATTGTTACAAAAAAAAACCATAGTTTCTATCGTTCACCTTGTTTCTTGTTCTATATTTTCAATTTACAAACTTGACTGAAATATTTTAGAATTTAAATTTTATGTTTTTAAATGGGACAATTGTCTTTTAATTACCACTGACGTAGATTGCTATAAAGGAGTTTTAAAGCTATCTGTTTCATAATTTCTCAACTAGATAACTATATTCTGTGGTTTGGAAAAGCATCTCTCAGAATCCCATGGTTAAAAATCTTTAATCATAAACCATTACATTTTTTGAGATGGAGCCCCAATGGGTCAGGACTAATGGGAAGTCAGATCTTTGGAGGTGTGTTATTCAATGGGGATTCACCACTTTGATATTATTTCTCTTTGAGTCTCAGTCACCTAGAACCTTCCTCTTCTGTGCTGTGGTGCCACATCCTAGACCTGAAGAAATCAGGCCAAATGGACATGGACTGGAGACTTCAAGACTGTGGGACAAAGCAAACATTCCTCTTTTTACTTGTTTCTGACAGCACTTAACCTCAATGGAATGGAAAAGCACCACATATTTGGCTGGGAAGAATGGAAAACCTCTGTGTTCATGGGAACTCCTAAAATATGGCAGCACAGAGGAGGAAGGAAAAGAAGGAATCAGAACCTATCACCAGTGTGTGTGGGGATGAAAACAAAACACTTGCTTTTAAACCTTACTAAGCACATCACCAATCAGTCATTACTGCTCTGACACCACATCTTGTCTTCATGTGAAGAAGTGATGGCCCTTAGATGACGACCTGCTCAACAGCATGCAGGAGTTCCTTGCTATTCAAACAAAGGTCACAATTTTTCACTTTAAGTAACCCTCACCCATCATCCTGTAAAGAGGGTCTAATTGGGAGATTTTTCTTTCTCTTTTTACTTCTTCAAATTTACATACAAACTGTTGCATTTGCAGACCTCTAGTGTTCCTGTAGAAAAGGGGGACACAGATGCTATCCAAGTAAGGATCTGAAAGGCAGAAAAGTTGGCCACGAAGGTAGTCACAGAAGAAAATCTTATCTCACTCTGATAAATTTTTTCTCATTGAAAGGTACAGACACCCACATCTATGTTGTTTCAATTTATGCCACATTGAACTCTAGGGCTCTGCACTAATGGTGTGGTTTATAGAACCATGTTATAGTATACTTATGAAATTTCAGCTAAATTACTTTTCAAGTTTGTGCATGATGAGGTTGGAAACCTTTGAGATGAGATCCATCACTCTTCTTCCTGTAGTAGAAAAATAACTGGCTCTGGTTAGAGTACATGCTTACAATCCCAACACTTGGGAAAAAGATGCAGGGTGATTGTCACAGGTTTGAAGTCAGTCTTGTCTACATAGCAAGCTCTAGGTCAGCCAGAGCTACAAGGTGAAACTATATCTCAAGACAACAACAAAAAGAGTTTGCGCTACTAGATATTAGCAAATTTTGCTAAGGAAAAGGTTGTTTGGCTATTTTTAGAGTAAATATTTTTCTGATAATCATTTATGTTTTGAAGTCACAACTGTGCACATAGTAGTTTGCAAAGGATTTGTTGAATTTCATCTAGCCTTTCTGTCAGTCTGGATGTCAATCACAAGTCATGTTTTTTCAAATCAAGGTTATTATATGGTACGATAACTCTTTCCTCCAGCCACCTGAGTTCCATTGCCACATTAGGGGCCCCAAATAACACACAGAGATTTATATTAGTTACAATGCTGCTGGCCAATGACTAGGAATTACTTATTTGCTATCTTTGTCTTAAGTATCAACCATAACCATTAATCTACATATTTTATAAGGACTTATCTTACCAAGGACACCAGCCTTAGCATCCTATCTTCCTGGAATCACATTTTGACGACTCTCTACTACATTTCCCAGAATCCTCCTTCTTTCCTAGTCCCACCTATCTTGCTTCCCTATTGGCCAATAGTGTTTTATTCATTAACAAATAAGAGAGACATACACAGAAGGACTTCCCTCATCAATTATAGTAGTAAAGTTAGTACCTGGAGAGGAATTCACTGTCTTTGCTTGGTAGTCCAGTCTATTAATGGAAGACTCAGAGGGTTGGAGAATCAGAATATTTGAGAATATTCCTGGAGTCTCACAGGCTGGCTATTCTATTTGAAATTTTATAAGAAAACCTGTAGACAAGCTTATGCCTGATATACGTTGAGTCTAATTAAGACAGTCATAAGATTTTCTAATAACTATCTTGCGACATTTCCAGTCTTCAAAGAATTTTATCCATGGGAAGTGAGTGTATTAAAAAAATCAAATGTGTATGAGTTGTTGAATGAACTTCCTAGTCATTTGCAGACATTTTCTCTCTCTTCACCTCCCCCCTTCTCCCTCCCTCTCATTTTTCATCATTACATTCATTGACATATTAGCAGAATGCTCATCTATGTAGGTGTTTATCAGATTAGGTATATATGCAACTTCAGGGAACTTAAATATTGCAAATTGTATCAGTCATCCCAAAGAGGTTCTTTGCCCTTGTATTCATGGTGACTCTTGGAACCTGCATTGTTTCTTTGTTTTTTATTTACATTAAAACAATCTTATTTTACATACCAATCCAAATTCCCTCTCCCTCCTGTCCTCCCATTCCCCCTAACCCCCATCCCATCACCCCCTATCCACTCAGGGAGGTTCATCAAAGTCTGTGGCATCACTTGGGGCAGGGCTTAGGCCCTCCCCCATGCACCTAGGCTGAGAGAGTATTCCTCCATAGAGAATGGGCTCCCAAAGTCCATGGGAACCTGCATTGTAATTAAGGGTCTGAAATGATTCTGTTGGGGGAACCCTAGAGCCACAATTTGCAAATACAGCCTAGTTTATACAACTCTGTTCACATTTGTGTTTTCTTCACTGCTATATTCTAGTGACTATAGCTATCTTCTTAGTGATAAAGCAGGTTATAATATATTATTGTACTCATTAATATTAATATATTATCAAGGCAGGCAAGCATAGGAGAGAATTTAGTACTCCATATCTCCCACTTGGTTTTGGGTTATGTACACCTCCCTCTGTGATAACACCCTTGGTAGCCTCATTCCTTCTCCTGCATGCACTGTGCACACACACTCCTCTCCAAACAACACACCTAGCATCTTTGGAAACTTGTATCAGGCTACAATTACAGTCTCTAAGCAATAAGATCGGTTTCCCTGTCCTGGATAGCAACACAATTTAGACCATTTCTAATCAAGTATATTCCCAGTGTATTTGGGTATGAGAAATAGAGGGACAGATCTGGTTTGCATTGGTTTTGTGTGCCTGTGCTGTAAGGTAAAGATGCTTCCACTAGCAAACTTGTAAAGAGAATCCCCTGGTTACTGTCTTATGTCCATGCATAACTGTGTGTGTGTGTGATTAAAAACAGATGCATTTAGAAAGGGAAATGAATAATATGAAAAATCAATGTATGACCTAATATATCATTTGAAATAAAAAAATCCTGTTCATGCCATACCCCTTAATTATCAAACTCTTCATGAATCCCACTTTTAAAAATCCCCGAACAATTAATTGGGGCTATTGAAATGTAGCCTGCTGTCAATCCTGATAGTAGGTCCCTTTGTAATCTACAGTATTGCATCACTCTGAGTAGAGGCTTCTTGCTTCTTTTGCAGATGTTTCTGGGCCCTTGTTTTCAGTTCTTTGGTCAAGAGGCCAAGAACATGGAAACACCTGGCTCAGGCTCCCACCACTGTCAGCTACTATTATACATGTGATAATATATAATGCAACTTTAACAGAAGGACATGTTTACATCTTCTGTATCCTTTTTCTCTTTCAGTCTAACTTAATTAAGGAAGTGGCATCTGCAAACTGAGCGATTTCTCTATCAGATTTTGATGTGTACTGGCAGACCTGGAACAAGATGAATGAACCCAGTCAAAAGTCTCAATACAGCTATTTTTTATGTTGCCACAGAATAGAAAAAATAACAACAACAACAAAGAAAAAGATTTCAGATGACAGAGCTGACAGAAGATTGTGAGTTCTTACTCTTAGTTAACAGTGTTAAATAACTGATTACTATAAGAAATGTGTGAAATAAATTAGTAAAAGATGTTTTTTGTGTGTTAGTCTGATTTAGATGGTAAATGAGTACATTGAAAACTTTGGTGATTGTTTTTAGGAATTCAAAAATGTTAATGCGTTTGTTATACACCCACCATGATAGAACTTTCAAAATTAGGAAGTTCTGGTAGTAAAACCAAAATAAAAATAAATATTATAGTTTGAATATGAAATGTCTCCGACAGGAGGTAGTAATTAGAATATAAGGCCGAAGGCTTAGGAATTGTTTTGAAAGCTATGGACTCTTCAGGAGATGGTACTTGGCTAGTTACTCAGGGTGAGCCTTCAAGTGGTAACAATTTGGTCCCGATTTTCATATGTCTCTTCTTTCTGGTTCCCATTGTGTGAAGAGTCTGACTGCATGTTCCTGCTGCCACAGACGGAGCCATTACACATTGCTTATTCCACTGTCGATATAAAAATACTTGTATGTCTTTGAGAACAAGGTTGTTCTGTCCTTGTGTTGTGTTTAGTCTGAATGACTAGGGTCATGGAAAATCAATGGCCACCAAAGTTACCCTAGGCCACTGATTCTCAGCTTCTTGTCTTGTGAATTTGAATAATGAAATTCATGGAAAGTTCCAGAAAGAAGTATCTTCTTATGGGATACAGAGAGAAAAGAAGAGAGAGAGAGAGAGAGAGAGAGAGAGAGAGAGAGAGAGAGAGAGAGAGAGAGAGAGCAGAGCTCATGGGCAGCAGAACTAACTTGGGAAGGATGCCATCAAACATCAAAGCTTACTGCCTTTGAGCTGATATAAAAGTCTCCTGGTGGAGGATGGCATTCAGGGATCAGCTGGTTCATCTATTCCTACTCCAGGTGATAAGGTATCATGTGGCTTCAGTCATATCATCAACATGGTTTCAGAAAGAGGGTATTCCTTTAGGTGTTAAAAAGGTAAGGAGAAACTAAACCTTCCAAGACAGCTTCTGTCCATGGAAGAACCAGAAATATAATATCTTAACCTCTTCTGGCAACACTGGCCTCTAGCAATAACTAGGTTTCATTTCCAAAGCCAAGGAAAAACACTGTCCACTTTAGGGTGTCGTTTTACCTTAGAATTTTCACTCTTGATTGTCCAGTAAATTTCTATCAACTATTCTCATGACTACAGTGAACAGTAAATCCCTCTGAAAACAATGAGCAGAACAAATTTTCTGTCTTGTAAGTTACTTCATGTTTGGTAAAGAACACTGGATTACATTTATGTGCTCTAAATTGCAGAGGTGTGCTCTGGATTACAGATACGGGTGTTCCAGATTGTAGATGGGTGCTCTGGAATACAGGTGTGTTCTCTGGATTACAGATGTGTGTTCTCTGAATTGCAGATTGGTGTTCCAGATTGCAGATGTGTGCTCAGGATTACATGTGTGTTCTCTGGATTACGATGGGTGCTCTGGAATACAAATGAGGGTTCCAGGTTACAGATGGGTGCTTTGGATTACAGACATGTGCTCTGGATTACAAACAGGTGTTCTGGATTACAGATGTGTGCTCTGGATTATAGATGGGTGCCCTGTATTAAAGACATGTGCTCTGGATTACAGATGTGTGCTCCAGATTACAGATGTGCACTCTGGGTTACAGATGTGTGCTCTGGAATACAGACATGTGCTCCATATCACAGATAAATTACAGATAATGCAACATTTTAAGTGGGTTCTGAGGAATCAGACTCAAGTCTTCAAACTAGTGTGGCATGAGCCTTTTTAAATGTGGAATTTGAGTTCTGTGTTGTTATTTTTAGTAATTTGGATCAAAGGACAAAGAAACCCAAAAGCTTTCTTATATGGTTCAGTTTCCAAGGAGAGTTCTTGAGTCAAAAAAAAAAAGAAAAAAGAAAACCAAACGAAACAGTGAGAGTGAAGTGACATAATATCTTTGGGACCTGAGACCATGGGATCTACTGAAGGAGAGCATCTGCTGTGGAGGAGTGATCCTGTCATGTGCAAATTTACAAGATGCTGTATCTTATTTACACACTTATTCCAAGTTCCTAACAATTAATGTAGGTTAAGAAATATAGGGGAAAGAATTACATGGAAGATACATTGAAATTTTTATTTTAAGAAATACTAGGAACTAGATGGGTAATGGATTGAGTTCTATTTTTCAACTTCTCAGGACTATTTCTGTTGAAATAAACTTTATATGATACACATGTTGCTTAAAATAATGTTTAATTTAAGAAACCTGAAAAAATTGTAGAAAAAAATCATCAGTGTTTACACAATATAAATATTGTTAGTTAATTTGTGGGTAACACTTGTTCCTTGCTTTTATTTATTGTCACATATAAATATATATGATTATTATATAGACACAAATACATGTCTTGGTTTCAAAATGAATTTTATTTTATTATAAACATTTCCATGTTATTATATGTATTTCCTAGTAACTAATAATGTAATATTTAAGTGACTATTATTTGTAAGTATCATAATGTTAGACAAACCTGGGATTGTGTGTTGAAGCTTAAATACTACATATAGCTTGGGTTACTATGTGTCTTTCCTATTTCCCTTTGTGTGGCTATATTTCTCTTCTCTCCTTCTCTCTCTCTTCCCCCTCCCTTCCTCCTCCATATCTCTTTTTCTTTTTCTTTTCTTTTGTATCATTTTTACCTACTCAAAATGTTTAGGTTAATATACATAATAATGAGTTTCATTACAGCCTCTTCATGGGTGTCATTACACTTTTCTCTCAGTTGCCAGCCTCTGATTCCTCTGTCTGCTTCCCTTCCCTCTCTGCTCTTACATATATCCCCTCTGTTTCTCTCCCCCCTAAAAGTCTCTTCCTTCCATCTTATCTTCTTCCAAGTTTCATGACATACATAATCACACATACATACATTTACATATTTATAAGCATGTATATATAATTTTAAATCTTATTTCCTTGTATTAGATCAAACATCCTGTATCACCTTCCTGTATCTAGCTTATATTTCTAGTTCTACCCATTTTCCTACAAGTTTCGTAATTTCAATTTTATGGATTCGTAGAATTCCACTTTGTGTATGCATCACAGTTTCTTTCTTCACTTCTCTCTTGATGTCCATGAAGACAGGTTCCATTCCCTGGTTATTGGGCACAGTGCAAGTAATCCATAAACGTGGATATGCAAGTGTCTCTGGAATGTGTTGACTTAAAGTCTTTCAGGTTTGTAACTGAATGGTGTAACTGGTGAATAAGTGCTTCTGTTTTAAGTTTTGGGGTTTGCACAGTGGCTGCACAAGTTTACGTGTCCACTAGCATAGAATATCGTCACAATTCACTTCCTGGCTGACAGCCATTGTAATTGGGGTAGGATGGAATCTCAAAAAAAAAAAAAAGTTTAAATTTGTACTTCCATGATGGCTAAGGATGCTGAGTACTTTGAAAAGAAAATTCAAAAGATGTATTTTATTATTTATTTATTTGTGTGTGTGTGTGTGTGTGTGTGTGTGTGTGTGTGTGTGTGTGTGCATTTGAGTACACATGTCCATAAGGCCAGAGTCCATAAGGACTCCCTGGAGCTAGAGATCCAGACAGTTGTGAGTCACCTGACATAGACACTGAGAATCAGTCTCAGGCCCTCTGCAGGAGCTCTTAACTGCTGATCCACCCATCCCTAAACCTGATGAGCACATTTTAAAAATATGTGATGGTTATTCGTATTTTTTCCTTTGAGAACTATCTGTTTGGTTCTTTAGACAATGTATCGGTTGGATGATTTGCTTTTTTTAGCATGCAACAGTTCTTTATTAATCGTGGACACTAATGTCCTGTCTGCTGTGTAGCTGGTGAAGAGATTTCCCCATTCTGCTGACTGTGCCTTCCACTCTTCTGATTAATTTCTCTTTGCTATGTAGAAGGTCATAAATTTATGTAGTACCATTTCTTCATTCCTGGGATTATTACATGTGCCGCTGTAGCCCCTTTGACGATAGTTCTTGCCTGTGCCTGCATCTTGACACGTTTTGTTTCTCCCATGTAGTTTCAAACTTTTGGGCCTTACATGAAACTCTGGTCCCCTTTGAATTGATTTGTGTATTTATGCAGAATGTGACACACAAATCTAATTCAGTTATTTATATGTGCAAACCTCCTTTGTAGACTGCTTGATCCTTTTTCAAAAAGCGGGTGGCTGCTGCCAGCTATGTGGGTTTACTTTTGGGTCCTGTGTTCTACATACCTGTCTGTCTTTTTGCTATAGCCATGCTGTTTATATTACCATGGCCTGTAGTATAATTTTCAGATGAGGTATTATACCTCCAGCATTGCTATTTCTGTACAACATTCCTTTGGCTATTCATTGTTTTTTTGTGATTTCATATGAATTTTAGGATTATTTTTCTAGTTCTGAGGAACATCATCGAGAGTTTTGAGGGGAAATTACATTAAATCTATAGATTGCTTTGGTAATGTTGCCATTTCACAACTCTAATTCTTCCAATCCTGGAACATGAGAGGTTTTTACAACTTAGAATGTCCTCTTTGGTTTCTTTGTTCAGTATCTTAAGATTTGCACTTGTGGAAGCCTTTCACCTCTTCGGCTAGGCTTATCTGAAGGTTGTTATTATTATTATTATTATTATTATTATTATTATTATTATTATTATTGTGGTGAACCTTTTTCCTAAGCAATTTTGTCACTGATGTGTAGAGAAACTAATGGTTTTGTGTGCTGGTTTTGTGTCTGCTACTTTGCTGAAACTGTTTACCAGACCCAGGGCTTTTGGTAGAGTCATTCTGGTCTTTACTGAAGATCATTTCATGCAAATAGGCATAATTTGACTTCTTTTTATGTTTAAATTCATTTTAGTCCTTCTACCTTATTGCTCTAGCTAAGATTTTCAGCACTATATTTATTGAGTGGATAAAATAGAAATCCATTGTCTCCTTTGAGGTTTTAGAGAAAATGCTCTCATTTTTCTCCATCTAGTAAAATGTTGTCTATAAGTTTGTTAGATATAGCCTTTATTATGCTGTCACATGTTCTTTTTACACCTATAGGATGGCTACTATGAAAGGATGTTGACCCTTTTCTGCAGCTGTTGAGATGAACATATGATTTCTGTGTTTAAGTTCAATTATATACTGAATGAAATTTATTGATTTATGTGTTTTACACCATCCTTGGGTCACTGGAAAGAAGTATCTTCGTCATGGGTTTTGCTCATCTTAATGTGTTAATAAATTCAATTTGCCAGGATTTTATTGAAAAATTTTCAATCTGTATTCTTCATGGAAACTGACCTATGGTTTTCTTTTTTTTTTCTTTTTGTATTTATCCACTTTGAGTATCAGAGTAATGCTGGTTTCATAAAAGGTGTTCCTTAGTGGCCTTTCCCCTTCTGTTTTATGCCACATTTTGAAGAATGTTGTTGTTAACTATTCTTTTAAGATTGGTCTGATTTGGCAGTGAATCTGTGAAGTCTTGACCTTTTTGTGTTGAGGGACATTTTATTACTGCTTTAGTCTCTATAAGTGATATAGACATATTTAAGCTGTTTACATTTTCTTGACTTAATTTTGGTAGGTCAAATATATCTAGGAATTTATCTATGTCTTCTAGATTTTCCACTTTGGCATAGCATATAATATTCCAAAGTAAGCATGGCTTATGCTAATGGGCCACCAGACTCTGTGTAATTCCTCACATCTCGAAACCTATACACAGACCAACTCTTACTCCCTATTCCTCATTAGTTATTAACAAGCTAATGCTTTTAATCACAGGCATCGCTACAAACTGAGTTCCTTAAGGGTATAACATAATCACAAGGCATGTAGTATGAGTTATTGCTGATTTATTTTTCTGCATTGTGTTCCAGAAAATATATGCCAGGAATTGGTACCCTGCAGGTGTCCAGTGGAGCTATGCTTTCTTCTAAATTATTTACTATCACATAAGTACTCATGTGAAGTTGCTGTGAGATTCTCGTGTTCTTCACTACAAAAATTGAAGATGATTTTAAAATTTTCTGAAAATGCATTTGCTCCACACATTCAATAACATACACTTAAAGTAAGCATAAGTACTATCAACATGTATAGACAGCTGTTTTGTCAATGGTATCAAACAAAATGTTATACTTAATTTATGATGGAAATATATGCTATTTTAAATTTTAAATAATGCTCCACTCATATAAAGTATTAGATATACTCTTCTTTTGGGTCTAGGAAAGCTAAGTGACTTGATTGGCTTTCGGCATCAGGTGCCCTTTCTAATATTAATATGTACCTCTAATTATATAGTTGAGAAAATTAAGACTCAGAGAGATTAAGTGACATCACTGACTGTGTGTCATCCAATACTAAATGCTATGCATTGCTCAGTAAGTTGGTGAATAGAGCACCCAATCTCAACTCTTCCTGACCAATGCTACTCAGTGAGAGCAGAGTTGAGAAGGTACCAATTATACATGGTACTTGGCAATCAAGGAGCCCCATTCTATACTTTAACCAGGGAGAATGTTTAAGAAAATCAATGTAGGAATAGAATATTAGAATTCCATGTACTATGATTTTTCCCTCTTTTTGGTCCTGTTTAATGGATGTATTAATCAAATGAACTGTATCTGAAATACAGTGAAAGACAAAGTTTTATGCTGACATGCCTAGGGCTGTTGCCTTCCCTCCACGGACACACATACTCTCACATTCAGAGGTAAAGATTGTATTTCCTCTTTCATCTCATAGAGGCTGGCTTTAGAGACCAGTTTCACAAATGAATGGGGAGAAGAGGTGAGCTGGTACCGAGGAGGTTTTAAGACACCTGGAAGTTTCTGCTTGGGCCTTTTGATCACTCTCCCATAGAAGACTATCTCCTTGGGAAACCAAAGGCCATGTAAATCTGAATACTATGAGACTGACACATTTGGAGAGGGAGAAATGTGAGTAATGGGTCACTCTCCAGCTCTTGCAGTCAACCACAGCTAGGGCTAGACCCTGAGGAAAGCTGCCATCTTGGAGAACCCCCACAGGTTCCTTTCTCCATTGGCTGTCACAGGAAAGGAGATGAACCATACAGCTCAGGCCTCCCTGAATTTCTGACCCTTGAAAAGTAACACAAAATAATTGCCATTGAACTTGGAAGGCACTGGCAGGCAAGAAACCAAGCAAATTAGAGTGGTCATGTGTTCTCTCAGTTTCTCATGAACATAATCGTGGGAGCCCCAAAATTAGTTCACTTGCCAGTAGAAGACAATGAGTTTAGCTTATTATTTACGATTGATTAAAACCTACCCTCTACAAAGTTCCACAACAACTTTCCTGTAACAACAAGTCTTTCCACCAAGCCACCTGAGCCCTGCTGTCACGTGGGCGTTTTCCACCAGGCCATCCAAGTTCCACCTGCCGCCAAGTTAAAGTCCCAAGTAATACACATAGACTTATATTAGGTACAAATGCTGCTTGGCCAAAGACTAGGATTTCTTATATGCTAGTTCAGTCTTAATTATCATAAATCTATATATTTTATAAGACTTATCTTATAGAGGACACCTTTTGCTGGCACCCTCTCTTGCCGTGGTTCACATGGCGACTCCAGAGCAGAGACCAGGAGGAAGAGCAAGAGAAAAGGGACAACTTCCTGTTTGTTCCTGCTTATATATGAGTCTGCCTACTATGTCACTTCCTGCTTGTATCACAAGACTTCTTTTAACTATATTTCCCAGAATCCTCCTGGACTCCTAGTCCCTCCTACCTTGCTGCCTCATTGGCCAAACAGTATTTTATTCAATAATCAATAAGAAAAACATATATATAGAAGGACATTTCCTATCACTTTCCAGAAGATTAGACTTGATTAGTGCCACATATAGATGCAAATGATTTCAGACTGGTTGAAAACATAAGCTTGCAATTTGTGACTTTATTCCATATCAGGAAAGTTTATGATTTTTAGTATATCAGTTTTATCCAGAATTCTTTCTTTCACTTACTGCATTGCTGGTGCCTTCTATTATCTTTTAAAATCTTTGAAATACATCACTATATAATATATCTTATTTTAATTAGTGTCTGCCATGTTAATTACATGAAAATTGTGTAATTAACTGTACCTCCCAGTGAGGATTACTTTCCCTCCAATCACACCACTCAGCCAAGTGCAGCAGAGGTGGATGTTTCCAGTTGGGAATGGAATCAAAGTGCTTTGTAGAACTGCAATAAGCTTCTATCTAGAAATACTGAATACAGTTATCTCCTCCAGAAAGCATTTCAGAGGTCCTTCTCACATGCAATATACATTAGAAAGACAAACAAACAAAACTCTCCATTTTTAAACAGGAAATCCAAATATGTTGTGTTATAGACTACAAGGAATGAGGAATCTCCATTGGTTTATATATGTCTTATTCAAAAGTCTGACACTTCAGTTTGGAATGTAAATGTCCTCCAATGTCCATATACCAAAGATACAGTGCATCTTTTGGTACTACTGGGAGGTAGTAGAGTCTCTAAGGGATAAAGCCTAGCAGGGGAAGATTAGGGCTTTGAGAGCATGGCCTTGAAGGGCTTATTGGACCCTGGCCTCTCTTTTCTCTTTGTCATGTTTAGGCCTAGAGCCCCCATGATTGGACAGCTCTGCTTGATCATATGTTCCTGTCATGATGTTCTAGCTGACTATAGACCCAGAGCAATTTGGCCAATCAGCACAGATTGAAACCTCAGAAATGAGTAGCTCATATAACCATTTCCCCTTCTAGATTGTTTGGCTGGCAAAGTTTTACAGCAATAGAAAGCTAACTGACACATATATTGTGACAGCTATTCTTGGTTGTCAACTTGCCTACATCTAGAATTTAACCCAAGAGGCTGGGTACACCTGTGAGAGATTCTTTTCTTAATTAAATTATGTGAAATGGGAAGATCCACTTTTAATCTGGATCTTCTGATGTGGGAAGATAAACCTTTAATCCAGATCTTTTGAGGTGGGAAGATCAGCCTTTAATCTTGGCCAGCCCTTGTAGAGGCAGTTCAGATAAAGAAGGAAGCAAGTTCATTCCTTCCCTGGTATTACAGACTACTTCTTAGGGATTCTGGGATATACTAAAGACCAGCAGAGTCATCCAGCCCTGTGGACTGAACAACTACTGGATTCTTGAACTTTTCATTAGTAAACAGCTGTTGTTAGACTATCAGGACCACGGGCTGTAAGTCACTCCAATACACCCCATATGTATATAGGAAGATTCATTCTCTATGTTCTGTTCCTCTAGAGAACTCTGACTAATACACATATATACCCTTTATAGGAATTAGGACATTTGGCAGTGTGATCAATGTTCTGTGGACTTGTGTAACATAGTTCTCTAATGAACACTAAGTGAAAATTTATTTACAGGAGGAGTGGGCAATGAAATGCTTGTGTGAGTTTTATATGATTCTTTCCATAAAAAAAAGAAGTGGGTCATGAAACACATCGGGTTTGCCTTACTTGTGCTTTGCAAGTTTTACCTTGAGTAAGTGATTTCTCCATTTCACTATAATAGGTGAAAATTTTGTTCAAATCCTCCTCTTCTCATCCTTTGGGAAAAGCTAGCATGAGTGTTCTTTGAATTCACTCTTTCCAAAAATTAAAATTTAAATTTGTTTTTACTATATGGTTGAAAATATGTAACAATTTTGTCTCCATATGCTTTACAAAGATAAACACTTATTATGAATAATTGAAATTCCTAAAGGGGTGTGTGTTTCTTCATCCACTGGTCTTCTCTGTGTTTCAGATAATCAGATGAAAATTTGCATTGATTAAATTTTCAATTCTACACAAGTGTGTCTCTTCATTTAAATTTGAACCACAGATCATTTACATTTAAATACGCTTTTAGATTTAGTTTTTCACTATTTCAGATCCGTTTGCATGATCAGTGAGAGATAAAAAAAAACTCAGCAAAATGTGCATATGTTGCTTACAATCCAGCTTAATTACTTTGAATCTGCAATTAAAAATTCAAAACAGAAATAAAAACTCCAAATCCATAGAAACAAAAATCACAGCAAGTTATACTTAACGCCCAACGTAAGACTTAGCATTTTACTTTGAATGACTACGTTTTCCTTTTTCTTGAATGAGACACCTGTCTTCATAACTTACATTCATACAAAATAAGACTTTAAAGTAAATAGGCAAAAATAATCTAGAAAGTGTCTATGGTGTTTCTTAGATCCATCTCTGGCCCATTTACTTTTCACCTTTTACTAAATAATGATCCACTTTTATGTTAGAAAAGGAGATAAACTTAGTGTCTTTTCATCAGAGCAACTGACTATTTGTAATCAGTTTAAAAAAGTCTTCTATGAGTGCGTATGTATATGCTATATGTGTAAATAACCCCCACATCCACACACACACAACATCCACACACATGCATATATCACACAGACACACGAGCGCGCGCACGCACACACACACACACACACACACACACACACACACCCCACATGTGTGTAGAGGTCAGAGCACAGCCTGGGAGGTAGGCTATACCTTCCTCCTTGTGTAAAACAGAGTCTCTTGTTGATTGTGGCTATACACACCTGGATGTACACACCTAGTTTTGTACACCTGGCTATACACACTTGGGTGTACACACCTGGGTGTACGCATCCGGCTAACTGACCCATGGACTGCCAGGCATTCTTCTGTCCCTGTCTCTCATCTCTCTGTAGAAGTGTTAGGAATACAGCTGTGGATACTGTGTCTGACTTGATATACATTCTAGGGATCTGAACTCCTGTCCTTCTATTTGAGCAGCAATGGTTTTACCCACTGAGCCATCTCCTAACCTTTCAATGAGTTTTCAAAAAGAAAGATTACTTATAAAAAATACATTCCCATGAATTGATCATTTTTTAAATGTCTCTGATACAACCTAATCCAGGCTGTTCTGATATTTTCCACATGCTGTTGTCACTCCTCATGCCAGAGCCAGGTGGAGCTATATCGATGGCTGGCTGAAGTCATTGAAGTATTTTAATCAAAGTCCATAAGTCCAAAAGGATGACCAAGTGCTGTAGTTTTGTTACTGGGGGAGTGTTAGAGAAACTTTAAGCAAATTTTCTAGGAGAAGCACTCATGGATAATCATTGAGTATTCACGGTCAGTGTCATATACATTAAAGCGCCATTGCCAAGTGCTCTTTCCATCTGGGGACGTGGGCCTTTTTTCCTGGGGGAAGTGAAGTGCTGTGTACTTTTACAAGCTCCTTTGGCTGACTGGCTGGAGTTCTGAGCTGTATCCCAGGAGCTTGCTGCCCTCTCTCTGGTGTCATGCCCTTATTCTCTTGCTTTTCCTTTCCTGTCTGGGGTGTGGCGATTTATGTGGTTTACTTCTTTCCTATTTCTGGAAGCAGCTCCCAAATTCCATGTCGACTTTGTTCTGCCTGTGATTTAAGTTGGGCTGGCTTGGCTTGGAGGTTATTTAATGATCTCTCAGGAAACCTTGACATTAAAGTGAGCAGAAAACTACTTTTCAGGCAGTGAAGCCAGAAAGCCTTTCTCTGAGGAATCCAAACCAACTCATTCTCGTGTGCCTTTTATCCCTTTAGTTTAGTTTCCCTTTAGCTACAAACTTACCACTTCACTCATGCTCTCCTGAGAGCACTGAAATTTTATACTGAACACCATCAACTAGACCAGAAGAAGCTTAAATGAGCAAAAGGAAAGCCAAGCAGCTCCTAGGTGGTTGGGTAAATGTTTCAGTTTAGCCAGGCTCAAACTATCAGAGTCAGCATGTAAACTTCTTTTGGTTCAGTTGATACAGCATGAACTTGGCTAAAAAGATAATTTAAAGTATCCCTTTCACTGCCTGTTCAAATTTGTATTACAGAGTTTAGTAAGAACAGGAAATAGAAACTGGTGTGGTAGGACGGGAACCTTGGAGTAGCAGTTCCCAGAATATTCTTGCTTAAGTCCAGGAGCCCCAGAGAGTTCTTTTGCCTATTCCTTGTCATTTTCTTCCCTTTTCTTGTAACTCTTCATGATCCTGTAACTGAAGTTGAGAAGAGGCACTTGGAAAACTGCTGGCTGTGCCAAGAGAATGGACCTACTCCCCTTCATGCCTCACCCCAGTTTCTGGCATAAGCCCTAAAACAAACAAACAAAAACCCCAAAAGCCGGCCAGGCTACCCACTAGCAGCTTGATGATAACCTGTTTGCTGAGCTCTCTCTTGATATACAGGGGCTCTTCTCTCTTTCCTCATCTATCTATCTATCTATCTATCTATCTATCTATCTATCTATCATTTATCTATATCTTTCATTTACCTATCATCTATTATCTACCATTTATCTTTCATTTATCTATCATCTATCTGTGTTTTATCTATGATCTATCTATCTATATTGCTCCTTTATCTATCATCTATTATCTATCACAAATCTATCATTTATCTAACTTTCATTTATCTAACATCTTTGTTCTATCTATCTATCTATCTATCTATCTTTCTCTCTAGTTCCCACCTATAATCTAGAATAAACTTCTCTCTAAAACTCACCCTCTGTGGTCCATGAATTTCAGATTTTCCATTCATGAGATATGCCTTGAAAATCACTGGCTCAGTGAAACTTTGGTGGCTGTCTATTCTTCTGGGACTTTTGCATATCAAGCCAAAGTCACAAAGAGAAAAAAAAAATCTATTGAACTCAAACCTACCCTGAATTTTCATGTCTCAAAAGTACCAGATATGTACTATAAACATACACAAGGTGGCTGAGCAGTCCCTCTTTAACAGAGATAAATAATCAGAATGTATTTATCTAGTTTAAGGTTAGGGAACCATCAAAGGAATGTATGTTTACATGTACAGAAATGAGATAATATCTGTAACATTTTGCTAAGGTTATGAAGTTTACATAAGAGTAGGGATCAGCTCAGTCATGAGAATTTATACCCATATTCCAAAGAGGGGGATCCAGGGAGGACAAAATCTTTGACCTACAAAGTCCACAGTTTATACTGTCTCTACAAAGCTGTTACGAAAAATCTTTCCACCACCCACTTGAATTCTGCCTGCCACATGGGTGGCCAAAATAATATACAGAGACTTATATTAGGTACAAATGCTGCTTGGCCAATGACTAGGATTTCTCATCTGCTAGAGCTGTCTTAATTATCATAAATATATATATTTTATAAGACTTATCTTATTGGATGCCAGTGGCAAACGTCCTGTCTTCCTGGGATCACATGGTGACTCTGGAGGAAGAGAGAAGGAGCCCACTTCCTTCTTGCCCTTGTTTATATATGAGTCTACCTGCTATGTCACTTCCTGCCTGGATCACCACTTCTTTACTACATTTCCCAGAATCCTCCTTGACTCCTAGTCCCACCTAACTTGCTGCCTCATTAGCCAAACAGTACTTTATTTATCATCCAATAATACAAACACATACACAGAAACACTTCCCCCATCACATAGCTCTTTACTTTAGTTTGCAAATTAAGATTAAATTAAAATTCAGTCCCACAGTGGGCCACTTCAAGTGCTCAATAGCCATGTGTATGTAGCTACTTTATTGGAGAGCATAGATAAACATCATTATTATTGCAAAAATATCTACTGAGGATGTTTTATTTTCTGGTTTTGTCACTGCTGACTTCTTTAGTATGATTATAAATTAGTCTCCTGTAAAAAGTAAAAATGATATTATTTCTATGTGGAAGAGGCCTTTGCTCTCTGTATGAATCTTAGACTGGAGTAAATCACACCATGGTTTACTTTGTGGTAAGCCAAGTTTCTAGGATGACGCTACAGAACTTTTCTCTTTAAATGACAAACTGTTCTCAAATTTGTTCACCCCACCTGTCTAAAATATCCAAATTATTCCATTGACCAACGGGTCCTTTGCTGTAGTTTGACTGTGGATACCAACTCAACCAGAAATAAAAGAGAAATGACTTATTTGGTGTTGGAGATCTATAAGGTCCTCCAAGTGGATGTCCTGTGGCTTGCACTGGTGGGAAGGGAAAGATACTGAGATGCAGGCAAGTCTGCCAGTCTTCTGAACATGGGGCTTGCCCTGAAGGGACTACGAGGGCTCAACCACTGCTGTTCATCCTTGTCTTCTCCCCCCTCTCTCCTTCTGTCCCCTTCTCCTCTTCCTTCTTGCATCCTCTCTCCTGCTGTAAGGAGTGCTGATCAATAGCTTTGATCCTGTACATGTTCCACACCAACTTGCTGTCCCACCTACTTACAAAACCATGAGCCTAAACACATCTGCCCACCCATGACTAATTTTCTACAGTCTGAGCTGTAGCAATGGAAAGCTGGTACATTTGGCAGTCAATCTGTGACTCTTTGTCTTTTATATCTGTATGTGCTGAGAAGTAATCAGTGGGGCCGGGGAAATTTTGGTGGAGCTGTGTTTTAAATATTTGGGGAGATATATCAGATAACAAATAATGCCACTACATAGAATGCTCCAGAAACAAACAGTTCTTAAGTTTAAACTGCATGCCATTCTGAGGAATATGATGAAATTTTATTCTATCTTTATCTATTCTGACCAGGGTATGAATCATTTTTATGTCTAGTGCATCCATAATACATGGGCTACCAATTTTGTGTTTCATTGGTAGCCGCCTCTGTGATGGAAGTGACTGTGGTAGCTTTGAAGTTCCTGTGGACAAGCACCACAGCAATGGTTTTACAGCAATGGCTCCAAAGTGGAATAGTGATGTGATTCAGATAAGCCCAAGAGAGACAATAACTCCTCATCACAAGGAAAAGGACAAGCTAACTACAGTATAATACTCAGGGAGACGTATTTGTAAAACTTTTATTATATTCTATTATTGTAATTGTTCTAGTTCATTATTAATTATTGTCATTAATGTATTCTCTATCACATTTTTTTCCAACTTTCTGCCCCCCTGGATGGTGAGGCCTTCCATAGGGTGTCATCAGTGTCTATTGTATCCTTTGGGATAAAGCCTAGGCCCACCCCCATGTGTCTTGGCTCAGGGAGTATTCCTCTATATGGAATGGGCTCCCAAAGTCCACCCCTATGCTACGGATAAATACTGGGCTTCTACAGGAGGTCCCATAGACTTCTGAGGTTTCCTCACAGAAACACTTGTTCTTGGGGTCTGGATCAGTCCCATGCTGGTATTCCAGCTATCAGACTGGGGAGCAAGAGTTCCTGGATGTTCAGGTCAGCTGTTTCTGTGGGTTTCACCAGCCTGGTCTGAACCTCTGTGCTCTTCGCTGGTCCTTCTCTGCATCTGGGTTCCAGTTCAGTTCGGTGATTAGTTATGGGTGTCTTCTATCACAGTTTTTAAATTAAGCTTTGTCACAGTTTCAGACATCCCCCAGAGGTCTCTGAACAGATTCCTCTTAGGTACATGGGACTGGTCTCTCCTCTCTGTCCTTTTTTCTTTCTTCTACCTGTCTGTCTACTTATCATCTCATTTACTTTGGTATGCTCACCTGAAGTTTTGACTTTTAAGAAATTAGTTTGCATCATTTTATTTCCAAAGATGTTTTATTACATTTACAGAAATAAGTGTAGGGTGTGTGTGTAGGTGTATGTCTCCCTCTGTGGTGTGCGTAGGTATGTGTGTGTAGGCATGTATGTATCTGTTGTGAAATAATCTTTTTGTACACTGTGAAGAAATTTCACTTGGATTGATTTAATAAAAAGCTAAATCGTCCATAGCTACGCAGGATTTGGGGGGCAGAGATAATGCTGGGAAGAAGAAGGATATATATATATATATATATATATATATATATATATATATATATTAGAGTTGCCATCTAATATAGAGGAAACAGGCATGTAAGAAAAGACATAAAGCCATGAGTCATGTGGCAGCATGTAGGTGAATAAAAATGAACTAAATTTAGTTATAAGAACTAGTCAGAAACAAGCCTAAGCTATTGGCTGAGGTTTAATAATTAACAAGAAGTCTCTGTATCATTTGCTTGGGAGCTGGTTGGTGAGAAAGAGAAAGACAAGCTGTGTGTGTGTGTGTGTGTGTGTGTGTGTGTGTGTGTGTGTGTGTGTATGCGCTTAGGGGTATGTGTTGACTTCAGATGACAATGTGTAAGAACAGATTCTCTCCTTCCACTATGAGGGAACCTAGAGCTCTAACTCAGGTTGTCACACTTGCATAATTCTTTGAGCCATCTTACAGGTCTAAGATTGTTTTTGTTTTTTCTTTTGTTTGTTTGTTTCTTGTTTTTCTTTTTCTTTTCTTTTTTTTTTTTTTTTTGATTTTTCAAGACAGGGTTTCTCTGTGTAGCTTTGGAGCCTATCTTGGCACTGCACTCACTCTGTAGACCAGGCTGGCCTGCCTTTGCCTCCCGAGTGCTGGTACTAAAGACATGTGCCACCAAAGCCTGGCTGGTCTAAGATTTTTAAGAATATGAATTTTGTTTCTTTTAAAAACTTAGATCTGACCCTATTGAATATAGATTTTTTTGCAGGGCAGCTCATTGGAACACGAGAACAGGCCTCTGCCTTCAGCTCTTGTGTGTGCTTTGTGTTTCTTGGAAGGTGTAAGTTCTTACCAATTTCTGCTGTCTCCCACATCATCACCATGAGCACACAGATGCTGTTGACCCTAGGTATGTAGGCATTTGGGGCTCTGTCTTCTCCCTGTTTGAAAAAGAGTCAACACCTTTTTGGGAAAGGTATGCAATTGCCCAAAGAACTAAACTACTCAACAAAAGAGAAATTAGATCTGATCATCTCTTCCTGTTTCCATTTTAACTAGTTACCAGTTCACCAATTCCACAGGTATGTGACCTGTGCTCAGAGTGGCTCAGTGTTGGGATTGTTTTGTAACATATATGCCTTAAAGGACTTTACTTAGAACCTGAATGTGCAGTGTCACAAGTTGACACAACTATGTTGATAATATCTTACACTGTGCAGTGGATCAGCTCCAATTCTAAACTTTGCTGAAAGGCATGAGTCATGGAGGTCTTTTGTTATCATTGGAGTATATGGAACCACGTTAATCTTTTAAGATATCAGCATAGCTGTAAGGAAGTGAGTTCAATGCTCATATAAAGAGTATTTATTATCTTTTAAATATATAGCTAAGTATAACTTTTTATTTTAGATAGAGAAATCTAATCTAAACCAAATCATCTTTTTGCACTGTAGAGAGAAATTCCAAAAACTAGTATGGCCATCTTCATTTGGGATTTTTTTTTTTTAATCTAATGCAACGAGGTGACTTGTGCAAGGATGGGAGACAGGATGGTTGAGGCAATCCTGGCTTCCAGTTGCATGTTTCCTCACTTGAAGACTCTACTCCCCCTTTAAAATTGATGAAGGAAAAGACCTACAGAAAATCCCCAGAAGGACTGACGGGTCTTTGAATGAAGAATTTTGCAGGGTAAAGTGAAGCAGCCCTCCCAGCGTTGGTGACTGGAAGTCCATCCAGTCTGTCCTGTTTTACTACTACTACGAGGGAATCTGGGAAGGTTCCAAACCAGAGGAACAATGCCAGAAACTCGCACTCCTTGCTCCTCCAGCAGTTTTGGGCAGTGATAGATCCAAGGGCGACGAATTTTGAAATCTATTAACTGGACAAAGAAAGGCTGCTGTATTGAAGACCCACTGCCATCCTCTGCTTTCCTGCTGAAAGACAGCTTTTGGCGGTCGACCTCGGGAACACCTCGAGTTTATGATCTGAATCCGCGCAATTCCATCAGCACCTGCTAAGGGTTTTGCTGCATCCTGACCACCAGGTTCTGGGCTTGTTTTACCTTTTTGCGACCACCCGGTTCCCGCATTGTGCCCGCGCTCTGGCCAGGCGTGCTGGCTGTTTGTCCTTGGAATCCTGCTCCTGCTAGGGGCTGGCTTTCCACCTTAGCTCTCCTCCACCGGGAAACTCGCTGTGCAGAGTTGGATTCACCCGGGGGCGTTGAAGTGCGGAAACTCTCTCCAGTTCGACTTCAGCAAGCTCCTGGCGTCTGCTCCTGGTTCACTTAGCAGGAGACCACAGCTCCCTCCCTGCAGCGGGGGATCACTCCTGCCCTCCGACTTTCCTTCACAGATTTGATGAACTCTAAGTGGAGTGAGGGTAGCTGCAGCAGCTGGGAGTGGTGGCCACGTGCGATGGGGTGCTGTGCTGCGTAGGGTGCAGATGTGCGGATGGCCAACATTCTCTCTGCCCCCCTGGCCACGGGAACTTAGCTGGCTCACTCCCCCTACGAGGCCATCTCTCCGAAATTCCGGTACCTGTGACCTTTCCTTCCAGGGTTGGGTTCGCCTGCATCTCCATCTCCGACCCTCCTCCCTCCCTCATCCCCTCATACCCTGGGCTCTGCTCTGAGCAGAGCCGGGTCTCCGATCCAGTGGCCACAGAGTTCCAGGGATAAGCCAGACAGCTACAGCGTTGTGGCTCCTCCCGTGGCTTGCTCAGAGCTCTGGTTCCTACTCGCCTGCTCACCGCTGTCCCACACAGAATCGGACCTGCTTTGGGCGCTTCCAGAGGCCGTCAATCTGTTGGCTGCATACTCCTGCCTTACTCGTCTCAGCTGAAACACAAGGGCCTGCGCAGTAAGTTCAAACTCCAGTTCCCCCTCTGAGCCCCCAGACAGCCAGGTTCCTGTACTGGAAACAGGGCATAGGGAAATGTTTCTAAGGGAAGCCTCCCACCCCACCGGAGAGTTTAGATGGAACAGGGGACCTGGAGGGGTTAGTACTACTCTTGCTTTCTTCTTTTGCTAGACTTTTTCTTTTCTACTGAAGGTTCTTGACTGCTGCTTGATCAAGCACTACTATCTGAGACAGTAAGATATGATTCTGCTGCCTCTTTAAAAAAAAATCAAGCACCTTCGAAAGTGTAAGATCATGTAGGATTCTCCAAACCTGTTCAAAAACAGACATTTATTTAGGCTTCCATTCATTTCTCTAAGATGGGATCACCCACTAATAGAAATCTGTGGTTGTGTGGCAGGAGGTGACACTAATGACTAGTCATAATGACCGGTCAGGACCAGGGGCCAGTCATTAAAATCTTAGTGGTGTGCAGGAGAAGGCACTGTTGTCATAGAAAGGAAGTGCAAATACGGAAAAGAGAAGCGTTCACAGACTTTTATATGATCCATCCTTCGCTGCACTTAGGCAGAGACTGATGCCTTGCTTATAGCATTGTTAAAGTCCCATCACCCCTCACAGAAGGACTAACAGGTGTGTAGCATAGTGTGTGTGTGTGTGGGGGGGGTTCCTCCCTGGGAAAACATTCATGAAAAAGGGTTTTAATAGGATGCCAAACTTTGCACACATGAAGTAATTCTGTTTCAGAAATAACTTGCAAACCCACAGATTTCAACATGCAGTCAAAGCTCTCCGACTCATTAAAGCACCTTAGGTTTCAGAAGAAAAAGAAATCATTTTCTTTTCTTAACAAACCTGCTTAAGGTTCACCTGCTCAAGAAAACAGCAGTATTCATAGTTTTGAATATCTTGAATAACCTGAATGTCTCATTTTGCCTTATTTCCAGGGAAGGCTCTTCCCCTGCCTGCTTGTAGCTTGAAGTAGCAGTATCACGTGTGGCGTGGCAGTATCCTCTTGTGCTCTTTTTTCTCTTCTACTTTTCAGAAGTGCTGTTGTGAATGATAAATTTTGTGTTCAGGTAGCACTTTGCCCCAGCCCAAGGCTAGTACTGTCCCTAAGTACAGCTCATAACGGTTGCATGCTAATAGCTTGTAGATCAATAACCATTCCTGCAGAGGAGCTGTAAATAAAAGAACTTGAGAGTGAAGAAAATAAAATTGAAAAGAAAGAAGGAAATAGTCAATAAATCAAACAGCTCCTCTTGCCAGTGCCCTTCAATCTGGTGCTTACACCCTGTTCCATCTGTGCAGCCCTCAAGCTCCAACTTTTGGAGTTCTGCTCCACTCTGGTTGACTTGTATGGTCTGAGTCACCATGCTCTATAAAGTCAACCTCTTATTCTGAGAGAAATGGTACAGCCTATCAAACAGACCATCATTTGAATACCATGTTTTCATAATTGATTGGGTGCCTGGAATCTTCGGAATGTTCTGTCTGAAATGTGTGTAGACCTATATAGAACGCACCTGTATAGCAAACACAAGTACACAGAAAGTTCTCAGGTCACTAGGAAGGGGGTGGTGTGTGTGTGTGTGTGTGTGTGTGTGTGTGTGTGTGTGTGAGAGGAGAGAGAGAGAGAGAGAGAGAGAGAGAGAGAGAGAGAGAGAGAGAGAGAGACTCTGGAAAAGTTTCTATGTGGAGTATACTGTCAGGCAATTTAAAAGGTTGTAATCAAGCACTAAATTAAGAGGGTCTTAGGCCAAATTTCTTATTGAAGCAAGTACCTGATTAATTACACAAAAACAATTACGAGGCTTCTGGGGCACAGAATGAATCCTGTGTGTTGTTATATTCAGTAAAGAACAGGATGGAACACAACTATATTTTGTGTTAAACAGTTGGTATCAGTTATTAGTAAAATTGTATTGTTGTTTATATTTATATTGGTTTTGTCCAATTATTGAGTGTCTTTAATGCATTAGATGGTGCACCTCCAGATTAAACAATGGATCAAGAAGTTCCAGTTTCTGTCTTCAAAGAGTTTGCTCTCCTAGGTTGGACAACTGGAACAATTACAGTGTGTCCTGTGTTGTAGGCAGTGGTAGACATGATCAGGAACCTTTTGGCTAACCCAGATAAGGAAAGGCTCTGGTTCACTACAGAGAGGATGGACAGGCACAGGGAAGCCTGAGGTGTTCTAGATTCAGTAGCCATTCAGTATGATAGAGTAGCAGGAGTCTATTGGGATGTTAGGGGAGCTCAGGCCAGCACTTCTGCAGTGATGCCATCAAGACTTGAATGTCATACTAAGGAGCAGATCCTTATTTTAGTGGGAAAACAAAGTAAAGTGTGCTTTGAACAGATCACTAAACAAACAAACAAAAATCCAGCCAGGGACATAGAAGAGAAGGAATCTGTGCAGAGAACTTGTTATGTAAGTGTGGGGAGATGAAAATCGAAAGTTAGGTCTATCCGAGGATTGCAAAAGCAGTGCCTCCTTACTACCTCAAATTGAAGGAACATAGAGGAGTGGCATTGTGACCTAGACCTTAGAAAGAGGCCCACCCACAGGAAACAACCACACTGGCTCTACAGGATACAGATTAGGACCTTAGAAGAGCTGCTGAGGTGCTGTCCAGAGCACAGAGGGAGGAAGGAGCAAGCAAGTGTTGGTGTCTTCCTTCTTCCTGATTTTTATTCATGCAGTTTTCTTTCAAAAATCTACTTATGTGAGTTTGATGTGTGTGTGTGTGTGTGTGTGTGTG
This sequence comes from Cricetulus griseus, assembly GCF_003668045.3. Classification (NCBI taxonomy): domain Eukaryota; kingdom Metazoa; phylum Chordata; class Mammalia; order Rodentia; family Cricetidae; genus Cricetulus; species Cricetulus griseus. Next base: position 71,815,496 of record NW_023276806.1, read on the forward strand.
TGTGTGTGTGTGTGTGTAGTGTATGTGTGTCTGATGTGTGTAACTATGTATTATGTGTGTATGGTTATGTGTGTATGCATGCATACTTGAATGTATAAGTGTGTGTGAGTGAAGGTGTATGTATGTATGTATGTAGGTTATATATGTATGTGTGTGTAGGGTATGTGTGGATGATGTGTATGTATTGCATGTATGTTTGTGTGTATGGCATATATGATGTGTGTACTTAGTATTATGTGTGTATGTATGATTTTGTGTGTGTGTGTGTGTGTGTGTGTGTGTGTGTGTGTGTGTGTATGTGCAGGTGTGCCTTTGCACACATGTGGGGATCAGAGCACAACCTCAGGTGTGGGTCCTTAATTTCCACCTTGATTATTTTTGAGACAGGGTCTCTTCTTCACAACTGAATCCACCAATAAGCTTCTGAGAATTCTCCTGTCTCCATCTCCCATCTTGCAAAGGAGCTGGCATTATAGATGTGCATTAAGCATCAGTTTTACTGGGCTCTCTGCTTATGTCCACGCTTGTATGCTAAGCACTTTTTTCACTGAGCTGGCTCTACTAACTCCTCCTGCTTTTTAATTACCTCCAAGTGCCTCCCACTGATTCAACCCAAAGAGCATCCTGATAACTTGGGAACTTGAATGTGAGGGCTATGTGCAGGTCACTGGTACAGAGCACGACAGAGACAGAAAAGAGTGGGGACACTGGTCCAGCCAGCATTGTTTGTGAGCTCAATAAACAGAATTCATCTGCCAACAGTAGTAGATGCTATTATGATTAATAAAAAATCATTTAAAGATCTCCTAAATTAATAGCAGAAGCCTTTTGTGATTATGTGTATATTTACAGGTATTACCACTAGGATATTGAATGAGTGTTTTTTAGACTTAACAATGAATTTATAGTAAAAGCAAATGTATATTTTAAGCAATGTAGTGTCTTAACACCCAGTAGGATTCACCCTTTAGGATACAGGTTTGCAATGGCTTGTTGAATGCACATCTCAGTAAATGTTAGAACCAACCTTGTGAATTGTGAATGATTTTACCTGTTAAGCTGATGAGTCAATGAAGGAAAGCAACAGAAACAAAAGAAGGAAAATTATAAATGAGGTGCATGGCTATAAGAATAATTATGATGAGAAACTGAACCAAACACAACCGATGCAGTAGAAATGGTGAGAAGAGATGTGTGGGAGAGAGAGGAGGGAGACCAGTCTTGGGGATCTTTAAAATATGAGGGGGTCTTTAAGGCATGTCGGAAACAAGAAAATCTAGAATGTCTATCACGTTTTTAAACATTAAGGGCTTTAATTATTGTACTGAATGTAGCAGATCACACAAGCAGGATCTGGGGTGTAGGATAGGAGAGAAAGAAAGGTGCCCAAACCTTTCTATTTAGAAGTGTGTGGGGTTGGGCTAGGACATATTTTTAACTGAGTACTTTTCTAGGATGCTGTTCTATGTTGTGTGGGGAGTTACTTTCAGACCCGTAGACACAGCAACAGTTCTACACAGAGTTCCATTTTAAACACCAGGTGGCCCAATAAAAATACCAAAACAACAATGTGGGTCTGCTAGTGCTGGGGAGGTGGGAAGTTGGGTCTGTGGGTCTCATTGGTGACCAGCCTAGTTGGTGAGTTCCAGGTCAATGGGAAGCCCTTTCTCAAAAACCAACATGGATAACACCTGAGAAATTATACCTGAATGAATTCTTACTCAAGGGACAGAGAAGTGACACATCATTTACATACATCTTTACTTTGCTTTCACCCCTGACACACGAGGGGTCAGGCATAAGTGAAAAAGTGGCTATGTGAGAATCCATTCATTCTGACTTATTTTATTCTTGAAAAGTTCAGGCACTCAGCACGGGGGGGGGGGGTCATCTGTCCCCTTTCTATACTGTAGATTGGTATATACTTTTACATTTCAAACAGCAAAGAGGGCAAAACTTTCCTTTGAGTTAATTTGTTGCTGTCATAGCAGTTGCAAAATTGACAAATTTTATTGTATTCATTTTGCATTAAAATGGAATCTATTGGATCTCATTCATTGTGGAATTGGTTCCCTACTATAGAAAAATACATTCTTACCATGACCGTAGTTATTTTAAAGACCTGATTTCATCAATCCATAGGTATGAGTAGACTTATTCGGAGGACTTGCTTTATTGAGCTGTTGTATGGTCTGTAGTGTTATGAATCACAGTACAGCTGTCTAGAGGAGCACAACCTAAGCTCAAGCAATCCCTCTAGGACAGCTGTCTGTTTCACTAGTGGTTTCCTATGTTATTTTTATTGTAGATTCTTGTGCTGTTGAGAGGCCAAGTGAAACTGAAGTGTTGCTGAAGATGGGCCCAGTAGGTGCAGCGGCGGATGAGAACCAGACTGTAGAAGCAAAGGTGGAGCCCTATGGGCCAGGGGACACCACTCCTAAGGGTGGACTGCCCCCTGATCCTGAGCCGGAGCTCATAGATAGCACCAAGCTGGTTGAGGTACAGGTGGTCCTCATATTGGCCTATTGCTCCATCATCTTGCTGGGGGTAGTTGGCAACTCCCTGGTAATCCATGTGATAATCAAATTCAAGAGCATGCGCACAGTAACGAACTTTTTCATTGCCAACCTAGCCGTGGCAGATCTTTTGGTGAATACTCTGTGTCTGCCATTCACTCTTACTTACACCTTAATGGGAGAGTGGAAAATGGGTCCAGTCCTGTGCCATTTGGTGCCCTATGCTCAGGGTCTGGCAGTACAAGTGTCTACAATAACATTGACAGTCATTGCTCTGGACCGCCATCGCTGTATTGTCTACCACCTGGAGAGCAAGATCTCCAAGAAAATCAGCTTTTTGATTATTGGTCTGGCCTGGGGCATCAGTGCCCTGCTAGCAAGTCCCCTGGCTATCTTCCGAGAGTACTCACTGATTGAGATCATTCCTGACTTCGAGATTGTGGCCTGTACTGAGAAGTGGCCTGGTGAGGAGAAGAGTATGTATGGCACAGTCTACAGCCTTTCCACCTTACTAATCTTGTATGTTTTGCCTCTGGGCATCATATCTTTCTCCTATGCCCGTATCTGGAGTAAGCTGAAGAACCATGTCAGCCCAGGAGCTTCAAGTGACCATTACCATCAGCGAAGGCACAAAACAACCAAAATGCTGGTGTGTGTAGTAGTGGTGTTTGCAGTCAGCTGGCTACCCCTCCATGCCTTCCAACTTGCTGTGGACATTGACAGCCATGTCCTGGACTTGAAGGAATATAAACTCATCTTCACAGTGTTACACATTATTGCTATGTGCTCCACCTTTGCCAACCCCCTTCTCTATGGCTGGATGAACAGCAACTACAGAAAGGCTTTCCTCTCTGCCTTCCAGTGTGAGCAGCGGTTGGATGCCATCCACTCGGAGGTTTCTATGACCGTCAAGGCTAAAAAGAACCTCGAAGTAAAAAAGAACAATGGCCCCACTGACTCTTTTTCAGAGGCTACCAATGTCTAAGAAAATAGGGGTGAAAGCACATGGATTGTGACCGGAGCTGCCAATCTGGTTAGGGAAGGGGTTCTGATCAGCTCATGCTGACCTCCCATTGTGTTGACTAAAATGCATGGACAGTCTGGTTCCTGGAAAACTGGCTGGCAGAGCTGAGGTGAAAATGAGCAAATTACTGTGCTACAATGGTTTGGTTTGATTACTGATGCTTAGATGGTAGATTGAATTCTGAGCAAAAGAGGGAAATACTTTTGACTGTTTTCCCAGAATGAAGGAAACCTGATCAAGGAATTGGTACCAGTATAGCTAAAAGATAGAGTTAAGTGTTAACCCTAAAAGCCCAGTAGGATCTGCATTGGCGATGCTGTGGACTCCACTGCTTCCTCATCACTTAATGAAAAGCAGCTGAACAAACTCAGATTCTCCTAGGGAGCCATAGGCTTTCTCTTATGGTATTTTGGTTTTATTGTCCTTCCGAAGATGCAACCCAAATGAGAATGCTATAGGTAAACATTGCTTGTAACTAATGGGATGATTTCAAGAGAATTTCAAGGGAATAAGCAATTTTGCTATAGGATTAATATTTTGGCAATGATGGAGGAAATCCTTATATAGCCATGAACAATGAACTGTTATTAAAATCAAGTGTGCAATTGTTGAACATTTTGAAAATTCAGGATCACTATATGAAATTATTAGACTTAAAAGAAATGTAAACCATTGTTCCATTTCTTGTTTTGAGCCATGCCTGTTTTATGTAGCTACTGTTCAAATAGCAAGTAAGCAACTCACTCCTTTTGCTTATTGTTAATTGTTGAAGTTCTTTGGACCTTTACAACCTGTGTTAGCATTCCTGCATGGGAGCAAAGTTCTCAATAAAAATTAAATAAATATATTAAATTATTTTGTAACAACTTGAATTTAGTTGTAAGAAATTCCTCCCCTCCCCCAGTTGTAAGCAGTTCCCCCCATACACACACATTCATAGCTCTAATATGTTCATAGACATTGAAGAATTATACTCTTTGGAGTTCATCATCAACAGACCAATCTATGTTAAATAAAAATATAACTTTATTAAAATGGACTCATTTGGTAAGAAATCTCAAAAACTGAATTTATTCCACTTTGCAAATGTTTGGTTTTCAACTAATTTTTACATCTGTCTTTAAAATGACTATATTTGGGGGTAACATAAATATGTACACAAAATAAAAGTATATCTACAAAGAGTGGAGCATTAGCAATTTTCATTTAATGCTTTTATAAATTTAGCTTTTATTTCAGTAGTACCAAAGATGATTGAGACGCTATTTTGTTCACACAGAAAAGATAAGAAAATGAAATATTACAATGGTTGCACTTCCCTGGATGCTGAAGTTCCAGTGTAGGTGTATTTTTGTAAATATGAGAGAATTTGTGAGTATATTCTTCACATTTTAGAAATATTCAACATAGTCTTTTACTTAGTTATGATATCAATGTTGTGCATGTATTTAAAATTCAGACTATGTCTGTTGTTAAATTCCTTTCAGGGTGGAAATAAAAGTTTGGTTTGGAAGTGAACTATACTTGTGGAATACTGGAAAGGAGAAAAAAAAAACAAAAGTAGGTGTGAGGCAGACAAAGACTTCAGTGACATACACTGCTATTTGAAGTGTGTCACACAACTATAAAACATGGTTTTACTGTTGGACTATGCACTGCCATCTGAAGATAAGCTTTTTATATTTTATGCAGACATACTTAAGATGTTAAAAGATTGTTGGGAAGTTTTTATGCCTCTTCCAGAATTCATAACCTGTATAAAACCTGCGCGTTACTGTGACTCCTGCTGTGATGGTAAATTGTTGGAATCCACCTAATGATTCAATTAACATGTTTATGATTGAATTCATATATTAAAATCATTAATACAGTATCTGTTATGTAGTGATTTTAATGTTAAAATAAAAAGAATTTGAGAAATTGTGGAAAGTTTTCATGTAGCTTTTGCTGTATCTACTCTTTGGCTGAAATCTAGTGCCTGGCTACCCTGTGAGCTCCCTGTGAGCATGCCTGTGAGTGAGTACACTGTGAGCATGCCTGTGAGGGAGCCCTCTGTGAGTGAGTGTCCTGTGAAAATGCCTGTGAGTGCCCAAGGAAAATGTTCCACTTTTTATTTTCAGCCAGATCTTTCTCTTGAACTTAAAGCCTACATTTCCATCAGTTAATTAAATGTATTAGCATTGGTCCCATCAACAGATACCCAATGTGTCCCCAAAAGAACCTGCCAGTTAAGTACAACCATCCAGATCCCACTACTAGCTTGTCACCCATCTACTGTACTCTATTTCCCAAGACTTTACTCTCTGGAGTCAGTCCCAATACTCCTCTCATCTTTATCTATATGCAGTCAATTCCTGCATTTTACTATGATTCCTAACTGCTTCTTGAATCAATTCACTTTTCTCAGTTCCCATCAAATATGCTATTACTGTATCTAAGACCTGTATTATCTCTTATCTAGGTTAATACAGTATATTCCTATTTGTGCTTTCTGTCTTGTGTCTTGTCATTTTCACATAAAATCCATTATCTATCTACTAGCCAAGGCAGTTTTTTCTCAACTTTTTAAAATTTGAATTACAAACAGGATTGTTTTACATGATAATCCCAGTTCCCTTCTCCCTCCCATCCTCCCCTACCACCACCACCCCCAACTAAAACCCTACCTATCTCATATCTTTTCTGCTCCCCAGGGAGGGTGAGGCCTTCCACAGGTCATCAGAATCTATTGTATCCTTTGGGATAGGCCCTAGGCCCACCCCTGTGTATCTTGGCTCAGGGAGTATTCCTCTATGTGGAATGGGCTCCCAAAGTCCACACCTATGCTAGGGATAAGTACTGAACTACAGGAAATCCCATAGATTTCTGAGGTTTCCTCACTGAAACCCATGTTCCTGGGGGTCTGGATCAGTCCCATGCTGGTATTCCAGCTATCAGTCTGGGGAGCAAGAGTTCCCCGATGTTCAGGTCAGCTGTTTCTGTGGGTTTCACCAGCCTGGTCTGGACCCCTTTGCTCTTCACTCATCCTTCAAGGCAGACTTTTTTTTTTTATAAACTCAGGTTTTATTAAGTAATTCTTCTGTTTAAAAGTCTTCACTTGTATGCATCCTCATAAATCTTATTTTAGGATGTTTATATCTTATTGAAAATAATTTTAATGACTCAAAAGACTGTTTAATATCTGTATTAAGATTCTCTATAGGAACAGAACCAATAGAATCTGTATATAATTGTAATAGGGGATTTATTAAATTGCTTCAAATGATCAGAGGCTAGAAAATCTTGTGATGGTCATTTGCAGAGTGGAGTTCAAGAGAAGCCAGTAGCTGCTCAGGGCAAGAACCTGAAATCTCTGAGATGGGGGGGGGCAGGGATTGATTGATGATGCAGCCCCAGTGTGAGGCTGGAGGCATGCAAGCTCTGTGGAGAGTCACTGAAATGACACCACAGGGAAGAGCTGAGGAAGCTGGAGGCTGAAGTCCCTAGGTGATGACAGCAGCTGTGGATGGACTCACTGAGGAAGAATGGCTATTGTATATGCTGGCTGGCTTTCCCTTCTTCTATTTTTATTTTATCTGAACCTTGGTCCTGCTCACATTCAAGGTAAGTTAGTTAATCCTCTCTGCACATGCCCTCACAGACACCCTGAGAAGTGCTTTACTGATCTCCCAGGCACCTCTCAATCGCATCAAATAGTCAATCAAGATTAACTTTTGCAGCATCTGGCTGTTTCTTTGTTTTACCTCATGCAAATTCTCCTTTCATCCAGCTGCTAGACTTTAAGGACCTGAAGACAGAACAGTGATGTCTTAATCATGTGGAATTACAGTACTTGTGGTTGCTGTCATCAAATTGGTATTCAATAAATATTAATCAGATTCATCAAGGATAATGGAGTGCTTTGTTATTTGAGGCAAGATCCCTTCCCAGTACCCAGGCTGGCCTTGAATTTACTAAGGAGCTGAAGATGACCTTGAACTCCTGACCCTCTTGCTTTCACCTCGTAAGTGCTGGGTTACACATGTGTCCCACTGAGTCCTGCCTGAAACTCATTTTTTGGAGTAAATATTAAAACCAATATTTAAAACTAGATCCATGAAGTAATAAGCCATAACTTATCCTGTTTGGTTATAGTCTGTCTAGGCAAGCAGGATTTCCTACCCAGGAGTCTAAGAAAGATATTTCCTAGTACACAGGTCAGCATCAGGGTTTGTTGTTTGTTTGTACTGTCTTATTTAATTGATAAATTAATGTTTTAACTAAGTCAAGTGCATTTCTCATGATAAGCAATTGCTATTCTTTTTCAAGTCACTATTTACCAATATCACCATATTTTTGAAAAGATTGTGTTGCATATATTTTGCTTATAGCTCAGGCAAACAAACCTGTTTGAAACTTCATTATCAAGGAAAATTGGAAGATGCAATAAAATATGGCAGTCACGATTCAGCAACCTAGAGAAGTCATTGTAAGAACTGTAAATACAGAAAATAAAGGCCAGGAGAACCACTTGAAATTCCGGAGAAGGAGCCCAAAAAGTCTCTGCTAGCATTAAGCAAATTAGGAATGGATCGTAATGTATTCATGCTATAGTAGCTACTCCATGGCCTGTTCTGTGAGTATAAGTCATGCGACATGTGCAATAGGACAAGAGGCATACAGGTACTATCTGCTATGCTAGAGATGATTTAACAGAGAAATGAAAACAGTGAAAGATAAAATTGCCATCTCTTACAGTCATATAAACTGGTTCATGAGCTATTAGAGATACTTGGCTATCACTTAAAGAGAGCCCCATTAATACTAGAGACCAGCAGATAGCAGAGGAAGGACATGTATCCCTGAGGAAGTTGAACATATAAGAAGCAATGGCTGATGGCCAGCTCACTGGATCTGACAGGGCTGTGTACACAGGGGAACTAAGAAAGAAATTAATTCAGATCCATCAGTTAAATGACCTCTGCACTGATGTGGGATTTTTGTGGCTTTTCTGAGCCCTGTGATAGGATGTTCATGAACCGGAAGGGGATGAAAAGAAGACAAAGCAGAAAAAGAGATCTAAGTCCCTGGAAGGAAAATGTGACACGATGTGTGTCGATCTGGACTTAGTAAGTGGGGTGAGAGATGTGGGGACAGAAAGCTAAATGTTGCACTACTGAAGTTTCAAGACACTTTAAGTTCAAACAATTCACAAGAATCCAAATAAAATCAATAAACTTTACTCTAGGGCTAGGTGGTTATTCTCTAAAGTATTCATGCATGCACATCTTTATCCTGCCAGAAGGTATACTGTAGATGGAGATATCTGCCTCCATGGCTCTGGTATTAAAGGCATAGGCTTCCACATTCAGCTTTTTTTTTTTTACATGGGTTTAGGGGAATTGAATTTTGGTCCTCATGCTTGTCCTTTGCTGACTGAATTGTCTCTCCATCTACAAATATTGCTTTTTATCTTAATCGATTATATTTTGTGTGCGTGAGTGTTTGCAGGAGTGTTTGAGGGTTCCAGGCATTAATGTACATTTATCATGTACATGTCTGGTGCTAATGAAGGCCAAAAGAAGGTACCAGGTCACCTGGAACTGGACTGAACCAAGCCCTCTGAATATGGGTGCCAGCTAGGAGGCCAAGACAGTCTATGGGATCTCTAACAGTAGAGCCAGTCTTTAACCCTAGAGCACAAATGGACTTTGGGATCCCATTCCCTATGGAGGGATACTATTGCAGCCCAGATTCAGCAAGGAGGGCCTAAGCCCTCCCCCAAGTGATATGACAGACTTTGAAGGTCCCCCGTGAGGGCCTCACTATCCCTGGGGAGGGGTTGGGGGTGGAGAACATGGGATGAAGTCGAGGGATTGGGGGATGGATATGTAAATATGAGTAGTAATTAAATAATTAAAAAAAGAATATGCCTACAGACTGTCCTACAGACAATCTGATGATAGAGACATTTTCTTAATTGAGGTTCCTCTTCACAGATAACTCCAGCTTGGGTTAAATTGAAAAACAATCAGTACAATAAGCAATAACAGTTGCTGAAGAAAGAAGACCATTCCACTGGCTGAGCTTCCAAAAGCTCTGGCATGCAGTTTTCAGAGCAGTCACCCATGCTGGTACAAGGTTTTTAGTGATACAAGTGCCTTTATGTTATCCATGCTACATATGTATCTCTCTCCATTCACAATCTCTTGAGTAGCCCCAATAAAGTAGCTGGTTCCCTACCTAGAATTAGGTAGAATTGTTCCTTTGGTTTGTTGTTAGTGCTCTATATGAGTTGTATAGCTGTATTTCTACATCTCCTCAGAAAAAAGTCACTCAGTATACACAAAGGTAGGAATTTTAAGCAAAGGGTGGATAAAGATTGATTTAAGGGAATTATAAGTATAAATTGTAGGACTAGCTAGACTCCATAAGTCCTCAGGGACTCAGAGGAGCTCATAGTTTTAGAAGTCAGAAGATTAAGACAGTTGATACTGTTATTTGAAATTTCCAACATTTTCTTGTCAGTATCAGACTGTGTAACTGAACAGAAGTGGAAAAGAACCAGTCTAGAATCTACTCCTTTGTAATTAAAACATTTGCAAATTTTAGCACTTCATCAAATCCTTTGCTAAGCAACACATAGCTTCTCATGATAAAAGAGTGTGCTATGTCATTAAAATAAAATAGTACTGTGTTATTTTCATAAAACTACATAAAACAATGTACTACTAATCTTGACTTCTCACAGAAAGTAATATGAATGATTTAAAAACACAAAATTTGATACATACATATGTACATATATTCCATAGCATGATCTGTCACCCAATACCACAAAGTCTCTGCACATGGAGCACTAAAGATAGGAATAAGTTCTTTGAAAATGGCATGCCCACCTCCATCATTGCCCTACAGAGGCAACTGCTCCTAGGCTGTGCGTGGGGTGGAATGTGGACAGAAGAGACAGTACCTTGGAATATGAACAAAATAACTTAAACATGCACAGTTTAAAAATGTTTCTTGGTGAATGTAGCCTATTTAATCCAGCTGATTGGTAAATAAAGGTGACAGCTAGTTATAAAGCTCCTAGATAGAAATAATTCATATTTATTAGGCTAGAATAAACTGACTTCACTTTGAGGCCATGTCTGATCTTGGAGGAGCACTTACAATTCAATCATTTCTATTCTATCTAAGGAAGTCATTCTCCTGTTTCTAATGTAGTCAAGAAGTGGAAACAAAAGACTGTTGAATGCATAGTGCATATTTAAATGCAATCAGATCATCCGTCAAAACAATGTGCAATGAAGTTTGGATGCTAAGGGACATGACCACATGCAGAGCTGTAACAGCAAGATGTAGGTGAGCTGCTTGACACTCAAGGGTTGTTTCTGCCATTTGTTCCAGAAAACAAAATATATTAGAAATTAAAAACTTTTGCCCTGAAAAGATAACCCTGTTTAAACAATCTCCTCAATATTTTCTGTCAAAGGCACAGAAAGTCTCACAAATGTACAGATGATGGTGTACGTATTTGTTTATAACCTCAGATCTTCCACAAGTCTCCAACAAATCTGATTTGTCACTAAGATAATAACTCTATATTTACTTTTCAGTGTTTTGCTTTGCAGTTCAGAATTAGATGTAGGAATATTCATGAAGATCCTAATGAGGATCAGTATAATTGTTACTATACTGAAAATCTAGGTAAATAATTACTACCCTAAATGTATTTGTCACACATACATTTTTCTTAAAAGATGTATCTCTGGGAGTCATTTTGTCAGAGTGTATCTTTAGGAAACAAGAATCATGCCTTAGTTAGTTTTCTATTGCTATGACAAAATATCATGACTAAAGGATACTTCAGGAGAAAAGTGTTTATTTCATTTTACAGCTTGTAGTTCATTGCCCAGGGAAGTCAGGACAGGAACACAAGGTAGGGCCCTGGAGGCAGGACTTGAGGCCGAAGCTATGGCAGATTGCTTCTTACTTACTGAGCGTGCTACTCATGGCTTGCTCTGCTTATTTTCCTATGCCAATGGGACCCACCTGCCCAGGTGTGGCATTGTCCCCTGTGGGATGAGTCCTCCCATGTCAATCATTAATTAAGACAATGCCCCCACAGACTTGCTCACAGACCAATCTTGTAGAGGCATTTTCTCAATTAAGAGTCCCTTTCTTCCCAGATATGTCTAGGGAAGTTGATAAAAACCAACCTACAAAGTGAGTACATGATAGAAAACATTTCTATACAAAACTTATGCCTATTATTTAAGCAATTTTACTAATCATAGTAATTGTTTGTAGTTGTGTTGTTACCATCTTCAGTTATTGCATGTGTTCCCACCAAGCTTCAGATGTTGAAATTTAATGGCCAATGTGGCAATATGCAAAGGTGACTGGGTATTGAGGGTTTCTGCTATTATGAAAGGGGCTTCAAGAGGACACAGTGTTCTTCCTTGCTGTGAAAATGTAGCATTAAGTTGCCATTTTATATTCAAAGGTCAGCCCTCTCTGGACCAAGGCCTGTTGGTGTTGATTTCCGCTGTTTTAATCTGCAGAATTGTGACAAATGCAGTTTTTAAATAAATTTCAAAGATTTAAGTAGGAACAGTGATGCACATCTGTAATTTCAATATTCAGGAGACAGGAATTATTTCAAGTTTGAGGTCAGCTTGGCCTACAGAGTAGAAGTCTATGTCAAAAAATCAAAACAATAGTAAAAACTAGTCTGGTATTTTAATAGTTGGCATCAATGAATTAGCATTATCATTGAATATATTTTGTCTGTAAGTCTATTTTGTTCTGTGGTTTATGGTTTGGAGAGGATCTCATTTAGACTACTTGGAATTTTCTATCCAGCCAAGGGTTACCTTAACTCTGGGTCCTCCTGCCTCAACCTCCCGAGTGTTCTTGGACACCATCATGCACAGAAACAAAGTTATGCTAATCTCATTACAAGCTCGTGGTTTCTTTTAATTTTTTAAATTCTTTAATTGCTACTCATATTTACATATCCCCCCCCATTTCCTCACCCTCTCATCCTCCCATCTTCCCCACCAAACCCCCAACCCATCCCCCAACTCCTCCCCAAGGATAGTGATGCCCTCCACGGGGGATCTTCAAAGTCCCTCATATCATTTGGGGGAGGCCCTAGTCCCTCCTTGCTGTATCTGGGCTGCAATAGTGTCCTTCCATAGGGAATGGAATCTCAAAGTCTATTGTGCTCTCCTTTCTTGCCCTCCTCTTTTCCTCCCCTGTCTCAGTCCTCTTGTTCTGCTCCCCTTCCTCTTTTTCCCCTCCCACATCCTTCCTCTACCCCCCAGTGCTCCCTCTTTGCTCAGGGGTTCTTGTCCCCCTCCCCTTTTTCAAGGCACCATGCAATCTTCTCTTGGGGTCCTCCTTATTTCCTAGCTCCTCTGGCAGTGTGGATTGTAGACTGGTAATCCTTTGCTCTATGTCTAAAAATCATGTATGAGTACATACCATGTTTGTCTTTTTTGTGACTGGGTTACCTCACTCAGGATGGTTTCTTCTAGTTCCATCCATTCCCTACAAATTTCAAGATTCCATTTTTTTTTCTGCTGAGTAGTACTCCATTGTGTGAATGTACCACATTTTCTATATCCATTCTTTAGTTGAGGGGCATCTAGTTTGCTTCCAGGTTCTGGCTATTACAACTAATGCTCTATGAACATAGTTGAACATATGTCCTTATTGTATGAATGTGCATTCTTTGGGTATATATCCAAGTGAGGAATTGCTGGATCTTGAGGTAGACTGATTCCCATTTTCCTGAGAAACTGCCATACTGATTTCCCAAGTAGTTGTACAAGTTTGCACTCCCACCAGCAATGGAGGAAGTGTTCCTCTTTCTCCACATCCTCTCCAGCAGAGACTGTCATTGGTGTTATTGATTTTAGTCATTCTGACAGGAGTAAGATGGTATCCCAGAATTGTTTTGATTTGCATTTCCCTGATGGCTAAGGATGTTGAATACTTTCTTAAGTGTTTTTCAGCCATTTTAGACTCCTCTGTTGAGAATTCTCTATTTAGTTCTGCACTCCACTTTTTAATTGCATTGTTCAGTGTTTTGATGTCTAGCTTTTTGAGTTCTTTGTATATTTTGGTAATCTGCCCTCTGTCAGATGTGGGGTTGGTGGATATCTTTTCCCATTCTGTGGGCTGGCATTTTGTCTTGCTGTGTCCTTTGCCTTACAGAAGCTTCTCAGTTTCAGGAGGTCTCATTTATTAATTGTCGATCTCAATGTTTATGTTACTTGTGTTATGTTCAGGAAATAGTCTCCTGTACCAATTCGTTGGAGGGTACCACCTACCTTCTCTTCTAGGAAGTTTAGTTTGGCTGAATTTATGTTGAGGTCTTTGATCAATTTGGACTTAAGTTTTGTGCATGGTGATAGATATGGATCCATCTGCAATCTTCTACATGTCTGAATCCAGTTATGCCAGCACCATTTGTGGAAGATGCTTTCTTTTTTCCATTGTATAATTTTAGCTTCTTTGTCAAAAATCAAGTGTCTGTAGGTGTGTTGGTTAATATAAGGGTTTTCAATTTGATTGCATTGGTCTACCTGTCTATTTTTGTGCCAATACCAAGCTGTTTTCAGGACTATGGCTCTATAACAGAGCTTGAAGTCAGGGATGGTGATGCCTCCAGAAGTTCCTTTATTGTACAGGATTGTTTTGGCTCTCCTGGGTATTTGTTTTTCCATATGAAGTGATTACTGTTCTTTCAAGGTCTGAAGACAGGGTTTCTCAGTGTAGCTTTGGAGCCTGTCCTGGAATTAGTTCTTGTAGACCAGACTGGTCTTGAACTTACAGAGATCTACCTTCCTCTGCTTCCCAAGTGCTGGAATTAAAGGCATGCACCACCACCACCTGGCTGAAACCTCATGGCTTTAAACAAATAAACATTCCTACTTGTGGAGACCTAGAAAATGAATATGCACCTGGTAAAGCCTAAAACTGAAGTTACATGCTCAGACAGGCAATTCCAAGGCAGCAGTCTCAAAGAGGACATAGAAGATAAGGGTCAGAACCTGGGTATATACTGGTTCATACCAGAAAGAGGTAAAGGAAAAGGGAAGGATTTGGGTAAGGACCACTTGAGCATAGGTGTCTAAAGACTGACACAGCTTTCTTGACTCAGGTGGAGATCTCTCCATGCAGGGTCAGTGACAAACAATGCTCATACTTTGTAGTTAATACCACCCAGAAAGCTCTCAAAACTCTCCACACTAGAACATTTTAATGTCATTATTGTTATTTGTAACTAGAATATCATTATTTTATAATTATTTGCATAATGAATCTATTGATCTCACATGACTAATTTCTTTGCTAGTTGGCTCAGAACACCATCCCTGTATCCCCAGAGCTAAATGGGAAGCTGACTTGCATGGCCTTCCGTGTTCCTGTCCCCAATGTGCCCGTAGTGTATCTGACATATCGCCTGGAGAAAGCTGCCAAGTATGAAGACATCAAGAAAGTGGTGAAGCAGGCATCCCAGGGCCCACTGAAGGGCATCCTGGGCTACACCGAGGACCAGGTTGTCTCCTGCAACTTCAACAGTGACTCCCACTCTTCCACCTTTGATGCTGGGGCTGGCATTGCTCTCAATGACAACTTTGTAAAGCTCATTTCTTGGTATGACAATGAATTCAGCTACAGCAACAGGGTGGTAGACCTCATGGCCTATATGGCCTCCAAGGAGTAAGAAGCCTACCCTGGATCATCCACCCCCAGCAAGGACTCGAGCAAGAGAGAGGCCCTGGCTGCTGAGCAGTCCCTGTCCAACAACCTCCACACTGATCATCTCCCTCACAGTTTCCATCCCAGACCCCCAGAATAAGGAGGGGCTTAGGGAGGCCTACTCTCTTGAATACCACCAAAAAAGTTCACTGTACCCATCAAAAAAAAAAGAATACTTATTTTATGGAAGACATGGAAAGGAATGAATGCATGAAAGATAAATGACATTTCAACAAGATTAGCTAAGCCAAATGAGTGCATAATCACTAGAAGGTTCTCTCAGATTTTGCAGCATGGCTGAAAGTGCAGTCACCCCAAATTCAGAATCAAATTTGATCCCCTTATCTTTCTGTTAAAAGGAAACTTACAAAGAAATACACACAGGTTCATATGGAATGATAGACTTGTTTTATTTCACTGGCGTTCTTTAAATTTGGAGATTCATCCATATTGCTGAGTCTAGTATAAATGTTTCTTTTATTATTTTAATTGCTGGGTCCTATTCAATGTATTAGAATACCATATTTATGTCATTTTGCTCTTGGTAGACATACATTGCTACAAGTTTGGGGTTGTTATTGTTACCATCTAGGATTTAGGTTAATTCTTCTGTCTATGAAAAAAATTAAAGACAGAGAGGAATTCAGGCCAAAGCAAAAGTAAGATTGGCAAGCAGTAAAACTCCTTGGAGGAGAAGGGACCTCAACTCTTGGAGTCCACTGTCTCCCAGACTACCAGGAGCCTTAATCTCTGGCAAGCTTCCCATTTCTGCTTCCCTATGGATTGGGGAACCAGTTCCTATGAGCAGTCCTGCTCCTCAAGATTGGTTCCATACCCCTCCCAGGTATAGAAGATGTCCTGGTGTTTGGATGCCTCATGCCTTGAGCTCTGCCTGTGGACATGAGTCTGGAAGTCCCTGGGAGACTATATTCTTCTCTACGTACGTACAGGCTTGAAGACAACTGACCCAAAAGTTTCAAGTTAGGGAAAGAAGCAGGAAGTAAGAACAAAAGAAGGCATCCAGCCATTTTCATTCCAGTAGCATTAAGATGAAATTGGTTATAAACATTTCTCCAGTATTCTCTGGACATATATCTTCATGACCATCAGAGAATACCTAGCAATTAAATTTCTAAGTTATCAAATAAGCATGGGGCATAAAGAGGTATAACATTTCCCAAATTATTACTGTCCCACCTGATATATGTGAGATCCAGCTAGCTCCTGCCTTTGCTCATTAAAGGTTGTCAGTGGGTTTGGATTTAATGTTGTCAAGGAATTCTCCTCTTGCTTCTGATTTGCATTTCCCCAGTAACAAACAATCACTTCTGAAGTGCTTTTCCATAATTCATGTATTTTCCACAAATGGCTATTTTCTTGCACTGCCTAGTTTTAAATTGTTTTTGTATTGTCTGTTATATTTCTTAAGAGTTGTGGTAGGTCTTTTAAAATTCTGGATATATATGCATGTAAACACATGTATGTTAATATAGATGTGTGTGTAATGCATAACATGATAGCATATTATGTTACTCAGGTGGTAATGAAGTATTTTTTCTATTTCATTTTGTTGAAGTCTGCTTTATTATTTTTATTTTGATATTACTTCAAAATTATGTTATTTCTAGGAAATCATTGTCCACTTCAAGGCAGGAAACATTGCTTTTCTCACAAGTTCATAGTTCAAACTTTTACATGTGTGTCTCTGATTCATCTCTGTATTTACTTTCCATATTTGAATGAAATTCTCCTGTCATCAATAACAAGTTTCCTGGCATCGTTGTTAGAAATCAACTGACTATTATTATTGAGAAATTTTCTAGGCTATTTTATTGATCTTTCATGATTCCAAGTTGGATATTCTTAGATCTTTGTATCATCACATAGTTTTTAGTACTGGCTTGAGCATTTTTTATGGGAAAACACATCGGTGTGATGATTGAGACTACATTTACCTATTGGTAAATTATGGATTATGGATGTCCTAGCAATATTCATTATTTCTTTGGTATTTACCTTCTTTTTAAAAGGATTATTAAATATTAGTTGTACAAAATAGTGGGTTTTACTATGGCATTTTCATAAATTCATAAAATTTATTCTAATGTATTTATTCAACATTAATCTCCTTCACTCCTTTTCTGTGAGTCTTTCAAAAGTTTCCCTGTATTTTCATGTCTTAAAAAAATCTAGATTCTTCAGATGAGAGAGAACTTATGTTTCTTGTCTTTAAAAGTATGGCTCATTGTGCTTCACACAACTATCTACAGTTTCCTTCATTCTCTTGCAAACAATGTGATTTGGTTTTGTCACTGTCTGTATTCATCATTTGCTAGAACTTAAACTAGAAGGGATCTGATAACATGCTCAAAGTTGGAAATAGACAATACATGGCAAAGGTGATTAAGATCATGTCTCACATAATATTTTAAGTATCTTTTTCAAACAATTTTACTAGAGATCTTCAGCAACTTAGCAATTGTGGCAGGGAACATATATTTATGTTCATGTGCAAATAAAGAGCCTAGATACTCTATGAATCTTAACTGACTCTTTTGGGGATGTAGTAGTAAACATGAAACTTGATTTTCCTATTGGATTTCCATTACTATGTTCTTTTTATCATTGTGATTGTTTTTATGCTAAGGAAAAAATCTAAGATAAATATAGGTTCTCTTATTTGACTAAATAAGGGTAAAAACAATCTCTCATTGTGACTTATGTAAACCTTTTGAGACACCAAATTATCTATTAATTTTTGAACTCACCTTTTTCAATTAAATAGCTTAGTAGAGTATTACAACATAGATATGCTTTTTTCCTCAAGAAGTTCTTTGGTTCTCACTATGAAGTAAAATGCTGAATCTATTCTGTTTCTTTCTGCCACTACAAGTTAGCCCTCAGATAGTTGCTACATTTTTATATTATTACAAAGTGAATGTAGAAAGAGATTTCTCTAAATTAAAAGCTGCTTAACAGTGTCTGAAACACATGAGTGACCCTGCCCTGTTACCAAGCAACTTCATTTCTAGATACGTGACCAAGGAAATGCATGTTTATATTTTGTGAAAGTATGGGGGGAAGGGGAGGTTATTCATTATTCCATAATACAACAGCAGGTGAAAATTGGGATCAAATTTTGGTAGGCATTTGTAGTCTACTAGATACATTGTTACATGTTTACAGAATTTAGTGATCTGGAGCGACTGGCTAGGATAAACAACTGCTTATATGAAGCAGTAGAAATTAATCTTACAAAGGTCTTGATGAGCATAAGAAACCAAGAGTAGATTTACATTCTCTGCAAGTGAGTTTGTGTTTTGAGTCAGGAGTTTGTAGTTGCCCAGGCTGATCTCTAACTCCTGGCCTCAATGGTCCTCCTTTCTCAGCCTTCAGGCCACAAGAAGGATGGACTGTTGGTGCCCATCCCTGCGCCAGACTTCTAAATAAATTGTAAAAATGAACACACATTGCTGGAAGACAGGATATGTTAACCGTCTTTATCAGAAGGTAGTTTCCCACGTACCACAGGTAGGTTTCCAGAATACTTTCAATGACTTTATTTCTGATTTGGGTGTATTTATATTGTTAATGTTTTTGTGCATTTACCAAAACCTACCTCTCTGAATCTATTCTATGAAAAAATACCTAACAGCATAAAATATATATAAAGGAAAATGTTTGATGTAGTCAAAGACTACAAACAACATTAATATCATTATCAGAAAAAAGATTCAGCTGGGCAGTGGTGACACATACCTTCAATCCCAGCACTCATGATGCAGAGGCAGGTAGATCTCCATGAGTTCAAAGCCAACTTGTTCTACACAGTGAGTTCTAGGAAAGCCAGGGATGTTACACGGAGAAACCCTGTCTCAGAAACAGAAACAAACTAACAATATGATTGGAATTCTTATAGTACAGTCAGGCAATGGTATATTATATAGCTGTTTATTTCTATGAACTAACATGTTTTCCATAATATGTTATACAAAAATATACATTGACATGTGTAAGTATTTATGTCCATATGCAATCAATATTTGTTTTGGTATGTAATCATTTGACCCTGAAGACTTTGTTTTTAATATATAAAGGCAAAATAATGAACATATTTTTGGTTTTGATATGAATTGCAAATTTAAAAATTATCTGGACTGTTAAGGTGTGGAATATGGTTTTTGAGTCAGGGTTTCACTTTGTAGCTCTGGTTGTCCTGGAATTCATTATGTAGACTAGGCTGGCCTTGAACTCAGAGAGATTCACTTGCCTCTGCCTCCCAAGTACTGGGATGAAAGCATGTGACTTTATGTATATATTTTGAACATAAAATGTCCATTTTAGGGGAAAGTTTCCAGTCACAAAATTGTATTGTTCTATGATCCTGCCCACTTATAACTTTAGATGTGTATGTACCTAAATAATTTACTTCAAGACATTAAAGATAGCTCTCTGTAGTTATGAGATAATTCATTTAGCCCCTTACCTAAAGGGCATTTTTTGACACCTGATATAGTAACTGCTAAAAATTTTAAATACATATGTAGAAAATAGAAGGGAGACAACAATTAAAATTAATAAGAGTTAAACTCAATACACAAGGAAATTAAATCTGCATTAGTAAAATATTCATTTTCTGGAATACATAGACTGAAGTATCTACATTCTCATTTAATGACAGAGAGAAGAGTCAATGGATTTCTGAAATGAATGCCAGTCCCAAGGGCCATCAATAGCAGCCTCTGATTTAACTAACACATCTTTGATGCTTAGATCAGTTCTGGATTCCCACTACAACACATGCAGTTAATGGCTGCATGAACCTGCAACCCTGCAGTACTTGGAAGGCTAAGCCAAGAGGATTTTGACTTTGAGCAAGACTAGGCTACATGATGAGATGCTACAAGAGAGAGGAGAGGAGCCAAAAATATGATAGGACTGTATGATTTTGCTACGTTTTTATTATTGTGATAAGACACCATGAGGAAGGCAACTTACAAAAGAGTTTATTGAAGATTGTGGTTTCACAGTTTGAGTCAATGAATTCATGGTGGAGAGCATGGCATTAGTTAGGCGGGCATGACACTGGAGCAATTCTCATGTCACAATTCACAATTAGAAGGCAGAGAGAGTAAACAAAGGATGGTAAGGGACTTGAAAAACTCAAAGCCCATCCCCAGTGACACTCCTCCTCCAACAATGCCACACCTCCTAACTCTTCCCAAACAGTTTTACAACGGGGGGAGGGGCAACACATTTACATATATGAGCCTATGGGAGCCATTCTCATTCAAACCACTGCAAGCTATATATGTTAATTTGAAAGGAAAATTAGATATCTGCATGTATATAATAAAAGATAAAGGAGAATTCCTAGTATCATCTCATTATTTTACTAATACTTATTGGTTATAATACACACACACACACACACACACACACACACACACACACACACATATATATATATATATATGTATATCTATGAGGATGAATAAAAGGGTGTTTAGTTAAATCTTTCTGGAAAATCACTCTGTACTTTCGAGAGGGAATCTAAGATTAATTATACAATCCTTTATAATATTTATATGCATACATCATATGTCAATTATCATACATTAAAACACATTAACTGATGCATGATGAAAGATGGGAGAATAACAAGAGCAGATAGAAAGTCACAGACAAGAAGTAAGCAAAGGATAATGAAGGAGAACTTCATGCTTTTAAAAACAGAATGAAGAATGGAGGTGTTGTTTTAGCTACTGAAATCACACTCTTCTTTGCTTGGTTCTCCCCAAGCCTTCAGGAAAGCATGGGGCAAGTAGTTACATGTTAGGTTATAGTAGCATCCAACGACCTGAGATGAACACAAAAGAAAAAAAGGATTATTGAAATGAAAATGAAATTTATGTCCCTAGGCATCTGAAGTCATTTCAGAAATGGCATTGCCAGTATCTGGAAGGTGTGCAGTAAGTCATGAAAGCAATTCAAGCAGATCTCAAGAAGCAGGGATTTCTCGTGTTCACTTATTCTTATATTAAAAGTACTTCATTAATTTAATTGATGTAACTGCAATATCAGGGAATGTAGAATAGAGGTGAGATTCACTTAAAAGATAGCTATAAAAAACAGATTGAGCTATTTAAAAGCACACACGTACACACAGGACTTTGTATTTTATACCCACAGAGACTTCTGAATGAATAAGTTGTCTTACGGCTTAGTTTTGTTGGGTATTTCTTGTTGTTGTTGGGTTTGTGAGACAGGGTCTCATGTAACCCAGACTGGCCTCTAAGAAGACTTGGATGCCCAGTCCTCCCAAGGGTTAGGGTTATATGCAGGCATGACTATATCTAGTTTATGACTTACTGGCTATTGAACATAGGAATTTTTGCATGTATTTTTATTATATGATGTATAGCACCAGCTAAGGATGTCACATATAGTACTAAAAGATTGTGTGTTTTGCTAGAAGAGGAACAAAGTTCAGAGTCAATTTTCTCTTGGAACCCTGGTCACTTTTTCCTTTGTCAGTCTGGAAGCTTGTCGGTTTTTAGTTGTGCAGTGTTGCAAGCATGTTCATTGCCTCTGGAGTAGTACTCCAATACTGCGACCTGTCTGCTTTAGGGGGGAGTGGAAATGATTGGTGGCAACCCTCATGATATTCTTCTGAACTTGGCCTCTTGAAAAAGTGTGCAGCAAGTTCAATTGAGATGGAAGGCTCTCTGCTTCTTTATTACATTTGGTGCTGGTAGTACTAATGGCAAATGGGAAGCAGAAACAAGAAACCTGAATTTTTCTAGGTGCATTCCCTGCTATAAGATTTTCCACAGATGTTTTATCTGAAGATACAATAATAAAAGATGTCAAATAGAAGCAAGTGAGTTTAAAATCAACTTGTTAGTAACATTAATGTTGACCTTTAGAAAGTGTTGATGGAATATGTTTGCCTGTGGTCAGGAGGATTCTCTCGTGTGGTATAGCAATGTTTGGGTAATGTTTATCAACAGTATTGTTTTGTATGGACATTTGGTTTTGAATGATTTGACTCTATTAAGAATAGAGCAAGCCAAAGTAAAAGAATAGATAGCAAGAGATAGATGGCCAATAGATGTATAGATAGACAGCAAAATATCATCACATTGGATGCTGAAAGCATCTGTCAGAAACTAAGTAGGGAGATTGAAGAAGTTATCGTGAGTTCCCAAATGAGCATTCTTTCCATGGAAGAGTTTCCCAAGGCTGAATTTCCAGCTTCTTGTTTCCACTCTGGGCACCATGAGTCCATGGGAAAAATATTAGTAAGCTCTGTGGGAAGACGCATCTGTGTCCTTTGAGAACACAGTGTTTTTCTCTCAGGCTGTTCTGCTGCTCTTTCTGTCACAGTATGAGAGGGTTCAATGCATTCCCGGAAAAGAGGCCCTGAAGGACCCTTTGAGGCAAATTAAGTTGGATCTGAAATTTGTAAGGTGAACTTCATTTCTAGATCTCAAATAGCACATGACATTTACTAATATAATGTACAAGTATTATAAATTAATATATACATTGGAATTTCTGATAATCTTTTGCTAGCTATAAACCAGAAAAAATATTATAAAGATACCTTGTTCATAGTCTAGATTATATAAAAAATATTATCACAAGATTCCAAAATTTGTTAGTTTTGGCATAAATTTTGTGTGTAATACAGTAGTTTATAAATGGCTTTCATGAATATTGACTTGTCAAAACCACTTTTAATTTCCAAATTTCCTTGAGTAGATGAAAGTAAAGAATTATAAGAAAGAAGAGAAATTCTAAGAAGAGAAATAGCTAACAGTGGCACTGTTTAATGTGCTAAATCTTTTCCTATCTTCTGTCAAAATAATTGTTATATTTAAGTATTATAAACCATTATGATACTTCAGTTATTTTTGCATTATGTAACTCACCTACTAACTGCTTTGGAAACAATTTTTGAGCAAAATTAAGTTGGCTTGATTGTATCAATATTTCCTGATTTTGAGTTTTTCCAAATATCATTTGGCAATTTCAAGATCTGAAAAGGAAAAAAAATATTTTCTTGGTCACTTTTTTCTTCCAGGAGTGAAGCGTCTTTTATCTGGAGTTTGGGAGATTAGCTTTTCTTGGTACTGAAGCTTCGCTTCCCTCTGGCTTGGTGTGATTGCCTGCTTGATTTCCTGTCTCCCATGTTTCTTTCACAGTGGCTGCTGTTTACTTTCCCATTGTTGTGTGGTGAATTGACCTGTCATCCTTTTGTGTGAAATATTTCTGTCCTGAAAAATAAGGAACAGATTAACAAAGTAATTATAAAGTTACATATTAAAGCCAAATGTTTGAAAGTGTTTGTTTTCAAGATGTTAAATTATTCTCATTTCTCAGATTTTATTAAAGTAGATGACGTTTTCCAAAACATTTTTCAATGTAAAAAGATGACCATGTGAGGACTACTTTGTCTTCTAATTTTCATTAAATTCATATATCATCTTATACATTATCTGATTGCTTGGTGTTTATATACTATGATGTAAGCAATATACATAACATAAGGAAACTTGTAGTAACTGTATGTATTTTTCTAAGTATAATAGCCAAAGATTTAAAAGTGCAAAAGTAAAATATAGAAATAATATCTTTAAAACAGATGGGGTGCATGCTATGATCTCAACACTTGGGAGGTGTAGGCTGGAGAACCAGGAATTCAAACACAGCCTGGGATACATAATGCCTTGTCTCAAACAAACACCAGAAAAATCCCCAAAACAATGTATTACAGCTTTAGCTGAAGCACAGATTTCCTAGTATTATTTTAATGTGTCAAAAAAAAAAACCACTAGGAAAGGTTCTTTTTATTATGTTTTATTACTTTTTCTCAGTCATGGGTGTTCATTTAAACACTATTAAATGAGAATTCATATTTCTAATAAGATACTAAAATTCACTCGGAGAAGACAGTTGAATGTTTGTTTCTAGTGAATGAAGTTTCACTATCTTAAACACCATCTTATCCAGAAGGTAGTGGAGTCTACTGGGGCAGTGCCTTTTGGGACAGACAGAATTAGGCTTTTAGCAGCTTAACAATTTGGGCGCTAAAATTTCATATTCAACATGTCATACAGTTTAACCTGTTTTAAGTAAATGATGCAAGTTAAAAAGATAATGATCCCCTAAAATGTTTTTGATTCAGAAGATAGCTCTCTGTAGATAGTAAGGAAAAAGGGGCCCATGGTGAACATGGCAAGTTGCTCACATATAATGTAAGGAGAATGGATGCTAGAATTAAAATGAATTTTAAGGGTGAAGCAAAGTCTGGAGCATTAAGGAGGTTGAATAGGTATGAGATAATCACAGTAAATAAATAAGAAAAGGGACAGCCAATGACAGCAAGCAGTCCATCTGCCTTACTATACTTTACCCTCATTAAGCCCTTGAGGGATATATGTAAAGCACTATTGCATGACAATCTGTTCCTACTCATCTATCCTTGTTTCTAATGAAGGAATAAATGTTAAGTAAGGAAAGCTTCTAACAAGAAGCTTCCACCTAGAACACCTCCACTCCTGCCCTTTGATGAGCCAAGTAATAGGTAACCAAAATAGACTGCAACTACATGTAAGTAGCCTCAGAGAATCAACATTCTACTGCCAAAAGGGTACAGGATGAGCATGTAAATGTCAGAAGAAAGTAAATACAGTCTAATTAGATACCAAGAAGACAGCTGCCAAGGTCAATGATAGCAATGCTAGTCAGGACTGGCAACCAAGATCAGCAACAAAGTGTAAACCAGAGATGGAGGGGGTAACTTCTACCACACCTAACTGTGTCATCAGGACACAAACAGTGCATGTCACCTCCCTGGCTGAGCCAGGGGACAGATATAGGACATGGAGGCCCTCCTCCATTGGCTCAGCTTATGATAGCTCACAGAGTTAAGAAATATAGCCTTTGGGCAGGGCAGGGCACACGCCTTTAGTCCCAGAACTCTGGAGTCAGAGGCAGGCGGATCTCTGTGAGTTCAAGGCCAGCCTGGTCTCCAGAGCAAGTGCCAGGATAGGCTCCAAAGCCACACAGAGAAACCCTGTCTCGAAAAAACTACAACAACAAAAAATATTGCCTTTGTCTAATCTTTACCATGACACTGTAAAAACCAAGACTGGGTAGTTCAGTGTGTTTTTCTTTCTTGGAAACCCCTCAATCCCTCAATCTCTTGGGAGTGTCTCTTACTTTCCCTTAATTTCTCACATTTCTGCAATTCTATTTAATAAGTAGACTTCTGCTTTGAAGTGTCATGGGTGTATGTGTCTTTAACCTTCATTGATTGGCATGAGACAATAAGAACCAGAGTCACCACCCAAGGTCAATCTCTGATGACTGTGAGTATCTGGTACTCCTGTTCCTTGGTTCAAGTACGACTGGACCAAGAAAGGTCCCTTCAAACTCAAAATCCTTGTGCCATTGTAATCTTCAATTTTATGGCAAATTGACTTTGTGAAACTTTATTTCTTAGAATTATTTATGACAATGAAGTCATTTATGGCATTCATAAGTTTTTCTTGTTTATGACTGAAGACTTTTGTTACTTGATTAAATAGCTCAGGGTTTAATCCTTTGAACTTTAATTGATAAAATCTTGAATATCACTGACTTAGATTGTGATAGAATAGATAATACTTTACTGAAAGAACCAAGGAAACCTGGGTTTGTTTTGTTTTTGTTTTATTTGAGGCAGGATGTCTTTTTTTTTACCCTCTCTGACTTTGAACTTATCCTCTGTCTTGGCTTCCTTGGTGTTACTACTACAGGTGTATGCCATTGTATTAATCAGGGTTCTTTAGAGGATCAGACCCAGTGTGTGTGTGTGTTTAATTAAATCAGCTTATTTTGAATAGTAATAATAGCAGAAAGGAATCACAACTGAGAGCCTGAGAACACAGAACATAGTAGTTGTTTGGTCCTTGAGGCTGGATGACTTAGCAGTTGGGGTTGATCCACTGACAGTGCCTCACACTGGGGAATCCAACAACCTGGTAGTTGCTCACTGTATGGGAGCCTCAGCAGCCCCAGTCTGGCACTCTAAATCTGTAGGGTGCCGAGAGAACAGCCAGTCTTCAAAGATGGAAGTCTGGAAACACTGGTTCTGATGTTAGTGAAGGAATTAGCAGCAGTAACAGCAAAAGAATAAATTAACCATGCGATGAGAGAGAAGGCTAAGTGAGCAGAAATAATCTTCCTTCTGCCATGCTTCTGTTTATCTGTGCTGCTCCCAGAAAGATAGGTCTTCCCACAGGCACTAAGGGAATTAAGACAATTCCATGATTGAGGTTTCCTATTCAGATAATTATAATTAATGACAAGTCACATCAAGACCAACCACTACAGCCATCGTATAAGGAGGTTATAATTCCAAAAATGAATTTGAAGTCTGCTGTTTTATTTGTACTATCATGCCAATTCAAGTGATGATCCAGATGTGCTGATTTCTGTGGAATACTATATTTTTATGGTTACAATACTTTTTGAACTTATTATTACTTAGTTTCACAAGAGAGTGACTGACTATAGATAATGATAATGTCACATGGGTTTCAAAAGCATAGAATTTACTTTTCATTTTTTTTTTTTACCTCATTGGCTATGACCTGCTTTCTCATAACTACATTTTTCTTGTATCCTTGTTGTTTTCTGGGGTTCAAGCTTTCTTTTAATGTTTATCCTCCAATTCCATTCCTGCTTAAGCTATTGAAGTCTAGTCTTATTTGTTACTCCAACCTCTTCTTCAAAAATAATATACATTTTAAAATACATGAACTCACCCAGTCCTGCTGTTGACTCTTTTCTCCCCTTCCCAAATACTTACAAATTTTTAACCCTTTCCATGGTGCTTTATTTGCAAGATTTCTTCTGTTGTATTGACAGAGGCTGAGGAAGTATACAGCAGGTGACAACTAGTATTTAACATGTTGACCTATAAAATGAATAACTCTCTGATGGGGAAATCACACTTGGCAAAGACCATGGGATTACTGACTGTAAATGACTGATTGCTTTGGTCTGTAATTTTTCTCATGTGCATACATTCCTTCCCTAATATCAGCTATTGGTATTTTCCCACTGCTTACGTGTTTAGATTCCATCTACTGAGCACACATATAGCTGTGAATAGTCAGGAAGATGACACATACTTAACTGTGTAATTCTGATGAATAGAAATCATACTAGGACATTTTTCATTACTCGGAGTAACATAGGTAAGAAATAGTACTCTCAATTACTAAGATAGCTAATTTTAGACTTCAGAACAGATTCAAAGCAAACTGGTTATCCCTGGAGATGAATACACAAGGTTAAATTCCCAGGTGTTTATTGTTGAATCAAGGTCAGGCATGAAGCAGGATTGGTAGACATATCCCCTGCAGTACTGCAGTAATGAACCTACTACACACACTCCTAACCTCAAGGGTCAGTCAACTTACTGTTATTGTTTAAATGCTAAATTTAAATGTCACTGTCTGCTTGAGAACCCTGACCATGCAGAGATACTTGCACAACCAAGCGTTACTCACATGCTGGTCAGCATGACCTCCCTAACCTGAGAGAAACTGTGTGATTTATCATGTCTTACAAGAATGGGTCAGACCCTGAAAATGTAATATACAATTGTCTAGCTTTTTGTTGGAGAAGTGTGTGTGTGTATGTGTGTGTGTGTGTGTGTGTGTGTGTGTGTGTGTGTGTGTGTGAGTGTGTGTGTGTGTGTGTGTGTGTGTTGAAAGGAAGATGCAGCTGAATGTGCTGAGAGACAGAAGTGTGAGAAATGTAGGAATAACTGAAAGAAGTGTGAAAAGATGTAGCTGACTGGGTAAAGACATACAGAAGATGTAGCAGTAAAGAAGAAAAATGTGTATGTAGGAGAGATGTATGTATGTGAAGGAAGAGTGTATGGCTGTGTGAAGAATGTAACTGAGTGGAGAGAGAAGTGGATTTGTAAAGAAGAAGTGTGAAGGTATGTAGCTGTGTGGAGAATTGTGGAAAATGTATGGAGAATGTAAATGTGAAAATAGAATTTAAGCATGTAATGAACTATAGGAATGATCCCTGAAGGGAGAATAGAGGAGGGCAAGAAAAGAGATGCCTCAATAGAGGTTTAAAGAGAAATCTGGCACTAGGGAAATGTCCGGAGATCCACAAGGATGACCCCAACTAAGAATCTAAGCAATAGTGGAGAGGCTACCTTAAATGCCGTTCCCCTATAATGAGACTGATGAGTACCTTAAATGCCACCCCAGAGCCTCCATCCAGTAACTGATGGAAGTAGAAGCAGACACCCACAGCTAAGCACTGAGCAATACTCCTGGAATCCAGTTATAGAGAGGGAGGAGGGATGACAAAAAGGTTCAAGACTCTGCTGGAGAAATCCACAGAAACAGCTGACCTGACCAAGTTAGAGCACATGGACTCCAGTCGGAAAGCTGGGGAACCAGAATTGGACGGAGCCAAACTCTCTGAATGTGGGTGTCAGTTAGTAGGCCTGGGAAGACTGTAGTACCTCTGACAGTGGAAGCAGTGTATATCCCTAGTATACAAATGAACTCTGGGAGCCCATTCCCCATGGAGGGATACTCCCTCAGCCCAGCTACATGGAGGAGAGCCGAGGCTCTCTCCTAAGTGATGTGATAGACTTTGATGATCCCCCATGGAAGGTCTCACCATCCCTGCGGAGTGGATTGGGTTTGGTCAGTGGGGGGCATGGGATGATGGGAGTGAGAGGGATTGATATGTAAAATAAGATTGTTTCTAAATTAAATAAATTTTAAAAATCCTCCACCACCCAAAAGAGAATGTAACCATGTGTAAAGATGTGTGGTGGTATAGGAGAGAGATGTATGTATATAAAGAGGGATATGTAACTCTATGCAAAGAAAGGTAACCGAGTACAGAGATTTTCAAGAAAAAGAGATTATTCAAGATGGAGTATAAGAGAAAGTTACCATCAGAAAGTATGTGTTTCCTTTTTTACCCTCAGATAGAAAAGTCTAGCCCTCAGACAGAGAAGAAATTTTTCTAAGTCCTGCTGCTCTGAAGGCATTTTTTTCTGCTACCTTGGTTGCAGAAGCTGGCTTCAGTATTGTATCTTCCAAATTATGATTCTTTCTTCAGCTCTATCAAAACATTGTGAAAATCAACTTTTACAATTTAAATTGCAACTGCTGTTTTTACACTTGTTAGGTAACAAAGATAATTTAGGAAAATTAGAACAGGAGGATTAAGTGGGTGGGGGGAGGCAAGACAGGGGAGAGAACAGGGAGGAGGGACAACTAATACTAAAGGCCTTTTGAACAGCCATATGGAAATTTATTCTGTAGAAGCTTCCTAAAATACAACCATGTATAAAAAGAGCTTAAGTGGGCTATATCTTTTTTTGAGTTGTTGGCCAATAAGGGTCCCATAGACTTCTCGAACACTGAAAGTTGGTACCAATGCTATTAGTTACCCTTTACACATTGCTTCTCAGGTACCTTTGCTGAAGAAACAATGCTTATGGCATTGAATATGGAGAAATTAATCTGGTCCTCACTGGAGGCTTCTATCCTCCTGGTTAGTATTCATAGTACTGTAAGGTGGAATACACACTGCTGGAGAGAAAAGTAATCATCAATCTCACCCAGCTACAAACCCTGTGAGCCACACTAACGACCTGTGTGTAACTGGTGCCCTCATGCCACAGATGTTGTGGCAGTAACCAACCACTCCCTGCCCCGTATTTAAGGCCTACTCCATGTATCAGTGCTGGTCCATCTTCTAGGTAGCTTTTCATTAATTTTTAGTTTCCCGAACTTTGCTTGTATCTTTATAGATTGTCTCATATCTTTATGTATATACCAAATAACTTTACTTAATAGCTCTCACTCAATATTTCTAAAATGTGCCACCTCTTTGCATTAGGTTTTATGCTTCTTTGTTCTCTCACTTTGAGCTTCATGTGCTCCTTAGGGTGTCATGTGCAGGTGCCCTTTGTGCATTATCTGAGAAATGCTGCCCTTATCTCTACCGGACAGTGTGGACTGTTTCACTAAGGCCTACATTTTGAAGTCTACAAATATTGCCCTGGAAGTTCTGGTTTCAAGAGTGACTTCTCAAGCCTTTTATTTTTCTTTCTTTTCATTGACTTATTCCATGGCAAATCACCACACAGTTCTTTAGAGCTCTGTGAGTTAGTTCTGGCTTTCCTCTTTACAGACGTGCAACTTAGGTTGAAATGTGTTTGATCAGCTAGGCTCAATCCCTTATCCTCACATTTTGTGCAGCCTGGAACGTAAATGATGTTTTACCATGTCAGAAAATGACTTTAATGGGAAAGCTTTCATGGTTTTTGCTTCATGGCATTGAGATGTTTCCTCCTTATAAATCATGAAAAAGTGGGAAACATTGATTTCTAATACCCACTTCTCTAGGAGGATTAGCTTTTGCTTTCCAGTGATTACCGCATGAGAAAAGGTGAAGTTGGCATAGTGTTGAAGGGTAATAAATGACTGCACTGATGTGGCACTCTTCACTGGGATTTTTCACTTTGGTAGAGAAAAGTATTAACATGGTGGGATGGTAGAATTTTGGGTATCAATGTTACCACAAGAATTTGTAAACTTTTACAATTGTTACTAGGAACCTTTTAGCTCCTTGAAAGTAACCAGGTATGGAGGTGCCCTTTGTTCCTATTTAACCCATGAAAGAGTATGGAGTGTAATCAGGTATCAAGCTGTGAAGATTTCATGGCTGTGGCTGAAATTCATCATGTAGGACCGTGTTGTATTTGTCAACCCATTTTCTTTCAGCTTCATTGTTTCTGGTTTAAAACCTTTATAGAAGGATCTACCTATTTGTATTTTATATGTGTGGATGTCTTTTCTGCGTGTATGTCTATATCTATGGCATGCAGTGCCTACAGACGCTAGAAAGGGTGTTATCCCCGAGAACTGGAGTTGATTGATAATGTTAGCTGCCATGTGGGTGCTGGGAATAGAACTCCAGGCCCATGGAAGTATTCCTAAAGGCTGAGCTGTGTCTCCAGGCTCAGATTCCTAGTTTCTTCTCTTTATAACCTGGCACAACTTCATAATTTCAGGGCAAATGAACTCGGCAGACATATAGTGTTTGGAAATTTTCTATGGGTCTTTGTATCTTGACCTCCATAAGAGGGTAGGAAACCGTAGAGCCAAAGGTGTTTGTTTTAGTTACCTTGGCTCCAGTTCCAGAGCCTTGTGATTCCTCTTTACTCCCTCTTGTTAGGACATCACTAGATTAATAGTTCTCTCCCATATGCCAAAGTTTCTTGGAAAAATTCAATGTATCTTTTTCTAGATGGTTCTTATGCTCTATAGGTATAAGTAATAGACTATGGTCTGTCTTCACTTAGTTTGCTATATGGGGATTTGTGAAAATGTAAAAATATTATTACCTAAATTATACTCCATGTACTCTAGTCAATAGGGAGTCTATGGATAATATTAAAAGCATAAATTAAAAGCAATTCACTCCATTTAGAAAGCACATGGAGCATTACAAATGCAACTTTGATGGAACTAATTCAGTTGTGACTATTAGAAAAACCTTGCCTATAAAAGCCCATAGCATTACAGTTAGTCCCATATGTTCCACTTTCACATGCTAAGGAAAAAGAACCGAGGCATTGCTTTTCAAACAAGGAAGATTTTTGAGAAGGATTTAATTGACAATTTAATTCCAAGCAATTAATTTCAACATCAGGAGAGAGTGTTAAATGTGTCACAATTGGAAACCACTTTTCTTCTTAGTTCTGTTGCATTATGACCTCCATGTCTGTGACACAATATAAAAACACACTGTAGGAAGCTTGCATTAATTATTAAATAGATAATGAATGTTTTATGTACTAAGTAAGTATCAACGTCAGGTTGTAGAATTAGGCTTTGCTGATAAGAATGTTAGACTGTCCTAAATTGTTTGAGGCTTTTACCATTCAGAAAAAAAATAAAGTTCATGGAAATCAAACATCTTTTTGCAATATAAAGCATTGAAAATTGGTTTATTACTCCAATAACCATAGCAATAATAAAATAACTGAGGCTTGGTAGTATACAGAAAAGAGGCTTATTTAAGTCATAATTTGAGAGGCTAGAAGTTCTTATCAATTGGCCCCACATTTCAGTATAAGAACCTTTGGGTGCAAACTATATCCAAAATCATAGCAGCAGCAACAACAGGAACAGATAACTTCTAAAATACATAGGCAATAACTGCAGGAGAGATGTAACCTTGAGCAGAAAGAGCTCTGGGTCTCCCGGAGGAGCACTGATTATGGGGATCCATTAAAGTATTCTCACTAGTGTGTCAGCAATAGCCACTGCCTAGCTCTCATAGAGGTCCACATATGGACAGACCATTCTTCCATAGAAGACAAAATACTATGTATTAAGTGTCTTAACTTGACAGTATATGGAAATTACACAGCATTTCAGGATTCAGACATGATAATTCTGTGGCTTCCTAACATTTTCATGCTTTTCTTTGTATAATGCAATAGTTGATCCACCAGACAAAGAAGTGTCTCATGGAGGACTTTGGGCCTCCTGGGTTCATGGAGTTTTTCAAGTAGTCTATGGCACCATGTTGTATAGGCTGAATGAAGAACGTGGCACCATATGTATTGTTCTTTTTCAAATGTATGGCTTTCTGATGTGATTAACACAAACTTGGGGTGCCATTGTGTCATGAAGCATTTTATCAGTTATCATACCAACAGCATGGCTGATTTTACTTCAATAAGATCCATATATTTTTCAGAATCACATAAAGGATTAATCAACCATGACTAGTGAAAAAACATGCCTTCAAAATTAAGTATTTTCTATCAGCCTATAATTAATGACAGTTCAGTTTCAAATAAGAAGTAATGCCAGACTATATACTAGAACAATTAATCAACACAGCTGTGTGTAATGATCTGTGATAGGCACCAATGATAAATTGGTATGCTGTTCAGTCATGGTCCTAGAAAATGTCCAACTCCTGACTGTGCCTTTTCTTCTTGCCTTCAACAAATCCCCAAACCCATCTTTCATCACAAGCCATTTTGTCTTGGTTGTCTTTCCTGCCTGACATATTGTCTTTCAGCCTATAGACTTTGTGAAGGAGTTACCATGAAGTCTTCCACCATCTCTTCCCTGATTCCATTCAAAAGGCAACCTACCTCATTCCTAAACTGCTCCAGTTACCATTTTGATTAGAAGCTCTGTAACTCCTTCTGAACTGCACCTAGGTTTCCAATGTTTCCCACTCCAGAGCTACCTTAATTTGCCATAATAACTTCATAATCACTCCACCTGCTGTTGAAATCCACCAGCTGCTTTCTGATTGGTTATATTACCTGCCTACTGTCAAGATTTTAAATAGTACCTTCTACCAACATCTTCTCAATTCTAGAACCATTCAACAGGGGAATTTTTTTTTTACCTTGGCTCATACTTCAGGCATCAATGGTAGATCCACCCTTTATTAATCTAGTCCACCTGACATTTTATCAGCAATGTCCTTTTTGCCTTGAAATTGATCTGCTGGAGATATTTAACCAAGGTGACTTCTGCCTCAAAGAGTAAATAATGATACATTTACTGCATACTAAATATCTTGAAGATAGAGAAAAATGGAGAGGAGATAAAAGTATTTGTCTGAATCACAATTGGATTGAGCAGTTGGGTTAACTAACCCTGGACACATCTTACTTCTCATTACTTGTCACATGATAAAATAAGTCACTTCCTGTTTAAGCTCCATTTAGTCATTTTTATTTTCTGTTACTCACAGCTCAAAGCCTTTTGAATGATCTAATTCCTCAATGCCTGGAATCTAAAATAACTTTCCCTTTGAAGTTTTAATAAACTCCATGCCTTCCTTAATATATCTGTTTATACACCACATAGGTCCTTTTTTAGAACTTTCTGCTCATGTCTGCCACTCACTTCTCTAATTTTTGGCGTGATTGGTTCACTGAACTACTGACATTACTATAGCACTTTATATAGCATTTCTTTTGCTCTCATCTATATGTTTTTTCACATTTGTATACAGAACTTCTCAACATCTTAATTGAACCAGAATGGAAATACCTTCTGTATTAGTAAGGGTTCTATAGGGTAGGGGTTCTCAACATGTGGTCATGACTCCTTTAGGCAAGCCTCTACCTCCAAAATATTTACATTATGAAGTAGCAATGAAAATAATTTTATGATTGGTGGTCATTACAATATGAAAATGGTTGCAACATTAGGAAGGTTGAGAACCAACTCAATGTAGAATAACACAACTTATTGAATACATTTCTCTCTCTTTCTCCCTCTCTCTTAATGATGTACAGTCTGGCTAATCCAGCAATGCCTAGCTGTGAAGAAAAAGTCCAATAATCCTATAGTTTCTCATTCCATAAGGCTGGTCTTCAGTATATGCTAGAATCTCAAAGAAGTAGGCTTAAATGCTCAGGAACGTATGATTGTGCTAGTAAGGCAAGCAATAGAGCAAAAAGCAAAAGCCTCCTTCTTCCATGTCCTTATACAGGCTTCCAGCAAAAAGGTGTGGCCCAGATTAAAGTTGTTGCCTCAAAATCTGAATTAAAGATGTATGTCTTTCTACCTCAAAGGTCCAGACTAGAAGTAGATTCACCCAAAAAAAATGTCTCACAGCTGTGTCCTCCATTTCTGGATTGTAGTTCATTCTAGATGTCATCAAGTTGACAATTGAGAATAGCCATCACAACTCCAGTACAGGAACTACAGTTTGTGAATGCATTTCTCATAGTCAGCATAGCATCTAATACATACCATATTCTTGAAAAATATGTTCACAGAATAATAAACATACACTCATACATAGCATTTACCCTCCAATAGAATGTTGTATAGCAGGAAGATAGAGGAGCAATTCTGTCTCAGTCACTTCTCATATTGAGAATGAAAAGTGATGTGCCTTGTTCCTTAGCTATGCTTGGAATGTTTGCAGTTTCCAGAGCCTAGATCTCTGGCTACTTACTGTATTAGATTCAAATCCTGCTATTCTGACCTCTTACTGATTATTCAAAAGTTACTCTTTATCAAAAAACATCCTCATCTGGAAAGGAGTCTGCTCTAATTTCCTCACTTTTATTTTATAAATGTCCATACTTAAAGGTATATAAGTCTATATTGTCATCCTTGTTCAATATAGTATAATACACACATATTTCTGTGATTATTATCTTATGTAACCATATCAAAACTCACATGGATGGCTATGCAAGGTGATCATTTTATCACATTACAACTCCAAGGCCAGTTGTGCTTCACATGGTCATGAAGCATGTCCTGAATATCAGTAATGAGCCATACTCTCCTCACAATCTGACCTCATGAAAGCTTCTAGTTAGAGTTTGGTGGTCTCCCCATGGCAGGGCAGGCAGTGTGGCAGCTGTTTCATGAGATGTGTGGGTTGTAGGACCATCAGGAACTTTTCATCACTCCCCTGGCCTGACTTGCTAAATTCCTGTGCCAAACTGCACAAGAGATCCATGTGCACACATTCCCTGAATAATACTCATAACGAAGCTTTGACACTTCCCATCTCTTCTCTCTCTCTCTCTTTCTCTTTCTAAAATGACATTTATACTGACACATCACTTTATATTACCTAGTGATTAAAAAGCACGAAGCAGTTAGAACAATGTAAACTTCTAGAATGTGATTTTCTTAATAATAAATATTAATATTCAGCCTTTGAGTAGTGTCTGAACTAGAGAGTTCCACGAGGACAAGTCATTTCTATATAGAGCACATTCTGAACAGCAGAATTCATTTTCCTGATCAGAAACTCTCAGTATCTTCTACCTACCTCAAAATTTTAGTTTGAGACATAAGTGGTGTCAGAAACTTACTACGATCTCATTAAATTCTTGCCATGGATAGATATGGCCTGTCTCCTCCCCCAAAATCCAATGTTTGGACTTGGTCTATGATATGCTGGGAGGCTATGTAGCCTCTGAAGGGTAGCTGTGCCATTAAGGAGTCATGTCTTTGCCTGTGAAGTTCCTATTCTACAGCGACTGTGCTGGTTTCTGGGAAAGCAGACTGTGGGCTTGCTTCTGGGAGAGCCAGGCTGTGAGGAGTGGTCTTGGCTTCCAGGGCTCAATTTCTGGCTTCCTTTTCTTTTATACTGTCCCTTCAGCACCTACCACCTTCCCTTCTACTGTTTTGCTGTGATGCCTCCACAGAAGCTCAGCTAATACTGGTGCCATGGTTAGCCTAGCAGAACTGTGAGTCAAAGCAAACCTGTGTCCTTTAGTAATTACCCAGTCACAGATACCCATTCTCATTCAAACCACTGCATCTATTAGCACTAAGTGGAGAAAAACTGACTAAGGCAAGAATAATTTCCTTTATTCACTTCATACCGCTGAGCTGGACTACCTATTGTCGATCTTCAGTGCAATGTCGCTCATATCTTATAGGTTTTTGTATCAGCTCTCATTTTCCTTAAGATTGACTCATCTTATTATTGTGTCTTGCTAGGTAACTAACCAAAGCAGTCCCATGAATGTTCTAAAATGACAGCTTCCTTGAAAATCAGGATAGCCTTACTGGCTTCACTTCCTTTGATTCTTTACATACATTCTTATAACATATTTGTGTAATTGTATTGTCCCAGGTGCACTCAGGGAGATACCATCTTAGCAAGAGGAAAAAAAATGTGTCTGGCAGTGAGAAATTAGAGTGACTGGCAGAGAGTCAGTTTGTCTGACCCTGAAGCCTCTCTTCATAATGGCTATTCGGAGGTAGAGTTCCTGAATCACTCCTATATCCTCACATAAATCAAGCCTGTCTCATTGTCTTTTCACACTTAGTCTTCACCAAAGCAGTCAGACAAAGTCAATGTGATTTGCTTCCCATCTATTCACTCATACAACACAAGGACCTAGTTAGCAGAAGATAGGGATGCAAGCAACCATATTCTTCCACTGACCTCTTCAGTGTGCCTGAAGGTGGCCCATGTGTTCCTATAGCCTTGTCTGAAGTAGACTTTTAAGTACTTTAAATTTCAACGGCTTTTCTTTCTACTTATTTAAACTTAATAAAAACCAAATACTTGAAAGATGTGTTACTATTTAATAAATTATGTCCAAACAATTCATTCACTTGTTAGCTTCTTGTGGTTCTAGGGATCAAAACCTAGGGTCTCATACATGCTAGGCAAGTGCTCTACTGTGAAGCTATGTATTCTTTAATTCCTGAACAATGATTTTAAATAATAGAAACTCGAACAGGACACAAGCAAAGTGACCTGCTTCTTCCATCCCTAGAGTCTGGTGTCTCCATCCCATACTCTGAAACTGATACCCCTAACCAGTGCTAGCCTTCTCCAGATGTTGTTCTCTGACTGTTCCCTACCCGCTCTCTCTGTCTTTCTCCCCCCTCCCCCCCGTGTGTGTGTGTGTGTGTGTGTGTGTGTGTGTGTGTGTGTGTGTGTGTGTGTGTGTGTGTGTGTGTATGTATTGGTGCGTGTAGAAAAGCATGTTAGGCAGATTGCCTGAAGATAAAGTATAGGCTGTTTGGAGCTGCTCTGCATGGATGTTGGAATCCTCTGTAAGGGCAGTGCATGCTGCTAACCTCTGAGCCACCTTGCCAGCTCTCAATCTGTTCTCTTTGTTCCTTGTTACCTTTTTTTTTGGTTTTGTTTTATTTTGAACTGAAAATTGTTTATTATTCCATTTTGTTTTCTTTTACTGTTTCATTGTTTTTGTTCTGAATTTCATGACAGACTTCCCTGAACAACCAGGAATCACGTACAGTACCACACAGCATAAACATCATAAAGCAAGTCTTCCTGTCCATGTGTGGTGTGATGCCAGTCACCTAACATGTTTGCAAGTTCAAACTGTGTTGCTACGACTTTTTCCATACATTGCTTGTTGTTTTTCAGATTTGCTTAATCTAAGAAAAGTTTAATTTCATTCTGTTATACTCCTGTATATTTCTTTGTATCAGTTCAGGTTTCTCTCTCCTAAGTATGGTCAGAGAAGTATACTAGAAATGTCTTGTATGCCTGGGAATTCAGTTCTCTGGTAGAGCTCATGATTAACATAGGAATCCCTGAGGTGACTCTCCAGTATTGCAGAAATGTGTATGTATATAGGTAGATAGATGGACAGACAGACAGCTAACTAATTAATATCTTCTATGTTTGCTGGCAATGAATTCTCTCTCCTTTTTATATGTTTTGTTTTTGAAGGTATTTTATGGCATTGTCTTTTCCTATGATGGCTTTGTTTTGTTCTTCTGAATATTAGACATTCTTTTGTCACAAACTCTTGCTTTTTAACTCTGCTTTAAATTATTTATAGAATATATAGCGAATTACAAATTGTAGTCAAATTAATTTCCTTATCCATTTTTTGTTTATTTTAAAAATTCATTTTTATATATTTTAATTGCTTTTAAAGGTTGGTATGCAAAATAATGGGGTTCATTATGACACTTTCTTTTTAATAATGTATTATGTGGTTTTGACACAGGGTTTCTGGCAAGTTGGACTGGCCTTAGATTCACTTTGTAGCAAAGGTTGACCTAGAACTTCTGATCCTCTTAACTCTACCTCTGCAGTTCTAAGATTATAGGTGTGTGTCTTCACACTGGGTTTATATGGTGCTGGAGCACAAACCTCAGGGTTAATTTACGATAGGCAGGCCCGTTTCCAACTAAATTATATCTGAGCCTTCACATGGTATTTTTATGTATGTGTGTCAATATAGTCCATCCTCGTTTATCCTCCTACTCACTGCCCTAAGCCATACCCCTGCACCTCCCTCTGCTTGCACCCCCAATATCATTTCTTTCCCTCATCTGCTTTTATATCACGCGCATCTATTCAACCCCTCTTCCTTTTAAGCAGTTTTTTTCTTTCTCATGATCCCCTTGGTTCGCATATATACATACACATATAAATGCACACAGAATTTTAACTCTAGAATCTAGATTCCACACATGAGAGGAAAACATACATGTTGTTTCTTTCTGAGTTTAGAGTGTTGTGCTCAACATGATTTCCTGCTCCATCTATTTTCCTGCAAATGTCATGATTTAATGTTTCTCTATGGCTGCATGAAATTCTGTTGTGTCTATGTCCCCTAATTTACTGCCACCCATCCCTCATCTGAGATCTGGACAGCTGCCACTGTGAATTGTGAGTAGCACTGCAATAAATGTGGTCATGCAACCATCTATGTGGTGCTATATGTCAGATGTGTATCAGGGATTGTCTTAACCCTATGGGTTTTCATGAGACATGAAAATCTGTTTCAGTTTTAGTTTTGCGGTTCTTAGTCTAAAGTGGCTGTGACATCTTGTGTCACTGAGCTTTTCTCTTGCAGTTTTACTTTCACCAGTTGATGATGGTGTACTTGTGGGGGTTAATCTATTTTCTCCTGTTATGTCTTCAATAGTTTCTACTTGTTTTTTGGAGTATGAAGACCTGTTCTTTGATATGGGTCCTTAACCTTTAAAAAAAGTTAGCTTTTCCTTTTAAGTTATTTTAAAATGACTTTTTCTGAAAAGTCCTCTGTTTTCCTTTCCGGTCTAATCATGTGTGTATGGTATTTGACTGTGCCCCAGTGATTACAGATCAATTTCAGGTAGTTAATTTCTACTGGCTTATCTTCAAGTTCACCAATTTCTTCTTTGGTTGTGTTGAATTTACTCATGGACATTTGTGGGTATTCATTAATTTTCAGAAAGATTTATTTTATATGCATGTGTTGTCTGTATGCATGTAAGTGTGTGTGCAGAGCCGATGGAGGCCAGAAAAGGGCATGGAGGCCAGAAAAGGGCATTGGATCTCATACACAGGAACTGTAATTATGAATGGTTATGAATCGCTATGGGGCTGCTGGGAACTGGAGCCTGTCTTTGTGATCGAGCTCAATTCCCCCTTTGGATTCTTATAGTGATATCTTTTATTTAGAAGGGATTGACTTACCTACCACATGCATGTTTTTGTGCCCTCAGTCTTGGGTGTTTCCTCCTAAATTATGCCACAGAGAACATCACTGTGAATACTATTGTTACCTAAAGTTTGTTTGCTTAATTGTTGTGTTATTGTATCCTAGGGATATGTGAAAAACATGTCTGTTTATCTTAAATAGGACATCAAAGACAGACGAAAGCAATGATTCCATTGAGATTATCTTGATGAGCCAATGAGTTTATTGGCCTGTAAGCAAAAGGAGCAAAAGGAGAGGCAATTTACAGGTGACTCACTGAAGTCCCTACTCTGTCCCTCATAATGTGCGATGACATCATAAAAGCTGTTTCACAGAACACTGCCTCCAGTTAACATTCTGCCTCCTACATACTCCATCTAGCACCTCACATATGCAGCTCAGTGGCTAAAGGAAGAAGTGGCTACAATCCCAGGTAAGAGTCCTATAGTTCTCACTCCCTTCAAATGGTGTTAACAGCCCGATTGCCATCATCACAGACTTACATATCACTAAATTGTTCTGTTTACTTCATTGTCATAAACAAGGGATCAAACATTCCTTAGGTCATCATAGCAACCTATACTCCACGATGGCCGAAACCACACGATGCCCAGGGGAAATCCCTTTCTCCCAACATCATGTTGGTGAAGAGATGTGATGGTTTAGCCTAGGCAGGTACCACATTTCTCGCTGTCAGATGAGACCCTCCCAGTTCTTCTGCTCCTTTCCTGGCTGTGTGATCCCACCATTTGCTCCTATTCCTTCTTTGGGAGTCTGCTCTCCTCCCTCATCAGTCCTTCTAAGGTTGGAAGTGTTTGTGCCCCTTCTTTAACACATGCTACTTTTGTAACTGAAACCTTAGAGAAAAGAGAGTTTGAGAGTTCAAGTGGCACTTGCTCACTGACATTCCTGAGGGGGCATTGCTCTCCTCTTCTTAGGTTTCTCATTAAATCAGCATTTTTCTTCTTGCTCTCTGGTCCTTTCTTTGATAGCCTGGGGACTGTAATGTTTCTGAAGCCCTCATGAATTCTGGATTGTCCTGCCAGACAAACCAGAATCTTCTTCATACTCTCCAGTTAAGTTAGCTGACTGCTTCTTGTTGGGGCATCTCCTGAGAGAGAGAAACCAGGCCTTTCTGTGCATGCAGGATCTTTCTTCTCATTAGTTTGGCTCTGCAACCCCAGCTCCCTGACTATATAACGACCAACGACTCATCAATTTGAACTTATTCCAACACCTTCTTTGTTCTAGTAGTAGTGGCGGGGATGTTTTTTCCTGCTCTCTCCAGTCTGGTTAGAACTCCAGAAATCCTTAGTGAGATATTTTGTATTTTTTTTACAGTAATGTCTTCAAAATTTGGTGTGGCTGTTTTTGTTTATAGCATATCTCAGCTTACATTAGATCTGCTCTAGTGCTGGACAGCCAGGGGGTGTTAATTTCTTCCAGATGAGATGAGGCAGCCCTAAACAGACAGCAGCTGAGCAGTGTGCACATAGTGGTCAGGGTATGCACATTGTCTTAGACCTCATGGGATGGTATCCCAAAATATCATGAGTTAGTGGTGGATACCCAGTGCATATTGATATCTCACAGTCCTATGGCTGGAAGTCAGCAACCAAAGCACCCACAACTTTGGTGTCTGGGACAGGACTATTCATTCCATGTATACAATATCCTTCACTCCATTCTCAGAGGAGTGTACAAACTCCCTCAGGCTCCTTCATAACATTGTGACTATCAGAAGGGCTTGAGGTCTCTACTCTGAAGACCTAGTCCCATTCCTAAAACCATCACATTTGAGAGTCTCAATGTATAAATGGTGTGGTTGCAGGAGGGACCGAAAACAAACATTCAGATGACAGTATGTAAATATTACTGGGCTCTTCCATGATGAACAGAAAATTTCAAATTCACTATTCTGGGTGGTTCTCATTATTGTTCTTAGTGTGTTCTCTGTGCCCATATGATCTGAACACAGAAGAAAACTAATGTGTTGTCAACCCAAATTAATGTTAACTACTGTTTTGAAAGGCTGACGATACTGCTACTGTCATTGTAGAGTTCAGAGGGAAATTTGTTATTATTTTAATAGAACATTTTCCAGCACATACTTGTTGCTTCTTCTAAAACCTGGCTCACTGTATTAAATATTATTTTAAAACATATGTAAACATTTCCATTTTCTCACACTGAGGTCCTTGCTATCATTGAAACCCAGATAACAATACTGCCTTAAATACAGCAGTTGTGATATATTATGAATAAATTCAATTTCTTGAAGAGAAATGCACTCCAAATTCCTTTTAACAAAGTCATCACTTTCGACGCATATTTGATTTATAAACAGGTATTTCAATCCCTAGTAAAATTGAAGTGTATCTCTTCATGGGGTGTATAATCACAGACAAGTAAGGCTGTTTTACAGGTTATTT
Source organism: Cricetulus griseus (assembly GCF_003668045.3). Taxonomy (NCBI): domain Eukaryota; kingdom Metazoa; phylum Chordata; class Mammalia; order Rodentia; family Cricetidae; genus Cricetulus; species Cricetulus griseus. The sequence continues at coordinate 71,858,258 of NW_023276806.1, forward strand.
ATTTTATTAAAATCATTATTTTCTCAGATAAAGTGTGTTCTTCCAGCACATTTATTTATGTGGCATTTATAACTCTGATCTCAAACTTACTCAGCTTAACCAATCTCTTTTCATTTCACTTCATCTACTGTACTATGATCTGCCTTCATCTGTTGAGGGTGAGATGAAGTCTGACTAAGATAGTTACAGGAAATCAGTTGTTCTAAATCCCTCTCCCCTCCCTTCTCTTCAAACCTCAATCCATATGTTCCGAATTCTCCTTTTTAAATGATTGATGTTATATTTATTGCTTTTTATATTTGTGCTGATTCTACAAGGATAGGGGCATGTATGTTTCCTTTGCAAATAACCCTGATGCAACATAGTTGTTAGTGCTTGGCTTTCTGAGATGGTCATGAATCATAATGATTCATAAGCCTGACATAATGAATATAGTAGTGCTTATAATTTTCACACCAGTGATGCTCATCTCCCCAATAAATAGCTAGCAACTGTATTATATAGCAAGTCAATCAGAGCCCATCTGCATGGGAAGTTTAGATTGCCCTTTTTTTGCAACAGCATTTTGTGTGATCTATTATGATTAAGAGTTTCACATTTCTGTAAGGTTTTTTCTCAGGTTTTCAGCCTGACATCCACACCTGTGTATAAGTAACCTTTCTCATTATGGTGTTTTATAATTTGGTGCATGTCTGATTGGAGTAGGTGTACTAAATGAATACTACTGGAGAGTTTCATTTAAAACCAAGGAAATCACTGTGCAGAAGATTAGCTATGAGGAAAAATGTTACCACAGGGTTTTTCTTGTGTGTGTGTGTGTGTGTGTGTGTGTGTGTGTGTGTGTGTGTGTGTGTGTGTGAGTGTTATGTGTATGTGTTGTTGTTGGTTTTGTTTTGTTTTTTTAGATAGACAAAATAAATACCATCTTTGCATGAGAGTGCTAATTGACAAGGAGGAGGGAAGTGCACACATTGAAGGCCTAGCAGGAGATGGCCTGTGTAGTAACCACAGTAACAGCAGGATGATGGAGAACGTGGGTGCGAACGAAGGGGGTGAGTAGGCAGTTGTAGTTTGAGCAACTCAGACTTTTTATGATTGCTTCTATTTTCGTAGTGACTCAGCAACAAGGTCTTCAGCTAAAAGTAAAGGTGGGGGGAGGTAGTTACTAAGGGCTAGACAGTTTTTAAAGCATGAAATAGTGATCTAAAATGAAGGAAAATAAGGGGACCAGGAATTGGTTTATAGTGTTTCAGATCCTTACTAGTGAAGCCCGTGTCCAGTTAAACTGTGAGCCCTGTAAGGTTAATTGGTACATCTCTCTCAAGCATGTCCATGACTCTTCACTCTACTCTTTACCCAACTCAAGCTACCCCCAGCTCTTGACTGAACTTCTGACCCAGCTTCCTGATTGGCTTCTACATTTCTGCTCTAGGTGATTTCCAATCCACTGAAGGGCCAATGACTGGAAAATTACAATGTGGGAAATTCTCTGAGTAGCATTCTTTTAAAAATGTACTTACAAACCTTCTAAGAAAGAACTGTTGCCTGATTTTTAAGATGAGGAAAACCAGACTTTGCTGTCTTAACTTTTCTGGTTACACAGTTGATAAGTGTGCAGAAGTCTGTCTAGAAAGCATCCAACAGTAGCCACTCAGAAGTGCTGATCATGTATTCCTCAACCTGGTTTCTCCACTTTAGCTCCAATAGATGTACCTGTTAATTTTTTTAAAAATACTTAAACTTGTATAATGTACCCAATTCATTTAAAATAATTTGCTTTATAGCTACATGTTTTGAGACTAATATTTCAAAAGAATTGTATATTCCTCTTGGCAAAAATAGAATTTCAAATTTAGGTGTAATAGGATACATCTATTATCTCTGTATTACTTTTTACAATGAATAATTTACCTTAGAAATTAAATAAAAGCCAGAAAGCCATTAGTGTCAATGAATTTTATTCATTATCCTAGTATAAAATGAAAAATAAAGACAGAAAAGTATTTTATGTTTTAGATAAATGATAACAATGCTAACATTTGAAGTTCCATAATTTTCTAGAAAAACCTACGTTTCTCTTCAACATACTTTTATGTTACTGGTTCATTACAAACTAGTGAAATTTTTTTTCAACACTTCATCTGCCTGTTAGCTAAAGCAAGAGAACATTAAAGTACAGGTCTACAAATTTATATTCTTAAATTACCCTAAGGGGTGGAATCCACCCCTTTTGATTAACTTGGAAATTACTCATTTTAATGCATTTGAAGATCAAGGTGTAACTAAATCACAAGAGCTATTTGTGGTCCAGCAACATGCAACTGTGAGTGTATCCTCTTGTCACAGAGCTACTTGTGGCAGGGGACTGGAAACACCACTAATTACTCTAGCAGCAGTAGTCAGAAATTATGCAATCTACATTGCTTTCACAGCTGGGTGACATTCCAGAGCTGAACAGTTCAGACATTGCAAGTCATTTAAAATTCATTGTTGGAAGCAGCAGTAAGTGAACACTTGGCAACACAGGGTTTGCTTTAGATCCATTTAGGGGTTCTGGAAGTCACATGGGTATTGAATTAGTCCTAATGGTGTGTCTTGGATAAGGAACCTCAGTCCATGTTTCCCAAGTGGTTACTTTTGCTCTTACACAGCCATTTCATGTATGCCGATGGCCTGATTTCCTACTCACAAAGGCCATGCTGAGTGCTGAGTCCTCCTCTCTGCTCTAACACATTACTCCTAAGTTTATGAGGTTTTCTTGGCAGGCATTGCTACAAATTTGAAAGGGAGGCACCATGGTCCCTATTAAGTGCAACATTTCAAGAAAAGATGTGAGAGATGTTCTGGGCAGGAGTATTTGATGTCCTGTGCCAAACTCATCGCATGTCACAGCCTTAGGTTCTCGGTGCCAAGGTAAAATATTTTTCTCCAAAATGGGAGCCTCCAATGACCTTTAATAGCCATACTACTAAACACCATTGGTGCAGTTTGAATGCATGTGTCTAGATTTCCCTATTGCTAAGCCACCTTAGTAATGAGGGAGCAATTGAGATGAATGATGGCTCTTTGTTTCTTGTGGTGCTAAGTATCACCTGAGCTCATTACCCAGGATGCATATGGTGGAACCAAGACAACTGACTCATGCAAGTCACTGTCCTCTCACCTCCACAAATTGTACACACAAACACAGGAACACACACACACACACACACACACACACACACACACACACACACACACACAGAGAGAGAGAGAGAGAGAGAGCAGAGAGAGAGACTCACACACACACACACACACACACATACACACTGAACGTTCTAAATGATTTTAAAGAAAAGAAAGGGAGGAAGGACAGAAAAGAGAAAAATCCATTAAATCCAGAGATTTGTAAATCAATAGATCTGCAATGCACAGCCACATGATCATCACCTTCTGCAGAGATGTTTGGCTTTAATTTTTTACATGATGCCCTTAGCTATCACCAAGGAATGACATTTCATTGACCATGTTTCTTTGCAACACATGCTAGGCTATTCACAAGCTGTTCCTTCCTCCCACATGCCAGGTTCCCAGAAGGCACAATTGAAAATAATTTTTCAGAAAAACCAGAAACTTCTGTTGAGTTTATGAATAATCATGCCAATTAGCCCCAGGGACGTTATGGCTTGGTGCAGTCATCCTAGAGTACATCTCTTAGAGTTTTATGGCCACTAAGTGACATAAACAACCAGTGTATGCATCACCCTTTTCAACAATCTCTTGAAACTTAAGAGAATCTGCTAGACGGGACTGAAGTGGCATGCTTTTTCTTTGTGTTTTGAAATGCTGCCTTTGAACTCACTGTGTTGCTGTGTATTCCAGAATAGCCCTGAATTCAGATTGCCTTACTTCAGCACCCCTCCCCTAGTATAGGGATCAAAGGATCATGGCACAATAGTTGGCTTTGAGGCATCTTATTGCTAATTTTGGACTAATCTACTACATATTCTTGGCAGTTGATTTATGTAATGCTGCGAAGATTCTCAGGATAGACCTCGAGGACCCAGTGCCTACCTACCTTTTACATGGCATACTTAAAGAAGGGAGTTGTTGGATTGGCTTGGAACTTTGATAGGCCCACAAGGGCCATCTGTATGCTTGGGAGTTAGAGAAACTGTTAACTGCTCAGACTACTGTAGGGGATGCTGTAGCCACGCCTGCTTAGGTGCTGGCTACAGGTGTGCCTGACCACGCCTGTAAGTGCGTGGTCAGGGGATGTAGAGTGAGGGGTGGTCAGGTGGCTGGTTTCGTTTTCGGTTTCACCTTTTGGCTTGCTGCACAGACTTCTGCCCACTGGCTGGCTAGGTCGCTCTGTAAGTAAGGCTTTTTCCCTATTAAAATCCCTTGCATTTCTACCTGGCTACCTATTGGTATTTTCCCACATTAGACTACTATGCTGGAATCCTCAGAGGAGGAGGGATCAATGATGTAGCCTTACTTGGAGACTTAAAGACCCAGGTACCTCCTGAGGAGCCACTGGACTGAGTCTATGTTGAAAGGCTCAGAAAGCTAGTACATGCATGTGTGGTTATTGCAGCAGCAGCAGCAGCACAGTGGCTTAGAGAGGTGTTTTTTGTGCCTCATTCTGGGTGGCAATGTAACATTCGGGGAGAACTTACCTTCTTAGTTACTGTGTCCCCTATCAGTCCTCTCCAGAAGATCCCCATATACCATACAAGCATGTTTTCTGACACTTTTAAGCACCTTGCAATGCGATCCAGTAGTGTCATCATTAAAGACACAGTGTCACGTATGTTTGGATCGTTTTCCAACTATGCCTATCAGATTAACAGATGAGTTCTAAATGGCTTTGTTAAGGATTCAGTTGTCTGTACACAAACCCCATTTCTATCAACATCTCAGATACCAAAATTATTTGGTACATCAGAAGATACACTATCAAGAAGCTGATATCTTAGAATCTCATGTAAAATTGGTTTCACCAATTGTCAGGGAAAATATGAATAGAACTACAATGAGATATCATATCATGCTTGGTAGGGTGATTATTTTTCATAACAGGAAAAAAATTAACAAGTGTTGGTGAGGATGAAAGGAATTGGAGTCTTGATACGCTGCTGAGAGAGGAGTAAAATGTTTCAGTCCCTATGGAAACTTTGCCTTTCAATCAATTGATCCAGCAAGCAAGCAAGCAGTCCCTTAACAGGTGCGTAGAAGCTTCAGTCTCTCAGCCAGCTGCTTTTCATTTAGCTCAGTTTCTTAGAGCCAGCAGTCAGAATGAAACCAGCCCCATGAATAAGGAGCAGCCATTTGTTCTCTTATAGTTCTAGGGGTGGGGCATGGTGGAAAACCAAGGTCAGGGTGCTAGTAAGGTACAAAGTTAGAGTCCCAGAAAGAAAAGAGAAGTCTCTAAACATACTTTTGAATTGCATAAGCATTTTGAGTCCAAATGTTAATTTTTGTCCTTAACATGATAGCTTAATGGGTAAATAGATGTTAGAGCCAACATGAATGTTGACCGAACAGAAAACATTCTCCTCAGTATGAAAAAGGAAACTCAATTTTGACTCAGAGTATTATTTAATTTATTCCCTATTCTTGCCACATAGAAGGGATTCCTTAATTATTTGTCACTTTTCTGCTCTAATTATAGAATAAATGGGGAAATCATGTTGGAAGGGTAGACCTTGGGAAGGATAATTAATAACTCACAGAAATTTCCCTGGCTGGGCTTCTTTAAGGTGCAAACTTTTCCACTCAGCACTGGAGTTTATGTCTCAGCACCCAAATTGACTCCATGACCACTTCCCTCTGACCATTAGTGCATGGCTATAAAAAACACTATTTCTTATGTTTTTGAAATAGTGTTTTCTATAACTATTTAACAATGACTGGAGAGATGGCTCAGAGGTTAAGAGCACTGGCTGCTCTTCCAGAGATTCTGAGTTCAATTCCCAGCAACCATGTGGTGGCTCACAACCATCTCTAATGAGATCTGGTGCCCTCTTCTGGCCTGCAGGCTGACATGCATAAGGAACACTGTGTACATAGAAAGTAAATAGATTAAAAAGAAAGCAATAAAACACTATTTCTATGGTGTCAAAATGGGCTTTACCCCTACAACACCCTTTCCACAACCTTAAGCAAGTTATTTGGTTCTTCTGAAGCTTGAGACTGTAATGAAGATTTCCCAAGGTCTTTGTGGTAATTATAGAAAATTGAAATGAAGAAGGGGAAGCGGTGTAACTCTGTTTCATTTTAAAAATGAAAATAGAAGACAGAATGTAACAAGTATTCAGTGTCCTTGGCAGGAAACCTTCCATCTTCCCTCTGTCCAGTGAACCCTTGGAACCTGCAATGCTTGCTTATGGCTGGAGTGCACAGCACCAGTTTTGTTTTTGTTCTTGTTTTTTTTCCTAGACTTTTTTATGTGTCTTTGTTCTTGTACCTTCCACATAGAAGGAAGATTTCCTCTTCCTTGGTTTTCTTTGTTCTTCCATTTTTATTTAAATTAGAAACAAGCTTGTTTTACATGTCAATCCCAGTTCCCGCTCCCTCCCCCCCTCCTCCGCTGCTCCCCACTAACACCCAACCTATCCCATACCCTTTGTGCTCCTCCAGGAGGGTAAGGCCTTCCATGGGGGATCTTCAGAGTCTGTCATATCCTTTGGGATAGGGCCTCGGCCCTCCCCCGTGTGTCTAGGCTGAGGGAGTATCCCTCTATGTGAAATGGGTTCCCAAAGTCCATTCCTATGCTAGGGATAAGTACTAATCTACTGCAAGAGGCCCCATAGATTTCCAAGGCCTCCTCCTCACTGACACCCACGTTAATGGGTCTGGATCAGTCCTATGCTTGTTCCCCAGCTATCAGTCTGGGGACCATGAGCTCCCCCTTGATCACATCAGCTGTTTCTGTGGGTTTCACCAGCCTGGTTTTGACACCTTTGCTTATCACTCCTCCCTCTCTACAACTGGATTTCAGTTCAGTTCAGCGTTTATCTGTGTCTGTCTGCTTCTACTTCCACCAGCTGCTGGATGAAGGCTATAGGATGGCATATAAGTAGTTATCAATCTCATTATCAGAGGAGGGCATTTAAGGTAGTCTCTCCACTGTTGCTTAGATTGCTAGTTGGTGTCATCCTTATAGATCTCCAGACATTTCCCTAGTGCCTGATTTCTCTTTAGGGCTGATATCTAAAATTTACAAAGATCTCAAGAAGCTAGTTTCCAAAACACCAAATAATCCAATTAAAAAGCAGGGTACAGAATTAAATAGAGAATTCTCAATAGAGGAATATAAATGGCCGAAAGACATATAAAGTGCTCAACATCCTTAGCCACCAGGGAAATGCAAATCAAAACAACTCTGAGATACCATCTTACTCCTGTCAGAATGGCTAAAATAAAAAATGCCAATGACAATTTGTGCTGGAGAGGTTGTGCAGAAAGGGGAACACTCCTCCACTGGTGGTGGGAGTGCTAACTGGTACAGCCACTTCAGAAAATCAGCATGGAGATTCCTCAGGAAAATGGGAATCAGTCTACCTCAAGATCCAGCAATTCTACTCTTAGGCATATACCCAAAAGAAGCACATTCATACAAGGACATCGGTTCAACTATGTTCATAGCAGCACTATTTGTAATAGCCAGAACCTGGAAACAACCTAGATACCCCTCAACTGAAGAATGGATAGAGAAAATGTGGCACATTTACAAATGAGAAGGGGAGAAGAGGAGGGATGAGGACTACATGAGGAAACAGAAAGTTTGAGTCAGGGAGGAATAGAGGACAGCAAGATAAGAGATACCATAATAGAGGGCGCCATTATAGGTTTAAAGCACCAGTCTTTTGATGTTCACACAATAGACTACAAATAGTCGTGACCTATATAATACTGGAAAGAAACCACAAAGGTAGTTTTCAATCTACTTCTGTCCTTGAATTCCTGCCCTCTTCTATGAGAGGAGCTGAGCTAGGAGGCTGACAACTCAGTCAGTAGAGACAGACACCAGTTCCACCCTTTTATCCCAGGGGCATTACACTAGCTGTATACTAGTTTTGATTTTGCCTTCACTTATGGGGAGTAAGTTGTTTCTGTTTGAATGACATATCATATTAAAATACAGCTTTTAGCTAGTTGCCGGTGGTTTGAAATGGCAATATTTTTCATTCATAAATGTAGTCTATCACTTTTATCACTTCATATAATTTTCTGGTTACCCTTTTTAATATAAATGTTTGTATCATTGGAAGTCATTATTACTTTTTCTGTTTACCTGTAATCTCTCTAAATCATTTAATTTCTTGGCCAGTTTTAAAAATGGTATCAGTAATAACACACATTGTTATCTTGTTTCTGATCTTAAAATGAAAGACCTTAAATTTATAAATTTGTTTAAGGAGTTATACATTTTATTAATCTTTTGTCAGAACAGGTACATCCTTATCTATTCCTAGTTTTCTAATTTTAAGCTATTTTGTCTTAGCCTAGTCAATAAAAAAGGCTCAAATCTTATTGTATCAATAAAGGAAGAAGAGTGTGGATATTGACAGGCCTCTGTGAGTGGAGGTTAGGTGGAACAGCTCTTCGAAGGTCATAAGAACTGCTGCTGATGGTTCCGTCTAAATTCCTTCCTTCAAAGATGTCCCTGAATGGGCCAGAAAGTTGTTGTAACTGTTGAGTTTCTGGGAAAGGCCAAGGACTTGACAAACTACCAAGTAGGAATTTATGGAGAAAACTGTGAGGCTATGATTTCTGCCTGCCATAATGTCCCAGAATGGAATTTCCTTCTCCAACCTACTTTTGCATGGTTGTGTAATAGCACTCTTACTGGCAAATGCTAACCAGAGAAAGGAAGTTAACACAAGGAAGTTCTAGAAAATCAAGTTCCTAACAGATGCAATGCACTCTAAACCAAGATCAAGTGCTGTGACAGCTGGAAAATGGAGCTGGCTGCAGACCTAAGATGGCTGGATAGTACTCTTTTCTTTGTAGTCACTACAGTGAGTCACACTAGTGAGTCTTTATGAGGTGCAATCTCTTTGACAGCAGTGAGCTGTTTTTAAATATACCTAGCTATTTAATTGCCAGAGAGAAAGGAGAGAGAATAAGGATAGCTATTAACACTATTAAGTACATTTGTTATACAAAGATACCCTTTACTGGGAATCCAAGAAGCTGTACTCAACTAAGAATGAATATAAATCAGGAGAATGTTTTCTGCTCTGGGAGTTGACATAGAACTTGACTTAGAGGTAATTTTCATTATTGAAATTAGTGATGATTAAAGTGTTTGTGGTGGAAATTCATGTTTAAAACTCCATCTTTCTTTTCTTAGTAAATATTAACATTTGTTCCTTATAAAAATGCTATTTATAAGACATTTGCTATTTATCCTATCATGACATGACTTGTGAGTATTAATTCATTTAAGTATCCCCATACTTAGAGGTATGCTTGCCTAAGAACTCCAGCGATCTACCTAAGCCCACCCCCTAACAATGAGGTCATAGACATGCACTGTCTTTCTTGGCTTTTTACTCAGTTGCTGCAGACTTGAACCCTGGTCTTCATACTTGCATAGCAAACGCTTTCACAGTATCAGTGCCTCCCTGGGCTCAACAGTTTGTCTTACCAGTCTGCAACAGGGTGCCTTGGTACAAAAATGTGAAGTTTAGAGGGACTAGTCCTACAAATTCTGATTTGGAATGTGTGTAGTCTTTTAAATCCGCTGGGATCTACAAAATGCTACCTGACTCAGGATAGACCATGGGGAGGTTTCTGGCTGGAAGGCCTACTTCAGAGATTCTGTTGATAACTATATTAGCTTACATATCTGCTATTGTATCATTAGTTTGCTGGCTGGGTAGCCTACACTGGAGTCTTGACATTCATCTACATTTATTTGCTTTTTTACTTTCCATGCTACTCTTTATTCTTCTTTTCCTGCTCTTTTTCTCTGTGAATCCCCTCATATAGTTTACTTTTCTTCATGATTGCCCAGCTTTTGTCTTCTTGTATGTCCTTTCATTAGATACTTATCATTGTACTTGAAAAGTTACAGAATTAACTGGGAGTCTCTATGACATCATTTCCCTTCAGAGAATGTCCACTGTCCTTTTTTGTCTGCCAGTGAAAAACAGGGTAGGTATGTTGATATATAGCATAGATTTGATCAATTTTTATAGTGCTTGTATAATTGCCTTTTATTCTTGCAGTTCAGTCCTCCCTAATCTCTAGGGAAAACATAGACTAGCTTCCAGCATTCTATTTTCCTTGGTCCCTGTTCTGGGAGGATGTTCACAGCCTCAATCAGCTTCAAACAGGCTTTTCCATAAAGGAGGAGGAAGACAGACTCATATATTGTTATTTCCATGGATTTCTCTTCTCCCTAGAATCATGCTCCCAGGGTCTCTACTGCTACCTTGGCAGCGGTTTGCTTCCTTTGTACCTTGCAATTTACCATACAGCAGCAGAAATTCCTTCAAATTCTCTCTGTGCAGTCTGCTGAGGCCTAGGATGAAATAACCTGCTACAAAGACAATTTGCATCTTCTTATAGTAGCCTAGGAGTACCACTCTCCTGGGACCATTAGATTAAAATTGTATGATGTGATTTTCTCCACCATACCTGAAGACTTAATCAGACTAAGTTCAAGCATCTTCTTTGGGCTCAAACTGATATTCATGCAGACTGTGTAGGTGTATTTGACCATGTGTACCTAGCGGGAGGCTGGAGGTTAACAATGTGTGTCTTTCTTTAGTGTCCTATGCATTTTTTTGAGGCAGGGTCTTTCACTGAGACTGGAGCATTTACTTGGACTTTAGGATTAGAATTTAGGTCCTCATCTTATGCAGCAAGTGCTTTGCCTATGGAGCCCTCTCCCTGTCCCCTGATCTGAAACTAATCTTAAACTGCTATTGCTGTCACAATGAACACTCGCCATCTGCGGCTTTAGACAACACCCTGAGCATCACATACTCGCTTCCTCACAGAATTCCATATAATAAAAATAAAAAAACAAAGTACAGTGTTGCTGAAGTAAAGGTTCGTCTTTACTATACAAAAGCAAACTGAATTCGGGAAACTTGGATCTTCCTAGAACCGATGTAACCGGACTTCACTGCTGGGAATAAAATTTTATGGTAAAAAAAAAAGTGCCCACTGACCTTATATGAGACCCCTTTTCTGAGACAATTTCAACTCAAGCTTTTATTAGTAGCAACCCATTTTATTTTTAGTAGCATCTATTTTAGTTGGTTATGTCTGTAATATGCACATAGCAACCATAATGCCACCGAGGCATCAGGAAGAGAACATGGCTGTACCTCTTTCTTTCCCACAGGCAAACACTGAAGTCAGTTTTTATTTTTCTTTTCTTAAAACTTACAGGACTTGTGGTTACGTTTTCATCCTGGCATAGAACAGACTTTGAACACACAGCCCCTATCCTGCTATGTCCCCCTTTCTCGGCCTTTCTAGCTTCCATTACTAGCCTTTATCTCCTGGTCCGTTTGGCTTCTACTCTCACATCCTCTGAACATACATGCTTTTAGAAACACTGCTATTATTACTGGCCATTTTTATTCTTCCATTTCCAGCCCCTCCACTTAGAAGTAATTCAAGCATTTCCTTTGTGGAGGACTCTGCCAGCAACAAGTAAAAAAAAAAAAAAAGTAGATGGGAAACATTAAAAAAAATGAGCTAGGCACACAGCTTGGTGGAATGCAAGGCCCACAATTTGATCTTCAGCATAAAAACAGAAACAAAACACCCAATGCAAACTAAAACAAAGCCCGACAAGATGGAGATAGGGTAATATTTCTGTAATTGGAAGAAAATGTGTAGCTGCTGCTGTTCTCGAAGCATTGGGGTTGGACCAGGATTCACAGGCGTTTTCAAAAGTGCTTCAGTGTGGAGACACACAAGCAGGGAAAAAATCATAGGAACATTTGGAAGCATTGAATACACAAAAGCAGATGGATTCTCATTGCAGTCACCTGTTAGGATTAAAGTCTCTTTATTCAAGAAGACACCAAGGCAAAACACAGGCCAGAGCTAGGTTATAGAACCCAGCAAGCGCGGCCAGAACAAAAGGGGCCTGGGTCCCCACGTGCAGCCCCTTAAGAGGCTCCCCTATGTCACTCCGACTTTCCTTCACCACGCCCTTATGGGCAAGTCCCGGGTCCACCTGGTACCTGTCCCAGGACTATTGGGCGGGGCTAGGGTGTCTCCCTACAGTCACCCACTTCCCCCATGTTAGCTCCAGAAGCTGATCTCTGCCTGACTACCATGGGCTTCTTTACTGATCCTTCCTGTTTTAAGAATTCACCTGTACTTTCAGAAATCCACCCAGTGTCAGAGGTCTGCATCACCATTATGTATCAATTGCTTTTGGAGAGGTTGCACAGTGAAGACAGGTGTAAATGAGGACCACTGGTGGCATCTGAGGTGACAATAGGGAAGGGTGCTTAGAGGATGTATATGTAAAATCCTGTGACAAACTACAATCAACCTAATGAGGAAGCTGGCTGGGAATCATGAGCACAATGGAAAGTGGAAGCTCAGATTTTCCACTGGGATTTTTGTTTGTTTCATTTTTATATTTATATCCCAAAATTTCCCCTCCTTCACCTCTTCCCAATCTCTTCTCCCCCCCACACACACATACTCCCTACTCCCCCAACGTCACCCTATCCAGTCCTCCTCCACTGTTTCTCTTCAGATACAGGATATCCCATGGCTGCTGATATCCATACAGTGAGACTAGGCACCACCTCTTCTATTAAGGCTGGATGAGGCAATCTGGTAGAAGGAAAAGATGCCAAAAGCAGGCAACAGAGTCATAGACAGCCCCTGCTCTCACTGTTAGGAGTCTTGCATTAAGACCTAGGTACACAACTGTAACATATATGCAGAGGGCCTAGTTGTCAGTTCAGTCTCTATGAGCACCTGTAAGCCCAGGTTAGCTGGTTCTGTGGGTTTTCTTGTGGTTCCCTTGATACTACTGGGTTCTACACTTTTTCCTTCCCCTCTTCCTAAGATCTACCTAATTGTTGGCTGTTGTACTCTGCATCTGTTTTCATCAGTTGCTGGGTGAAGCCTCTCTGGTTAGGTATCAGTATATAAAAATATTAGGATAATTTTACTGACATTTTGGCATTCCTGCTTGGTTCTATCCTAGGTCTCTGGGTTATACTGCTCTGAATGCTGTCCCTCAGGGGTAAGCTCATTCTCAGGATCTGGTTCTCCATCTGTTCTAGCCATTACCTGGTCCCTTCCACAACTCCTGAGCTGGCTTTATCTTGCACATCTTGTAGACAGGATGAATTGTAGGTCAAAGGGTTTGTGGCTGGGTTGGTGTCCCAGACCCTCCACTGGAAGTCTTGCCTGGCTCAAGAGATGGCCAGTTCAGGCTCCACATCCTCCATTGCTAGGGTTACCCTCCTAGGTTTCTAGGAGTTTTCATTGCTTTAGGTTTCTAGCTCGTCCTAGAAATGCAAACAGGTTTTGGTCATCTTCCCCAGTACTATGCCTCTCTATCCTCTCCATACCTGGTATCTCCTGTTCCCATGCCCATTTCTCCTTCTAGGCCCATTTCCCTCTTCTACTGACAATGTCCACTATTTCCACTTGACAGTGAAAGTCATGTACCCCTCCTTGAGCCCTGTGGATTGTAGCATGGTTCTCCTTTACTTTACAGCTAATATTCACTTAAGGGTGAGCACATGTCAGGTTGTCTTTCTAGGTCTGTGTCATCCCACTGAGATGATCTTCTCCAGTTACATTCATTTGCCAACAAATTTCCTGATGTCATTGTTTTTAATAGCTGAGTATTACTCCATTGTGTAAATGCACCACATTTTCTTTACTTGTGTTCTTTGATTGACAGTCATCAAGGTTGTTTCCAGTTTCTGAATATTATAAATAGAGCTGCTATGAACATAGTTGTCCAGCTGTTCTTGTTGTATGGTGGAATGTCCTTTGGGTATATGCCTAGGAATGGTGTATCTGGGTCTTGAGGTAGGTAGATTTCCAATTTTCTAAGAAACAACCATATTGATTTCAAAGTGGCTATACAAGTTAGCATTCCCACCATCAATGGAGGAGTGCTTCCTTTGCTCCACATCCTCTCTAGCATGAGCTGTCACTTATGCTTTTGAATTTAGCCATTCTGAAAGGTGTAAGATGGAATCTCAGTGTCATGTTGATTGCATTTCCCTGATGGCTAAAGATGTTTCATTTCTTTAAGTTATTCTTGGCCATTTGAGATTCCTCTGTTGAGAATTCTCTGTTCAGATCTGTATCCCATTTTTTAATTGGCTTATTTGGTTTTTGGATGTTTAGTTCTTGAGTTCTTTATATATTATGGATGTTATCCTTCTGTTGCATATGAGGTTGGTGAAAGTCTTTTCCCATTTTGTGGGCTACCATCTTGTTTTTTGACACTATCCTTTGCCTTAGAAGCTTTTTAGTTTCATGAGGCCTCATTTGTTAATTGTTGATCATAGTGTCTGCTATTGGTGTTCTGTTCAGGAAATTTTCTACTCTAGCAATATGTATAAGGCTATTCCCCAATTTCTCAGTGTATCTGGATTTATCTCAAGGTCTTTGATCCACTTGGACTTGAGTTTTGTGCAGGATGATAGATACAGATCTATTTGTGTTCTTCTACATGTAGACATCTAGTTAGACCGGCACCATTTGTTGAATGAAGATGCTTTCTATTTTCCATCATATAATTTTGGCTTCAAGTGTTCATAGGTGTGTGGATTTACTTATGTGTCTTCAATTCAATTCCATTAATCAACCTGTCTGTTTTTATGACAATACAATGCAGTTTTTATTACTACTGCTCTATAGTACAGTTTGAAATTGGGGTTGGTGATAACTCCAGAAGTTCTTTTCTTGTACAGGATTGTTTTAGCTATCCTGCAAACCAAATCCAAGAACACATCAAAAAGATCACCCACCATGGTCAAATAGGCTTAATCACAGAGATTCAATGATGGGTCTCTGTAATGATAACTCTTTCCACCAACCACCAAGTCCTGCCACCACATTAGGTCCCCCAAATAACAAAGAGAGTCTTATATTAGTTACAATGTTGCTGGCCAAATGACTAGGATTTCTTATTTGCTAGCTCTGCCTTAAGTATCAACCATAACCGTTAATCTATATATTTTATAAAGACTTATCGAGGATGCCAGTGGCATGCTTCGTCTCTTCCCTGGGATCACCTGGTGACTCTATCTTTACTACATTTCCCAGAATCCTCACCAACTCCTAGCCCCACCTATCTTGCTTTACTATTGACCAACAGTGCTTTATTTATCAACCAATAAGACAAACATATACACAGGACCTCCCCCATCAGGTCACCATATGAAAATCTGTCAACATAATCCACTATAAAACAAAAGAAAAAAAAACAGATAATCATCCTATTAGATGCCAAAAAGCCTTTGACAAATCCAACACCCTTATATGATAAAAGTCTCAGAGACAGCAAGCATACAAGGAACATACCAAAACTATATATATATATATATATATATATATATATATATATAATCAATAACTAGCTTCAAATTAAATGGAGAAAGCAATTCCACTGAAATCAGACACAAGACAAGACTGTCTACTTTCTCCATATCTATTCCATATAGTATCTGAAGTTTTAGCTAGAGCAATAAGATAATGTAAGGTAATCAAGGGTATGAAAATTGGAAAGGAAAAAGTCTAAGTATAGTATATATAAATGACCTCAAAAGTTCTATCAGAGAACTCCTTACAGCTGATAAACACCTTCAATGAAGTGGCTGGACATAAAATTAACTAAAAACAAATCAGTAGCCCATCTATATGCAAACAATAAGTGGGATGAGAAAGAAATCATGGAAACAACACCCTTCACAGAGGTCACAAATGTTATAAAATATTTTGGGGTAATGCTAAGCAAGTTAAAGACCTGTATGACAAGAACTTCAAGTTGTTGAAGAAAGCAATAGGAGGAGATATCAGAAGATGGGATGATCTTCCATACTCATGTATCAGCAGGATTGACATAGTAAAAATGGCCATATTATGAAATCCCCATCAAAATTCTATCACAATTCTTTACAGACCTTGAAAGAACAACACTTGGAAGCCTGAATCACAAGAAAACTGGAAAAATATGGAAAGTAAGTCTAGTCAATCAGAGGAGGAAACCAATGTTCTTTGGCTACAGTGCTAAGTGATGTCATAGGGTGAAAAAATTTAACATGTCCAAAACTGTGAGTCTAAAGTCAGAGGACAGCTTGCAAGAGCCAGGTCTTTCCTTTCACCTTGATGATCCTGGGGATTGAACTTGGATCTTTAGGCTTGGCAGCAGGTGTCTTTATCTGAAGAGCCATTTCACTGGACATGATATTTGCTTTTCTCATGCAATGAATATAGGGAATTTGGGTGAGCCAGGACTAGTGAATAAGCACCATGGACTCATGGCTGTTTTAGGCTCACCATGGCCCTCATCTGTAAAATGGCTCTTTTTTAGCATGCAGCATCATAAAGATTTTCTAGGAGGAGTTAGGAAAATTTCGCAAGAGCCTGTGACTACATTATAGAGCATTCTTTGAAGCTCCCCTAATAGCTTCTACTAATGTTGACAGCAGGAACTACATCCAACACTCCCAGTACCTATGAAGGAAAATGGAAAATACAGGTCTTAGTTATTCAGAGTGAAGGGAAATCCAAACACATCCTCTAAACATAGCTTCCTACATAAACTTTTAGAATCACTAATTTTAAAGGCTGTAGAGATGATCAGTGTTATGTGTGTGTGTGATGGCTCTTTTTTTTTTTTTTTTTTTTTTTTTGGTTTTTCGAAACAGGGTTTCTCTGTGGCTTTGGAGGCTGTCCTGGAACTAGCTCTTGTAGACCAGGCCCGCCTGCCTCTGCCTCCCGAGTGCTGGCATTAAAGGCGTGTGCCACCACCACCCGGCCGTGTGATGGCTCTTAACAGTGGTTAAGAAAACTTACTCCTTCCACAGTAGACATCCGCAGTCTCTTGCTTCTACTTACTGATATGGTTCTGGTCCCATCCACACCTAGTGGATGGAAAGGCGTGAGATTATTCGATAGGTCATTTGCTAGGAGCCAGTTGTATGGAGCTGTTTTGAACCTTCTCTGGTTCTCGAGCTGCCGGCCCAGAAGCTGGGTGACATCCTAGAGCACCCTGATGGCGGTGTCACCAGCCCAGAGCAGATTCCTGATAGTTAGTAAGCAGAGTGGAAGAGGAGATTTTTAAAACTCACTCACTTGACATTCCTAAGTGTGTGTGAGGGATTGGGTGTGTTCATTAGAAAGCTGTTTATTCTTTTCTAAGTTATGGCTGCTGCAGATGCTGTGTGTTCGTTTCTAAGGAAAGGTAGTTTTCCTCTCAAACGTCTAGAGACTTCATTTGAACAAGTGTCTTTTCATTTGACACTTTTCCTGTTGTTAAACTTAAGACAATATTATACACACACCAAAAGACCAAAAGAAAAAAAATAAAAACTTTAAAATTATCTTTGACTTTTGTCCCACTCCATTTTTGCTTTGTGACTTCTCCACTTAACAATAAATTAGCTAAAACATAAAAAAAAAGAAAACTCACTCCTCTGTAGAGATTCATTTCTATTACCTAGATTGTGGTCATCAACTATCTGTAACTCCAGTTCCAGTGGACCAGATGTCTTTTTCTGGCCTTCATGGTCACTACATAGCACAGACATGGTACACAAACATGCATGCAGGCAAAACATCCATATGCACAAAGTAAAAATTTATCTTATTTAAATAAAAAAGACTAGTTTTGGAAATCAGGTAGCTAGGCAACATGTTATTAGCTTACCACTAACTTCTCTGTGGGTAATAACTTGCGGGTTTATGATGGTAACTGTTGCCTAGCTGTTTCTCAGGAATGTGGAAGTCACTTTTGTCTAGTTCAAACTGGCTGATTCACTGAAGCCTTTCTGATGGCTGACTGCTTTGACATTCGGGAGTTGAAAACTATTTTTATGGTTTGCATCGCATATTAAATACCACACATGGGCCCATATGCTTGAGCAGTGTATCTCCAGAGGGTTATTTTGACAGCTTGTGGAACCTGTGGGACCTTTGCATATAATCTAGGTAGCAGAAGTGCATTGCTATGGGACTGGCCTTGAAAGTCATATCTACTCAGAGGTTCTGCCCTGAGCTCTTTGCTACTGGACCAACAGAACAGAACTCGAGCAATATATATGGCAAGCTCCCACCACCACTGACCACAGCACACTGTTTCAGTTGTTATGGCTTCCTTGTCATGATGGACTGACTCCCTGAGGTGCATAAAAAAATAAGCTTCTCCTTCCTTGAGTTGCTTCTGTAAGTTACTTTGTCACCTCAATGAGAAAAATAGCACATTGTCCTCAGATAATGCTTGTATCATTGATTTTTTAAATCAAATGTCTCATGAAGAGATAAGGTTGATTGTCCATGCTCAGATTGCTGATCACTTATCCTTATGTCCAAACACATTTCCCGCTTACTTAGAACATCCTACTTCAAATGACCTTAAACTGTTGTACAGAAATTTCCTCAGAGTTGAAACAGTGTCTCTTGGAGGAAGGTTCATTAAGGATCAGAATTTCTAAGTTGAGACATTCCTTCCAGGAAATAGGGAAAGCTTATGAGAACCAACAAATAAACACTTCACAAATCTCAAGAAGTTCCTGAATTTGATGAGATACAGAGTCCTTGAGGTTAGAGAAACAATAAACAATTGCTGGAAGGAAGAGTGGAGGCAGAAATTCTCTCAGATTATTGGATTCTGAGCTCCCCAGAGGATACTCTTCATGACTTGCTGAGTTGCCAGCATGTCAGGAGGGGAGCTTCAGGGATGAAAGTTCTATGTCTCATCACTAAAAGTGGAGGAGGTTATCTAACCTGTCACTTCCATCCACAAACTTATAAGTAACCCCAATAAGTTGGCAAACCAAGTTGCCACCTTGGACTTTGGTAAGAACTCTTTAGTGTTATCTATCTTGATTTCCCATCTACAGTGAGTAGATGTTTGCATGTATCTTCCCAGGAAAATCTCACACAATAACACTCTTGAAGGCAGATTTAAGATTTACCATCTTAACTTATTACTTGGCTGCTTTGTGAATAATCTCTTTTGTGTCCCGCGCACGCGTGCTGTATTTTCTCGCCGGCAAGAAATACACGCAGGACACTCGGATCCTTCTGCAGACAAGCTTTAATGCATCTTGAGAGTTGGGAGAGAGCATAAGCTTACCAGAGCGGAGACTCTGAACCAAGAAAACCCATCCCTAATAAAGGCTGGCCAGCCGCCTGGGACGTGTTACCCTATGAATGGCTTCAGCTCCTCAGGCCAAATGAGCCACGGGATAGGCAGAGATCAAAGGAATGGAGATTACCCAGCGCCTGTTGAAGTAATTTACATCTTGGTGTCTTTAGGCACCATTATTGTAATGGAGGATGCAGGAAACGGCCCCCTACATATCCCCCTTTTTTATTAATTAATGATAAGGCTTTACATTTTTACAAGCAAATAGGTCACCCATATGTTGAGGGATAGAGGCAGAGGTTGAACCTTCCCAAATCAAACATTAAGACTGTGTACAAGAGTCGCCATCAGGCTGTTAGCTTGACCCGAAGTACTCTCGACCTGTCCTCTGCCGTTTTTCTGGGAAAGGGAGGCTCGGGCAGGTAACCCTTATGCAGGTCAACGTACCTCTCAGAGAAGCCTGCATATTAGGCAACTCTGTGCGATGCCTTTGCTCAGCATCCCTCATTGGGCTGCTCAAACCAGACACTCTACCCTGTGCAATGAGCCTAGGCTCCGGGTGTGCAAGAGCTGTCTGGCCAGCGGCCTATTGCTTAAGCATAGTTAGCCAAAATATAAGCGCTTGGGCGATCTCTCTTTAGTTTTGAGCCTAGAGCTTACATACCAGCCAAAAGTAACACCAATCCGCAAACGGCTGCATCAAACAATCCCACCCCCACCCCTTTTCTCACAGACCAGCCAGAAGTAACAGCAATCCGCAAACGGCTGCATCAAACAATCCCACCCCCACCCCTTAAGCAGTGGCAATCTCTCCGCCAAGGACAGGAGTTAATCTGGATAACAATAGCGGCTCTCAACTCCCGGGGAGAGGGTGGAGTTCCGACTTTTGAAGGTCCGAAGGGGCTCTTCGGGTTGAGTCTTTCTGGGATCCACAGAGGATTCTCTTCATCCTGTGGAAAAACACAATATCGCTCCCCTGGATCTTATGAGAATAGGATCCGGGCCTCTCCAAAGATCAGTTAAGATATCTTTCCATTTTACCATTTTCTTTTGGCCTTTTAGGTTTTGAAGTGAGACGCTTGGCCCGAGCGTCAATGTTTATGAGGCTTTAAAGCCCCAGGCATTCCAGGCCTTTAAGAAGTGTTGAATAGCAGGCACGGCCTTTTCCCCTATCAAAGACTGGGAAAGCCATCTGTAATTTTCTCCGCTCCTCTAATGGTAAGAAGGAGTCGGTACCAAATTTTTGTTGTAACTAATATAATGGGGGTGCTGATGGAAGTACACCCGCTGGATTAATAGGCGATGGCCTCATATTTGCTTTCACTTTTGGCAGTCGATATCTATCGGGGTGGTATCGTGCTGCCTCCTCCTTTAGCTCTGCTTCCTTGCTAGAGTCTAAAATCTCAGAGTCTGAGCTGCTCAGCTCCAAGGCCTCTAGTTTCGTTGTAGGGCAGAGGCTAGGTTTTGAGTCTTTATTTCTCTTAAATTTACCGGGATGTGACCGGTTTTCCCCTATTTTCTCTCCCTCCTTTTTTGTTTCTTTTTCATCTAGCTGAGCTGTTTCCTCTAAAACTTTATCTCTTGAGCTTTCAGAGTCATCAGAGCTATCAAGATTTAAAGCTTTAAACTTATTTATAGAATCATCTAACAAATTATTCACTCCCTTGTCATTAGACATCCCAGGAGGTCCTTTTTTCTTATTTGTTGCTGTTTCTCTTAACAAATTATTTACTCCCTTGTCACTAGACATCCCGGGAGGTCCTTTTTCCTTATACACTCCCTTGTCAGTAGACATCTCGGGAGGTCCTTTTTTCTTATATTTTATTGTTAGGCGCGCCCCATCTCTCACCACATTCGGTTTCTGATATGTAATTCTGGACTTCTTTAAGATTGCTACAACAGTGAGAAAAGTCAAAATAGCTCCTAGTAAAAGCATAGAAGCCTCTATATTAACCTCCCAAAATAGCAACATTCCCAAGCCAAAGTCCAGAAAAAACATACCTCTCCGAATTTACCACCCTGCAGTTCTGAATCCGCCCCGTTAGAGGGGTCTCCGCGGTGCCAGTGATGTTCACATGTTCCCGGGTTTCGGCACCATATGTCCCGCGCGCTGTATTTTCTCGCCGGCAAGAAATACACGCAGGACACTCGGATCCTTCTGCAGACAAGCTTTAATGCATCTTGAGAGTTGGGAGAGAGCATAAGCTTACCAGAGCGGAGACTCTGAACCAAGAAAACCCATCCCTAATAAAGGCTGGCCAGCCGCCTGGGACGTGTTACCCTATGAATGGCTTCAGCTCCTCAGGCCAAATGAGCCACGGGATAGGCAGAGATCAAAGGAATGGAGATTACCCAGCGCCTGTTGAAGTAATTTACATCTTGGTGTCTTTAGGCACCATTATTGTAATGGAGGATGCAGGAAACGGCCCCCTACACTTTTGCATTCAACTGTTATTATATCCCTGCTGGGCCTACTGTATCATGTGGGAAATGAGCCTGGTTGAGTACCATCCCCAAGAAAAATGTTACTTAATAATTAACCAAGGGAACATGGATGCACAGTGATCTCTGTCTATTATGGTCTTCACTTTCTGACAGGGACAATGGAGGTATCACATATCACTGTTACTTAGATGCATGTGATCCTCCTTCAGTGCCTCCTTTGTTAGTTGGTCTTTCTCCCCCTTCTTAAAATTAGGTGAGACCATATTTCTTACATTTCATGGCAACATGAAATAAATGGGCATATGTGATTTCAGATGGAAAACCAAGAATGTTGTGCAATTTACAACTCTGTTCAGGATTCAGTAGTCCATAAAGTAGCTGCTTCATCAGCTTGGGACCCTAAGTGATCACAAAGAAGAAGTTTCTGTATTGGGCATGATAGGTACAGGCCTTGGGGCCTATGAATGGATGCTAAGCCACAGAAATTCAAAGGTTGTGTTTCAAGACATCATCAAACTACCTCAACACATTCAACACTAGAGTCTCTCATCTAGCCATCTCTTTATCTCTATCGAAATACAGAAGAATGTTGGAATAAAGGAGCTAACAATCTCAGCCTTACCATTCTCAAATTGATTGGCATCCAATTAGGATGAATTAATAAGACACAGTGTCTCCCCCTTAGCTACTTTTCTGTTCACAGTCAGCCATTTCTACCTCCATTATTTCCTTACATAATTTTCTCCTTTGTCTCTTTTTCCCTTTCTGTTTTTTCTATCAGTTGCCCCATCTCTGCTCCCTTCTCTCTTTCCAAGTGAGGAGCCCTTGAAAATAGCACCTAGATTCATTATTGACAGTAACTTCAAGAGTTTTTCTCTTAGAATAAGTCCCTGATGGTCTGTCTTCCTCTACTTAGCATATCTTTCTTTATATTTTAAAATTCATGGAAGGGGGGTCATGTGCATGTGTGATGTGTACATGTGTGCATGTGTATTCATCACAGTGTACATGTGGGGATCAGAGGGTACAATCTCAAGAGTCAGCTTCCTATGGGGACAGAACTCAAGTCCTCAAATTTCAGAAAAGTCCATTAACCACTAGACCAATTTCCTGACTTGTTTAGCGCATCCAAATTCTGGCACTAAGCATCAAGCAGTCACTTTCTACATCCTACATTTGAAAGTATTTCAGGCTTACTTCTAGTTTTTGGCTGTGATTGAAGACATGAGCAAAAGTAATTCCCTAATATATAAGTATATTGATTTTGCTGACAATAGCTAACAAAACAATGATTTTAATTAAAAAGTTTATTTTACAAGCCAAGGACACAAGGGGCAATTGGGAATCTGGGTACCATATCATACAATATGAGCCCTAGAATATAATTGAAATTACATAAAACACCATGAACCCTAAGGTTTCACACATGCTACTTTCAGTAGGCTTAATTGGATATATACTGCTAAATTTAGGTTTCATAATTATGGCATGATTTCTAAAGCAGAGACAAGTAATAGCTTCCATTGCTAAGAAAGTTTTGGTTATGACTACATCCTACGGAGATGCTAAAAATCATCCAAATGTGTCATGCTTTAGAACCAAGATACTGTGTAGTAATTAGGTTGTGATGATCAGATGTGTAAGAAGAATATTAAATCCACATTAAGATGTACAAGGCTGCTAGAACTCAGGTCTCAGTTTTGAAAATTAAATTGAATTAGCTCAGGAGTGCCTTGGAATAAAGACTAAGAGTTAAAAGATCATATTTGTTCGACTCAAATGACTTAGCATCATATTAATGAGACACATTTTTCTCTTACCTTAGTACATCTGTGTTGATACTCAGTAAGTTACAGTCATCAAACTAAATATAAAATGGTACTTCTAAAAGCCTGATACTGAAAGTGAATCCTTTACTGAGGAATGTCTTCCTATATTTGTAGCTAATTTTTGTTCAGAAATTCTCATGCAGGTGCTTATAGTTCCAGGTCTTTTTTGGAACTTGAGTAGGACCAGTTTTGATGAATCTAGCATGAATGGTGTTGTCATTTATCGTCGCTTTAGTGGAGTCAGCCCCAAACTTTTGGCAATTGTAATGATTAATATTATCAATTTTATAAGATCTAGAACCACCCAGGAGACAAATCTCTAGACATGTCTGTGAGGAAATTTCTAGAATGAGCTAATTGAGGCAAGAAAACCGACCCTAAATATACACAGTACAACTCCATGAGCAGGGATCCTGGAATGAATAGAAAGAAGACAAGCTGAATACCAGCATTCATAACTCTGCCTCCTGGATGTGCATGCAGTGTGGCCAGCTGCCATAAACTAGAAAGAGCTAAGATGTATGAATGGAAGTAATTTTGATAAAATCTATTCATCAAGTTACACATTGCCTATTCAGTAAAGGGAAATGTCCATGTATTCCATAAAGCAGCTTGCCAAAGATATTTTTGGGGAAAACAAAACATTTTTAGCATACTGTATATGCTGCTGTTTTTGCGGGACCTGCAAAATATTGTTTATGCCAAGAGATTATTCTCTGTAGTGTCCAAAAATTATTATGTATTTATTTCAGAAGAGGCCATTGCACAGTTAGAAGCATTATAGGCTAAGATTTAGGTCCCAACCCAAGATTGCCTTGGAGTTGAATTTACAACCCTTCTGTTACCAGGTGTCCCTATTTTGTTGAAGCTGAAGTCACAGGTAGCATTGGCATACACACAGGACAGGTAATTTCATGTTCCTTTACTCTGCTCCAGCAGTCAAACTAATATCTGCCATGTTAATATTTGTTTTAGAATGTTCTGACATTTTTAAATGGATTATTGATTTGGTATATGTTATAGATCTGATAATTTTGAGACTGTTGATTTTGATTTTGTAGACTTCCTATTTGGTTCATTTTTGCACATGTTTTTACATATGATATTTGTACATATATGTTTGTGCATATATATTCATGTGGGGGGGAGGTGTATGTATGGGGATCAACATGTGTATTTATGTGGAGCCCAAAGACTGATATCAGGTATCACTTTCCGCACTGCATATTAAAGCAGGATCTTTCACATGAGCTTCAGCTCCTTCATTTTACTAGTCTAACTAATCAACTTGCCCCAGGGATACCCAATCATTTTCTCCAACTTATGGGAGTACAAGTGGGCTGCCACCTTTACACAGTATTAACATGTATGTTTGGGATCTTAACTTCAAAATTACAGTGACTATTAGTCAATGTAGCTGTTTTGTTTTGTGCTAAATAGCCTCCCCTGGTTAAGGCTATGGTTTTTACCTTAAGCAAATGAGCACTCCTGATTATCCCAAGAGCAGAAAGAACTTCATAGTCTTCCTGAAATGTTTTTTTAAAGAAATCAACCTTATTACCAAGAACTGTAAATGAATAAAATTAAGTCTGTATTTTCAAAGAATGTTTCCAGCATGCCTCTTTTAGGAAGAGAAGTATATCTATGATTTTGGTACAATCATGTTTATCTGTGTTGCAAGAATATCAGAAACATTTTTATCTTTCTGCAATACCAGAATGTATAGAGTAGCAGTAAATTCACAAGGGACCGATGTTTTAATAGCACTATTTGGCAGATACTTCCATTTTCCATGGTAACCTTAGACAAGGCAAATGAAGGTTCTCTGATTGCAATATTAAGTAACAATATTTACTCTCAGATCATGTTGCATCACAACCCCATATACATTTGTGTGTGTGTGTGTGTGTGTGTGTGTGTGTGTGTGTGTCTGTGTGTCTGTGTGTGTGTCTGTGTGTGTTACACGATGACTGCAAAGATTTAAAAAGGTGCCCAGCAAAGTTCAAAACGTTTCAGAAATAGGCTGATAGAAATATAAATTGAGTTTATTGATAAGATGATCCAAGCCAAGAAGTAGGGAAGATGCTGGATAAGGTATTTTTGAGTGTCAGGGGTTTAAACCTATGTATTTAAAGTGAAGCAGCAGAGAGGAATTAGATACCAACATGAAAAAAGAGGACTAGATCCAAAAGAAATAATGGATGGATGGACAGACTGCAGGTCCAGATGAATGAGCAGGAGGATAGATGGGCAACTACAGAGAAGACCTCATCAACTCAAAGAACAAGAGCTGAAGTCCCAGAAACAGTCAGAGGTTCTCTGTTGGTTCTAAACACACACACACACACACACACACACACACACACACACACACACACACCACCACCACCACCACACCACCACCCACCACCCACCACCACCACCACCACCACCACCACCACCTCCACCACCACCATCACCACTCCCCCACACACAGGGTATTCAGATGAGACTACAGTGGGTATCCTGGAAATCACAGATCTTGGTCTCCATCTTTTATGGGATTCAGGTGAGGGAGGTGCTCTTTTTCATTGATCTGAGAATCTGTTAACTTCTTGACCATGGATTCCTTGATATAATTAGTATGTCCATGTGTCCCTGCATCCCAAATTCACCCTGATAAATTTCCATAGTTTTATCTTCAAGGAAGCCATGACAAACTTTTCTTATTTCCCTTAGGAATTATTACAGAAGACAGTGGAAGAACACTTTGAAGCGGAAATTTTTTTTTAAGCAAAGATGGGTGTAGACATTTGAGTAATTATGTTTTTCATAATCTATCTTTAGTTTTAACACAGTCTCTAATTTTCACTACCAATCTCCAATTCCTCAAGATCTTTGTTCAATTCTGATCTTATTTCCAAAACTTAAAAAGGAATCTCTTAGCAAGTTTATCATTTCTTCTAAGTCTGAATAAATAGGATCTTCATTTAGTGTGCATTCATTTGTTTTTTTTTTTTTTTTTTTTTTTTTTTTTTGCCTAGAACTTCTCATTAGGCATGGGGGAAAGCAATTTAAGAATATCAAATGTTCCCAATTGAGGGAAACGTAATCTTTAGTTAGATTTCCCCATTTTCCCAAAAATTTGTAGGATGAATTATCATAATTACCAAACACAAAATCAGTTAGAGTATCAGGTGGCAATTTATCTCCAAATACGTCCTGCTTCTTTGAACTTTTAAAAGTTTTGCCTGTTAGTCAAAAAGAAGGCATGTCAGACATAGGAGCAATAGATACCTATTAAGGGAACCAAAAATAGCCCTGATATAATTGGGCTGTGCATCTATGACATTCTAATTCTCCACAATCATGGGGTTATGACCAGTCATTGAGAATCTTCATGACAGATGTGGCTGTTTATTTGGGGGATCTTGAGTTAATATCTCTGAAACCCAAACACTTCAATGCTTTGCAGTGTAAAGCAACTAGAGATGCTTTTTTTTATTGGTCTAGCATGTTGGAATTGAGAGAGCATATAACTGATGAGATAGAGGAAAAAAAATCAGAGTTGGGAGAACAAGATGGAGGTTTGTGTAGCAGATAAAGGAGAGAAAGGTATGTGCCTGAGACTTAAAGCTAAGCAGGCATGGTTAGCTAAGCAGGGATGGATAACCAGATGCTATTTTAGTAAAATGCACATTTCCTAACTACACTTTCTGGGATCCTTCTTTTCTGTGGGCTATGAATCTGTACACACTGAAACTAGAGCTAACTTTTGCGGACTCTAGTTAGTTTGCAGGGGTAATTAATTTCTTAGGTGGCTGAAAGGCTCCAGTGTAGCTCCTGGTAGCAGAGATGACTAGCACCACCCCATCGTCCAGAAGTCCCCAAAGGATAGTTAGGGGGATGAGGGGTAAGTAACATCTGTCTACTTGGAGCTGACTCCCTTTCTGTCAGACAACTGGTAAAACAAGTTATGTTTCACATATACTTGCTCTCTAGCACACACATTTCCTCTGCCAAAGCATCAGCAACAATCAGTTTTATTTTTCTTAAAACTGTTTGCATTTTCTTCACCTTCTCATGCAATTCTCCAAGGAATTAACTGGTTGGTGTTGTGTTTTGTTTGTTTGTTTTTGTTTTTTGTTAGCACAAATTTCCAATCTATTCCTTTTAACCTTAAAGCATTTCTTGATCTTAAGACAAGGTATTTTATTATCATGGGAAAGAAGGGGTGGAAGGAGCACACTAAACACTGAAAGTTTTCTTTTCTTTCCTGGTGGGCAGAACTTGGGACACAAATGCTGTATATTTGTATGGATTTTAGTGTTTACTGTGCAAAGGGTCTCAGTACACTTTCTAAGCCATACTTCACAGGGATAAGTGAACATAGAAGAATGTTGGTTGTATCATTTAATGAATAATTGATTCTACAACAAGAAGAATTAGGGTGAAGGGAGGTAGCACAGTTGGTAGAATATCTGCCAAACATTCATGAAACCCTTGTTTCAATCCCTAGCATTGCATAAACAAGCAGGTTCATGCATGTTTGTACTACTAGAACCCAAGAAGGTAGAGGCAGGAGGATTGGAAGATCAAAGTCATCTGTAGCTGTGTAGCCTTCCTGGGTTACATGAAGATACTTAAAACTCTATTTACACACACACACACACACACACACACACACACACACACGTTTACATATACACATACACACACAGGAATACACATACTGTCCTGGTGCCAATTACTTATTTAGTTACAAATGCCAGTTCACAAACTGTAGCGTATCACAAATGTGTAGTGTATACTCTGGGGTTGGTGGTTTGCCTATTCAAACTATAGAAGTCCATGTCTGCTGTCAGTAGTGTGTTTCTCGCACCTGCAGTTATTTCCAAATGTCAGGAAGCATTTTTTTTGGAGCCTTAGTATAGCAACTTTCCACTAGAGACAAACCTGATATATTTACTTTTCCCTTAGAATACGGCATCTGTATTTGTCAAATGACCTGAACATTGCAGGAATCTGGGCAGTCTGCCTGCTTCCATCTACTGCTATCAATGACATACACACAGGGATGAAGACTCCTAAATCCTAGCAGATTGAGAGCTGTGTGAGCAAGGGACACTGAAACAGTACAGTATGACATAATACTCCCCCCACACACACAAAGCCTGATTTACAGGTCAATTGTGCCTGTTTCTTTGGATTTCTCTTGTCCTGCTATCCTTTTGGTGATTTGGGAACACAACAAAAAGTAGGGACAGGAAGAATTAATTAAAAACAATGATAAATAGTTGCTGGAAAGATGTCTCAGTGGTTAGAAGCACTTACTGCTCTTGCAGAGGAAGGCTTGGATGCCAACACCCACATGGGCTCTTCACAACTGCCTATGACTACAGTAACATGTGATCCAATGTCCTCTTCTGGCCTTCGAAAGCACCTGGATACACTTGGTACACACAAACTCACACAGCCACACACACACACAGTAAATACATAAATATAAATAATAAATAAAAGTCTTTAAAACATAAAAATCAGGGGACTCCTCCCTGATAGACCAATGGAATCAGATTGAAAACCCGGATATTAACCCGCACACCTATAAACACCTGATTTTTGACAAAGATGCTAAATCTATACAATGGAAGAAAGATAGCATCTTCAACAAATGGTGCTGGCACAACTGGATTCAGACATGCAGAAGATTGCAGATAGATCCATATCTGTCACCATGCACAAAATTGAAGTGCAAATGGATCAAAGATCTCAACATAAATCCAGCCACACTGAATCTTCTAGAAGAGAAAGTGGGAGATACCCTTGAATGAATTGGCACAGAAGACCACTTCCTGAACATTACACCAGTAGCACAGACATTGAGATTTGCAATTAATAAATGGGACCTCCTGAAACTGAGAAGCTTCTGTAAGGCAAAGGACACAGTCAATAAGACAAATTGACAGCCCACAGAATGGGAAAAGATCTTCACCAACCCTACATCTGACAGAGGGCTGATTTCCAAAATATACAATGAACTCAAGAAGCTACCCACCAAAACACCAAACAATGAAATTAAAAAGTGGGGTGCAGAACTAAATATAGAATTCTCAACAGAAGAATCTGAAGTGGTTGAAAGACACTTAAGAAAGTGCTCAAAATCCTTGGCCATCAGAGAAATGCAACTCAAAACAACTGTGAGATACCATCTGATACCAGCCAGAATGGCTAAAATCAAAAACATCAAAGACAATCTATGCTGGAGAGGATGCTGAGAAAAAGGAACACTCCCCCATTGCTGGTGGGAGTGCAAACTTGTAAGACCACTTTGGAAATCAGTATGGCAGTTGCTCAGAAAAATGGGAATCAGTCTACCTCAAGATCCAGCAATTCCTCTCTTGGACATATACCCGAATAATACACGTTCATACAACAAGGGCATATGTTCAACCATGTTCATAGCAGCATTGTTTGTAATAGCCAGAACCTGGAAGCAACCTAGATGCCCCTCAGCTGAAGAATGGATAGAGAAAATGTGGTACATTTACACAATGAAGTACTACTCAGCAGAAAAAAAGCAATGGAATCTTGAAATTCACAGACAAATGGATGGAACTAGAAGAAACCATCCCGAGAGAGGTAACCCAGTCACAAAAAGACAAACATGGTATATACTCACTCATATATAAATTTTAGACATAGAGCAAAGGATTACCAGCCTACAATCCTCTTCACCAAAGAAACTAGGAAACATGAAGGACTCTAAGGAAAAAAATGCATGGACCCCTGAGAATGGGAAGGGGCAGGATCTCCTGAGCTAATTGAGAGCATGAGGGTAGGGGACAGGTAGCTGCCAGAATGAGGGGAGGAGGTAGGGAGATGAGGAAGGGAAGTAGCAGAAAAGTTGAGTTGGGGGAAGAATAGAGGAGAGCAGGATGAGAGATACCATATCAGAGGGAGCCATTATAGGTCTGAGGAGAGACCTGGCACTAGGGAGATTTTCAGAGATCTACAAGGATGACATGAACTGACAATCTAGGCAATGGTGGAGAGGATACCCTAATGCCCTTCCCCTATAATGAGACTGGTAATTACTTTTTATCCCATCCTAGAGCCCTCATCCAGTGGTTGATGGAAGCAGAGGCAGACACCCACAGATATACACTGAACTGAACTCTGGAACCTAGTTGTAGAGAGGGAGGAATGAAGATCAAAGGGGTCGGTACCAGGCTGGTGAACCCCACAGAAACAGCTGGCATGAATAAGGGGGAGACCATCGACCCCAGACTGCTGTCTGGGAGGGCAGCGTGGGACTGATCCAGACCTCTGAACATGGATGTCAATGAGGAGGCCTCTGCACTCTAGGGGGGCCCTGGTAGAGGATTAGTATTTTTCCCTGGTGTAAGAAGGGACTTTAGAGCCCATCCCATGTCTCAGCCTGGACACATGGGGGAGAGCCTAGGCCCGGCCCAGGATAATGTGGTGGACTTTGGGGAGCTCCTGTCAAGGACCCTACCCATCCTGGGGAGGGGAGGGTGGATGGGGTTGGGGGCAGGTGGGAGGTTGGGGAGAGGGTTTGGGGGGAAGGCAGGGAGAGGGAGGAGCAAGCTTGTTCCTAATTTGAAGTAATAAAAAAATTACAATAAAAATCAGTCCTCAACATGTTAAAGCTACAGTGCTTCTAAGCAAATTTGCTTTTATTTTCTGTTTTGGCTGAAATATATATTATTTTATTTGGTATTATTAGAACTTAAATTTAGTTAGACCATTTTTTTCCCCGTAAACCTATAGTGACTGAGGAATAGCACTAACTCTGACATGAATTTGTGATGCTATAATGAAGAAGCAGAAGAGGTGGCAAAGCAGAGGAGTACTGCAGTGTCCTGGCTGGCTTTTCTGACAACTGGGCACAAGCTAGAGTAATCTGAGAAGAGAGAGCCTCAATTGAGAAAATGACTCCATAAGATTAGCCTGTAAGAAGGCCAGTGGGATGTTTTCTTAATTATTTATTGCTGTGGGAGTGCCTGATTATGGGTGGTGCCACGTCTGGGGAAGTGGTCCTGGGTTGTATAAGAAAGCAGGTAGAGAAAGTCTGGAGGAGCAAGCTACTAAACAGCATTCCTCCATCATCTTTGTTTCAGTTCTGACCTCCAGGTCCATGTCCTGACTTACTTCAGTCATGAATTGTGGTGTGGAAGTATAAGTCAAATATACCCTTTCGTACCCAAGTTGTTATTGGTCATAGTGTTTTAGCACATCAATAGAAAACCCAAGACAGTGCAGAAAGGTTCATTTTCATTGTTTGATCTAAATTCTTGACTGAACACTGATAAAGTTCCCTCTAGGCAAAGAGTGTGTGCTCTGCACTGGATGACAGCACCCCTTGACTTAGGATGTCTATATACAGACTCATCTTTTCAGCATTTTTGGTCCCTGCAATGCCAAATGTAAGTAAGATTACATTATCTTTGGCTATTAGTGACAATGCAAAATGGTACAACTATTTTGGAAGAGTTTTTTTTTTCAGTTTCTTCTAAAACTATGAACCCACCATTATTTTCCTTAGGATCTACTTAAAGTGGTACAAAATTATTTCACATGAAAATATATACATGCATTCTTTCAGCAGATTTGAAATTACCAAATGGTGTTCAACAGGTAAGTGAATAGATATCTGATTCCATTTAGATAATGGAATTCTACTGGCTACTAAAACTAAATGTTGGCATGCCAAGGAACAACATGGAGGAATGGTAAATGACGGTTGCTAATGGGAAATGCCCTTCAAGACTGTACACATACGGTATGTCTCTAGTGACCGGACATTCCAAAATCACAACACAATGGAGACAGGAAAAGATCAATAGTTCTCAAAGTGAATAGGCAGAATTCATAGGTCTTTCAGTGCAGTGAATTGCTCTCTATGGCCCTGTAATGGTGGATATGTAAAAAGACAGGATGAGTTTAAGGGGACATAAAAAAGAAAGAGTTCTTGTCCTCATCCACAAGGGTCTGACTTCAATCTCTTGGTAAGCTGAGTTTTCACAAAGCAGACTGCAGACTGCCCTTCACAAAAATTATATTTCCTTCCTTAAAATAGCATAAAATAGTTAAGATGAGAAAACTATCCTTAGGATAAAAATATCTCTTTACTTCTTTGCCCAAGCTATATATAAAAGTTCTTTGGGATGAGTGAGATGGCTCCGGAGATGAACATACCCAAAGCATAACCCTGGTGACTTCAGTCAGTTCCCTGGACTCACTCATATTCAGGTAGAAGAAGAGACCAACTCCATGAAGCTGTCCTTGGTCCTCCCCACTCACATGTATCTTGTGCACACCCCTCTGTCCCCACACAATGATAATTACTCTGAAACTTTTAGTTTGAATTAATTCTTTGCCTTAATCACATTTCTACTGCACATGTAATCTTGTCTCATACCCTCACAAATCACTTTGTAATTCCTTGCTTGTATTAGAAATTGTATTCTTCTGATAGGAAATTAGTAGAGTGACGCATGCTTAGTTTCTCTTTTCTTAATCCTGAAGGTTTCCTCTTTTAAGCAATACACTCTAAAAGTGCTGTGGCTGCTGTTGAAGCCTTTCAATGAGTTTTCTTCTAACCCCTATGTTTGCCTTTCAAGTGCATTTGTGCTTTCTCTTGACAAATAAATTTGTTGTCCTTGCTTTACTCTGATGTGTCCTGAAATTATTTGCAGTGTTGTTCAGAATCCCAGCTACACCTGAATAGAATCCTGTGAGGTACTGAGGGCAGTTTCACAGGCTACTCCATCAAATCCTTGAGCAGTTTCCCTGCTGCTAGTGACATACGCCCTGCTAATTTATCTTGTAAGCCCACAAAATGTGCAGCATTAAGAGTAAACCTACAGCCAGGCATTGGGAGGGAGAGGCAGGCGGATCTCTGTGAGTTCGAGGCCAGCCTGGTCTCCAGAGTGAGTGCCAGGATAGACTCCAAAACTACAAAGAGAAACCCTGTCTCGGGGAAAAAAAAAAGAGTACACCTACATGCCGTTGACCCCAGAACTCCAGAGGCAGAAGCAGGTGAATCTCTGAGTTAGAGGCCAGCTTTGTCTACAGAGTCAGTTCCAGGACAGCCAGGTCCACACTGAAAGAAAAAAGTGAACAAACAAGAATAAACCTGCAAATCAAATTAACTCTGAACTCTGAATGACAGTGATGCACCAAATAATCCAATGACTGTTCCCTCTTCTGGTGGAACTCTTAGTAGTGGTGAGGCTGGACATGGAGGGGCATGGGGCATATGGGGCTTCTCTGTGCCTTCACTCAACTTTACTGTGAGCCTAAACTGTTGTTAAAAATAAATTCTGTAAAAAATAATTATATATTTTTATTTGTATGAACATTTGCCTGGATGTATATTATGTACACCATTTTTGTGCCTCGTGCCCACAGAAGCCAAGAAAAGGCACTGGAGCCCCTGGAACTTGTTGCCAGTAGTCATGAGTGGTGTGGATGCTGGAAATTGAGTTTAGGTGTTCTGGAAGAGAAGTAATCACTCCCAACAGCCGAGGAATCTCTAGAATCCCTAAATTCTGTTTTAAATTCATGTTTATCTATGAGAGGCGTGATTAAACTTGCTAAGCATGAAATTAATCTCTAGCTGTCATGGCACTTATTGTTGCTTACAAGTCCTATAGAAAAACAAGAACCACAACAGGTTTGAAATTTCTGAAGCTGTTGCAACCTAGGTCTATTTTTGTGTGTGTGAAATTATGATGTATGGTGGCAAGGTTCTTGAAACTTTTACTTTAACCTGGTTATGAAATTCCCATTTTAGAGCCAATTGCTGGTTGAAATAGAAATATAAACTTTCCAACCACAAAGAGTAAATGTTTCCATTTCAAGTTGATTCATGTTTATAACTTTAATGATTCCATTTGCTCTCTCATTCTTGCAAACAAATCATATATCAGAGTGATAGAGAAAAGTCCAGGCACCTAAAAGAACAGAACAGCATGAAAGTGTGTATGATCACTTCTTAGTTCATCCGCAAAGTAAAAACAATAAAGTGCACATATTATTTTAATTAAGTATTTTATTTGGGTTATTGCATCACATGATATTTAAAATACAGAATGATAAATCTGGGAATAATTTGCTTTTCCTCAATGATACAATTTTATATGACTACTGTCTATAAAAGGATAGCACCAGAAGAACAATATTAAAGCCAGCAACCTCACCCAGATTGCATGAATTTTGGATACATATGTTGTGTGCCCATGTGCCTAATTCTAGTAAACCTCGTCACAAGTATACATTACTTCAGTGATCACTATATTCAAGGCAGGCAATAAACCCCATTGCATTATAATCCTCTCCATCTGCTATCTGCTATCTTCTTCCCTTCCTCAATTCCTAGTAACTATTGGTAGAGGTTTTGTGTTTGTTTTTACCGCAATAACCATCTTGTCACCAGCATCTCAAGATTCGTTCTGTTTGCCTGGTTCTTCTTACATTGTGACTTGAAAGAATTTGAGCTAGATGCACCATAGCGTTGAGGGGAGAGAATTTATTGTAGGGGCGTGTAAAGTACATTCTGACAGGGTGAGAGTAGACAATGGACAAAGAGACCACACAGTTATCTGCATTCTAGGCAAACTTTGTGCTACTTTATGAAATGTCTAGAACAAGTGACTTTTCCTAAGGGACTTTGTACTGTCCAGGTACTAGTAGGTCTGTTTTTGAGTCCACAGAAGGAGCAGTGATGCATCTTTATTCTCTGAAAGCCTCCTGCTACATAGTAATCCTGTAAGATTTGGCTTCATTCAGTTTAAGACAGTGTAGGATAGTTATATCCTGGTGATCCTTAGAGTAGTTCATGATGTCATTTCTCATTCAGGGCTATAGACCTGACTCGGGTTCTTTGCTGAGGGGCAATTCAAGTTCCTCTGTTCTCCTCACTGCTTTTATAAACTATTGACTACAGGGAAGTGGTCCATTCCCAGTGTCCTACAAGCTTGCTAGTATCTGATTAGTTATATAAAAATCACAGGAAAGATTAGTAAGTAGAATTATTACTGGGTTCTTGTGTCCCTACTCAGCATGTATAATTTACTTGAATCCCATTTATATAGGTCTGTCTGTTTCCTTTTTATCATGAAGAAATGTCTCATGGCAAGAATGTTTAAAAATCACTCAGTTATTTTTATGTTTCCAATTCTGGATTACTAGTAACATATATTGTTATATATAAAAATGTTTTAGGTAAACATAAATTGAAGATGAATTTTCCTTTCTCTAGCACAAATATATCAAGAGAAAATTCTTGGATTGTGTACTAAGTTGGAGCTTCATTTTACAAAACACTGCCTGTCTTAGTTAGGGTTACTATTGCTGTAATGAAAAACTGTCACCAAAAGCAATTTGGGGAGGAAAATGATTTACTAAGCTTATTCTTCCATATTGTGGTTCATTGTTGGGAAAATGACAGCACAGGAACTCATAGGGCACAAATAGGGCACTCATAGGGACAGCAGGAGTTAATGCAGAGGTCATGGGAAGGTGCTGCTTACTGGCTTGCTCAGCCTGCTTTCTTATAGAACCACGAGCCCTGAGCCCTTTCCCATCAATCACTAATTATAAAAATGCCCTACAGTCAGCTCTTATGGAGGCATTTTCTCAGTTGAGTTTCTCTCCTTTCAGGTAACTCTACTTTGTGTCAAGTTGCTATAAAGCTATTCAGGATAATACCACAAATTTTTTTTTAGGGTAGCCGTACTGCTTTTTGTAACTATGAGTGATACATAGTTGTGTTAGTGAAGGCAGGAAGTGGAGACAGAAACAGGAGGCAGCTGGTCACATTGCATCCTGAGTCAAGAAGCACAGAGTCATGAATACTGGGGCTCAGCTGGATTTCTCCATTAGCTCTTTATATTCAGTTGGGGACTCAAGACAATAGACGGTGCCACCTTGAAGCTTTTTAGTCCTCAGTTAATCCTCTCTACAAATACCATCACGGAATCAGCCACAGTTATGCTTCAAGTATCTGAGTGTCTGTTGATCTAACCGAGTGTCAATAGAAGTTAAACATCATAATGAATGGCTTAGCTTTTTCATATTCTCATCAGTATTTGGTGTCATCACCAGTTGATTTAATCACTTCGAGTGCTGTAGGGCTTTCTAATAGTGAAAGTTAATAGTGTCATCACCAGTAATTTAGTCACTTTGATAGCTGTAGGGCTATCTCATAGTGAAGGTTAAAGTTATCATTTTCTAATGACCAGTGATATCAAACATTGGTTCATGGGCTCCTTTAAAACTCCTGTGTGCTCTTCAAAGCATCCACTTTCACACTTTGCTTGTGTTTTCTAGTTGAACTGTTTGTTTTTGTTCCTTTTAATTGTATTTGCATGTGGAGAACATGCAAATCAACTAGAGGACAAATTCAACTCAGGCACTCTGTCCCTTTGCATCAGAGCTTCTCCTTTGCCTTGAGCTCACAAACTGGGCTAGGCAGGCTCGACACAGAGCTCCAGGAATCCA
Organism: Cricetulus griseus; assembly: GCF_003668045.3. Classification (NCBI taxonomy): domain Eukaryota; kingdom Metazoa; phylum Chordata; class Mammalia; order Rodentia; family Cricetidae; genus Cricetulus; species Cricetulus griseus. Next base: position 71,895,359 of record NW_023276806.1, read on the forward strand.
CTGTTTTCACCAAGTGCTGAGAGTGTCACCCGACCTATCAAACATGTTACCATGCTTGCAAAGTAATCACTTTACGGACAGACGTCTCTGCAACCTGTGGACCTTCACTCTTTTGATAGGACATTTCATAGGTCAAACATTTTTTATGTTTTACAACATTTATTAGCTTTTCCTCAGATCATGTTTTAGGTGCAAAACTATAAACGTCTTTTCATGGTCTTAAAAAGCTTTTCCTGTATTCTTTTTTATTTTTTATTTTACAATTTTCAACCATTTATTTCTCTCTGTGTGTCTCTGCTTCTGTCTCTCTCTGTGTCTCTGTCTCTGTCTCTGTCTCTGTCTCTCTCTCTCTCTCTCTCTCTCTCTCTCTCTCTCTGTGTGTGTGTGTGTGTGTGTGTGTGTGTGTGTGTGTGTGTTTGTGTGATTTTGTATGAATATGGGCACTCAAGTGTCATGGTACATATGTGGAGATCACAGGACGTCTTTCAGGAGTTCTGTTCTTTTACCTTGTGGGTGCTGCAAATCAAACTCAAGTTGTCAGGCCTACAGCAGGCACATTTTCTTGCTGAGCCACCTCAATGGACCCTGTATTTGCTTCTAAATTTTCTAACTTTGTGTTTAATCCATGACCTATTGGGAGTTAATTATTTCAGTTTATAAAGCTTAAGTTGAAGTTTATTAATAGTCAATGAATGTCAAATTGCCCCAATGAAATCTTTTAAAAATAATATATTTTTGTTGAATTAATTTGTATCTTTGTACAGATTAGTCAGAAATTTTCCTGAGTTCTCTATTTTGCTCCAATGACATTCCTATATGTTCCACCCACTATACGTATGGTCACAATCACTGCCGTAAATGATTTTTGGTTTTGAAAGACTTTAATAACAAAATTTTCTAATATCTCTTCCTAAAGTAATATGAAAATTATCTCTTTTTAACAAAAAACGATGACAATTTCATAGGTCCTTTTATTTTTTGTGAGAGGAATGGTTTGTTAATTGTAAAAAAGGGGAAGTTAGAACTTAAAATTTCCAAGGTGTAGCATTATTTCACTTAGTATCTGGTAGAGAGTCCTGCCATTCCCTTCCCATTGCCAACTATCTCTTTGGTGCTCTCATTTACTCAGAGACCATTCAAATTCAACATCCACTAAATGTATAGGACCACCACATTGATTGTTCAGCTCAGCAGCAATTTCACATATTTATCTGCTTTTTGACTCTGCTTATGATAACCCAATGCAGTGCCACATACACCATGAAACTTCATATTCATTTGAAAGATTTTCACAAATAGAGATTCCTGCCAAAGGAATCATTAGGAGGATAGTGAGTTTATATTAAAAATCATAAACTATTTATTATTGGTATACCATGCCTCTTTCTCAATGCTTAAAATCTGTGGGTTGGAACACAGTATTCAAATAAGAAAGTACTAGAAGTCTCTCTTTCTCTCTCTCTCGTGTGTGTGTGTGTGTGTGTGTGTGTGTGTGTGTGTGTGTGTGTAGTCTCTAAATCTCTTATTCTGAACCCTAAAATCTAAGGAATTCTGGAAAACCAAAGATACTTTTGTGTAACTCTTTTGATGGCAAAACCCATTTTGAACTGACATAAAATTAACTGTTTCTGTCCCCTGGAGAAGGGGAAAGGATCACAATCCCCTGAGCAAATTGAGAGCATGGGAAGAGGGGGGAGGGAGCTGTGAGAATTAGAAGGGAAGAAGAGGAAGGATGCAGAGGTCATGAGGGAGCAGAAAGGTTGAGTCAGGGGAAGAATAGAAGAAAGGGTATGTGATAGGTAGGGTTTTAGTTGGGAGGGTAGTAGGGGAGGACAGGAGGGAGAAGGGAACTGGGATTGTCATATAAATCAATCTTGTTTCTAATTCAAATTAAAAAATGATAAAAAAAGAAAATGTAAAAAAAATTAACTGTTTTATGTTAAATTAATTACAATTAATTTTATCAAAGATCATTGGCCCAAAGTATGCACGTTGGTGACATTTGTGTATAGTAAATGTCCGGCACCATCTGTGATGTTTCAAAATTGTCTGTCCATGTGAGAGAATATGGAATCATGTAGAAGATAATTCTCTGGTTATCTCTTCAAGAAATATACTCAGATTAGTTACTTGAGGTGGGAAGACATACCCTAAATGTAGGCTGCACTGTTTACTGAGCTGGGCTCCTAGATAGAATAAAAAGGAGACAGTGAGCTAGACACAAGAATTCATTCTTTGATTCATGACTATGTAATGTGGCCCAGCTGCCTCAAGGTCTGCCTCCATGGCTTCCCTTCTATGATGGACTGGGCCCTCAAACATTTATACATTCAAAAGGTGAATAACCTCTTCCTAAGTATCTTTTGTCATATTTTTTCATAACAAGAAAAGTAATGAACACACCATCTCTCTATAATTCTGTATAAATTATTATAAATTATATATTGTGCATTATAAATTATATATACATATAAGTTGTGCATATAAAAATAATCTATAGATAGTGCATTATCTTGAAGCACATTTATTCTCAAAGGATTTTAATGAAATCTGTAAACCTGCATTGCTGAATTCAGGTGGAATTGATTAATGTTGGAAAGTGAAATACTGGGGAAGATTGCCGTTGTAGATCAAGTGCCCGGGAAGGTCTCTCTGGGGAGGGTCACCTCAGCTACAGATACTTCTGGAGTAGTATGCTATGTAAAGGAACAATGTTCATCAGCACCAGACAAGGGTTCCCAGGAAGTGACAAACAGCAAGAAGGTCTCTCTGTCTGGAGTGGAGAAAACCAAGTGTGGGACAGTAGGAAGTTGATGGTGCCTTGCGGTCAGATCCTTAACCTTAATCAAGGAGCCACATTACATGAGGTTCCTGTACTGATGACCCATGTTTCTTTAATGATTTCTTTGCCTGGGTTGTAATCTATCAACCAGATAGGTGGCCTCATTTATGTCTAAGATTCTATGGGAATAATAGGGAAAAGGTTCCCATGTAGCCATAAAGTAAGGCACTAGTGAGATTTATATGTGAATTAGAAAGTATGAAATAACACTTCATACATGATTTGAAATCCTTGGCAAGGCAAGGAATGCTAAAGGTCTTCACAAGAAATTATAAATCAAAGAACATTCCTCACATATTTCAAGGTTCTTATTCAAAACTATTGAATTAGCCTTTCTTTTTATTAAATCATGTTGCTGGCTGCTTTCTTATAGAAGGTAGATTTTTGCTAAATCAATTATATTTGTTCAATGCTATTTTGTATTGATGAGCCAGCTGCATTTGATACTGATGGGATATTCAGACTTACAGAGGGCTATCTCTAGCAACCTCTAAAATGAACCTTTAGGGAAGAAGGACAGGACATTCTTTAAAATGGAGTATGGATGGATTGACCACCAAATGATCCAAGTCAATTAAAATTCAGGTAATTCTCTCTGATATAACTATAGCTTCTCCTTTCTATATTTGAATGTTAGTGCAAAGGCTCTTTGTCCCCTAGTCTATTGCATATTTGCTGCAGTCTAGAGATAAGAATAAGAATACTTTAATATGGAAATAAATGTATTTTTGTAGGGCCAGTGGTATTCAGCTGTAGTAAATTAATGAGCCAGAAAGCTCTATTTGCATACCCTACACTTGATGTTCCTCCAGTTCCTCCCAAATGCTTTCAGAGAGGCCTCATGTGCCCACCACTAGCCCTGGCGCTTCCAGTGCCCACTGTGCTCTGTGGTGCCCAATGGGCTGTGCTTGCCCTTGACTTTGCCCTCTAAGACAGAGATGGTGAGGGAGTTTTGTTCTCTGGAGACCAGAGCTGAGACTCTCACTGTTATTAACACCTTCTCTCCAGGGTTTACCCTAGCTGTCCCTTAAAGCAGGGTCTGCTTTAACTGTCAGTTAAAGAGCAGACATCCTTGTACTAGAGTGAACTGCTTCATTTTTCTTGTTACAAGATATTAGAAATGCCTTTTGAACAGCCAGCATCTCACAGAGGCTTTGTGATGAAGTGCATTTTTACTTTAGCCTTGAAGACACTTTTTACTAAAAATAAATACTGAGCTTATTAATTTTCTAGGGTTACCATAACAAAGTATTAACAACTGTGTGTATTAGATAGCAGAAATTAGTTTCCCCCCCCCCCCACAGCTCTGAAGTCCAAGATCTGAAGCTTCCTTGTGGCTTACAGCTGGATTTTCTTTATGATCACTTCTCTCTCTCTCTCTCTCTCTCTCTCTCTCTCTCTCTCTCTCTCTCTCTCTCTCTCTCTCTCTCTCTCTCTCCCCCTCTCTCTCTCTCCCTCTCTCTCTCCCTCTCTCTCTCTCTCTGTGTGTGTGTGTGTATGTTTTCTCACAATCTTAGGACCTTTCTTAATGACTTAGCTTTATTTTTTTACATGTTAATAACCCACCATCATGGTGTGAAGATTACATTTTGATACAAGTATCTGAGCAATCAGCAGTCAAGGGAAGAATTAGAATCCCCCCCAAAATAGAGCTGCCAGAGTAAAGAAAAGTATTGCCTAATAGTCAAATTCAAGGCAGTAAACCCCCTTTTGCCTCAGTTATCTGTATAGAGTGATACCCAGTGCCCAGAAAACAAATATGAATGATGCCCTTGAGTCCTGACATTACTTAATGGACAACTGAAAAAAATAGGAAATTCCACCAGGAATCAATAGAAAACCAAAGCATTTCCAATCCATCTCAATGCATAATAAAATTTATCAACCAATGTTCTTCAAAATAAAAATAGTTCTAGGAATGTTGATACCACTTACATGGCAAAGGACTCACTAGTAAACTACTGACTTTATTTTTAATCACAAAAGATTTGTATAAAAGACACTGGAAACTTCTCTCTTTAATTAGCCCATTTCTTGCCCAGTCTGCCTCCCTCCTGGAGCTGATGTAATGAAATACATTCCTTGTCATTTTCCGATTATTCTTCATTTTTGTCTGCCCTCTAGGGAGCCACACATAGTAGATTACAACAGACTGGAGCACAATGTGCTTTTGTAGATGCATGTCTTAGATGGCAATAGTTCCCTATTAGTTCTGAAGGATTAATTTCAAACATGTTAATTTTGTCATTTCCTTGATGAGGCAGTGTTTTTCAACTCTCATAATGATTATAAAAACAAAAGCTATATCTGAGAATCCTTTTAGCCTTCTACCATCTGTGGTGGTTTCTATTCCATATGAGGTCAGGAAACAGCTCCTGTATTTTCTAATGGCAGTTAACTATACTGTTGCTATGGTTAGATAAATAACCCTCACAGGCCCATGGGTTACAGGCTTCTTGTATAGCCTGTGTATTATTAGCATGACTAGATTGTAATGAAATCTGTAAGTAGTGATGCTTCTTAGACGTGAGTAAAGTTGTTGGAGCCATGCTGTCTTAGTTACTGCCATTTTGCTGTTAAGAAACACCATGACAATTGACTATCTCCTGTAACGAGATTGGTAACTACCCCAATTGTCATCAGAGAGCCTTCACTCAGTGATGCAGATGCAGAGTGTTGCAGATACAAAGATTCACAGCCAAGCACCGGGTCAAGCTCAGGGGATCCTGTTGAAGAGAGGGAGAAAGGCTTGTATAAGGCAGGGGGTCAAGGTCATCATAAGGAAACCCACAGAAACAACTAACCTTGGCTCATAGGAGCTCACAGACTCTGGACCAACAGTTAGGGAGCCCGCATGGGACTGACCTAGCCCCTTTACATATGTGGGACAGTTATGTAGTTTGATCTACTTGTAGGACTCCTAGTTGTGGAGGCAGAGTGTGCCCTTGATGTTGCTTTCCTGGCTTCCAGGAACCTATTCCTCGTACAGGGTTGCTTTGCCCAGCTTTAATACGGGGAGGGGCGGGGAAGCTTAGTCCTACCTCAACTCCTCAACTCCGTATGCCATGATTTGTTTACACTCATGGGAAGCCTGACTCTTTCTAAACAGAAACAGAGAAGGAGTGGATTGTGGTGGGTGGTAGAGGTAGATGGGAGTAGAGGAGAGAGGGGAAACTGCAGCAGGGATGTAAAATACATGAATAAATTAAATTAATAACAAAATTACAAATTATCAAATGGAAACTCTTATTCAACATAAAATCAATGACACAAGCAAACAGACAGAAGTAGCATCAAGACCAATGAACCTTATAAAAGATCGCATTTAACTGGGGGCTTGCTTACAGTTTCAGAGGATTAGTCCATAAGCATCATGGCAGGGAGCATGGCCACAGGCAAGCAGGCATAGAGGTGGGGCAATAGCTGAGATCACCCATGATCTGCAAGTTGCTGGTGGGGGAGGGGGCAGCTCGAATTCTAATTGGTCTTAATACTAAAATCCCAGAGTCAAATATCATGGTAAATGCTGAAAGATCAGAGAAGTAAAGGAGCCAGGCCCGTCTTCTCCCAGATCTCTCCACCTCCCCACTCACCCAACTTCAGGCATTCTTTCTCTCTTTCTTAAGGAAATAAACAGACCAATAAAAAGCAAACAAATCACCACCACAACAGCAACAATACCCAACAACAACAACAACAACAAGAAACACAACTAAAAACACAACATCTGAAGCCATTATATACAAGCAAAAGACCAGTGAGATTTAAGAGTGTCCAACAAAGCAATGTGAGACAAAAATTCTACAAAGAAAGCAGCACTTAAGTCTTTCTTATGTTGTCAATTGGAGAGAACATCTTGGTTAGAAAATGAAAGTTTCTGTCTACTTCCCTTCTCCACACTGTGACCCCATGTGGCCTGAATCTCTGCAAGCTGAAAGCCCTGTGCATGCTGCCAGAGATTATCTGAGTTTATATGTGCATCAATCAATCCTGTTGTACCTAGAAGACACTATTTTCTTGGTGACATCCATCAGTCAACTCTGACCCTTAGAAGAAGAAGCTTCTTCTTCTGAATAGCACTGAAGGGAGGAATTTGACAAAGACGTTCCATTTACAATGGAGTACTCCAAAGTCTACAATTCTCTACACATTTTCCAGTTGTGGGTCTCTGTATTAGTTCCCATCTATTGAAGGAGGAAGCTTCTCTTGTTAGAAGTAATATTGTCACTTCATTCCTTTACCATAACAGAAGTATTTGGTTTTCGTCTTTGTCCCTGGCCTATCTAGTCTCATATTGTTAGCTACACCAGCAGTGTCAAACATGGGTCTGGTTGTGGTTACATAGTCAGGTTTGTGGTTACCTTTCTCCTCTGGCAATATGAAGAGTACTCCAGGTACCATGAACACTAGTCAATAGGGGTGACGTCTCTATGTAGGCACCAGCTGACTTCTCTGCATTCAATTAGATATGTAAGTGCTGTATTTAGCAATAGGACCTTAAGCATCAGTGTGTGGAGACAGAACAATAGTCTGAGTTATTTGGGCATTTCCATAGGCTCCATTTGCCAACAACTCATTTAAATGTAAACCATTTCTGACATTAGAAGCTCCATTTGGTGGCAAGTGAAACTTTTTTGTGATTCCATTTATATTGCTTTCAGATATGAATATATTTTAAGAAGTTTCTATAGCACTAGGTTTCCATATGCTCTCTCAAATGGCCCTTAGTGTTAGTTGTCTCTCCCATATTCTCAATATCTTGGCTTTGTGCAGCTTGGATCTCTGTTAAGCAAATATGGCTTAAGTCACTTAAAGTAACTTTTTAAAAGTTGTGTAGAAAAGAGAGTTGTAAAATAGAATGTCTGTTGCTATGTCATAGAAATAACTCTAGTTCTGTGGGATCCAATGACCCCTTTTGGCTTCTGCATACTGCACTCAAATGGAAAAACCTACACACAGATATACATACTTAGACACAATTAAAAATAAAAAATAAATCTTTCTGCAAAATCTGCTTTTTAGTAAAATTTGATATGCATTTCATTTTAAATGTATAAGCTATTAACAAGAAAACCAGAAAGTATAGAATTAAAAAATTAACATGCACTTCTGACAGGAATGTCCAGTCCCCAGGCTCATCTCCAAATCTGTAACAAACCATAGAATACAGCCTCTACTCACTATCTGCCCTCATTCCCAGGGAACTAAGTAGATCCTGGTGGAAAACCATGTTTTCCTCCCTCCGGCTGACACCCTCAACAACCCTCCAGACCATCCCCATTTCTGAGTATCAGCTCCCAATACCTAGGAACACATTTAACCTGGAATCCCCAGTGGTCACACCTATCAAGATACCAAAAGAATTTGCTATCAAGCAACACATAACCACAACACTCTCCTAAGAACTAGAGAGGGCAACTGAAACCAAGTGAAAAGAAACAAACACCCAACAAAGACAAGATCAGATGCTAGCACATAGAATGACAATTTTTCCAAACCCAGATGCCTAGATTCCAGAATAAAAACACAATCAAAGGAGCCAGGATAATATGTCTCTATTAGGCCTATCAACATTACCACAATAAGTCTTGAGTATTGCAACATAGCTGAGGCACTAGAAAAGAACCTTAAACAGCTAGCCTTTATGAATATGATAGGAGTTTTTAAAGAGGAAGTGAACAGCCCTCTTAAAGAAATCTATGAAAATACAAACAGTGGAAGGAAATGAATAAAACAGTTAAGACCTAAAAGTCAAAATATAATCAGTAAAGAAAATCCAAATTTGGGAAAACCGGAAATGAAAATTTTAGGAACTTGGCCAGGAACCTCAGAGGCAAGCCAACAGTATTCAAGAGGTGGAAGAGAGAATCTCAGACATTAAATACATGACAGATGAAATGGATAACTCAGTCAAAGAAAATGTAAAATCTAAAGAAATCATGGCATAAAACATCCAGGAAATTTGTAGCCCTATGAAAAGACCAAATCTAAGACTAGTAAAAATAGAGGAAGGAGAAGAAACCCAGGTCAAAGGCACAAACACTATTTCAACAAAACCACAGAAGTTTCCCTAACCTAAAGTTGTCTATCAAGGTACAAGAGGCACACAGAACACCAAATAGACTGGGAAGGAAAAGAAAGTCCATTTGGCACATAATAAAAACTCTAAATATATAGAACAAAAAAATAGATTAAAAGATACAGGAGGAAAAAGATACAGGAGGAAAAAGACCAAACAATATATCAAGGAAAGCCTATTAGAATAAACGGCAGCCCACAGACTGGGAAAAGATATTCACCAACCTCACATCTGACAGAGGGCGGATCTCCAAAATATACAAAGAACTCAAGAAGCTAGTCTCCAAAACACCAAACAATCCAATTAAAAAGTGTGGCACAGAACTAAATAGACAATTCTCAATAGAGTAATCTAAAATGGCTGAAAGACACATAAGAAAGTGTACAGCATCCTTAGCCATCAGGGAAATGCAAATCAAAACAACTCTGAGATACTCTGTCAGAATGGCTAAAATAAAAAACACCAATGATAGTTTATGCTGTAGAGGATGTGAAGAAAGGGGAACACTACTCCACTGCTGGTGGGAGTGCCAACTTGCACAGCCACTTTGGAAGTCAGTATGGCGATTTCTCAGGAAAATGGGAATCAGTCTACCACAATATCCAGGAATTCCAATCTTAGGCATATACCCAAAAGAAGAACATTCATACAACAAGGACATCTGTTCAGCGATGTTCATAGAAGCAATATTTGTAATAGCAAGAACCTGTAAGCAACCTAGATGCCCCTCAACAGAAGAAAGGATAGAGAAAATGTGGCACATTTACACAATGAAGTGCTACTCAGCAGAAAAAAACAATGGGATCTGGAAATTTGCAGGCAAATGGATGGAACTAGAAGAAACCATTCTGAGCGAGGTAACCCAGTCACAAGAAGACAAACATGGTATGTACTCACTCATATGTGGATTTTAGACATAGAGTAAAGGATTACCAGCCTACAATCCACACTGCCAGAGAAGCTAGTAAACAAGGAGGACCCTAAGAGAGACATATATGGTCCCCTGGAGAAGGAGAAAGGAAGAAGATCTCCTGAGCAAATTGGGAGGACGGGGATGGGGGAGGGAGCTAGAAGAATGCCAAGGGGAGAAGAGGATGGGTGAGGAGGACATGAGGGAGCAGAAAGCTTGAGTCAGAGGAAGAGTAAAAGAAAACAAGGTAAGAGATACCATAATAGAGGGAGCCATTTTAGGTTTAAAGAGAACTCAGGCACTAGGGAAATGTCTGGAGATCTACAAAGATGACACCAACTAACAATCTAAGCAACAGAAGACATGCTACCTTAAATGCCCTCCCCTGATAATGAGATTGATGACTGACTTATATGTCATCCTATTGCCCTCATCCAGCAGCTAGTAGAAATAGAAGCAGACACCCACAACTAATCACTGAACTGAACTGGAATCCATTTGCAGAGGACGAGTGATGAGCAAAGGGGTCCAGACCAGGCTGGTGAAACCCACAGAAACAGCTGACCTGAACACTGGGGAGCTCTTGGTCCCCAGACTGATAGCTGGGAAACCAGCATGGGACTGATCCAGACCCCATGAACTAATGTGCTGTCAGTGAGGAGACCTCAGAAATCTATGGGGCCTCCTGTAGTAGTTCAATACTTATCCCTAGCGTAGGTGTAGACTTTGGAAGCTCATTCCACATAGAGGAATACTCCCTGAGCCAAGACACATGGAGGTGGGCCTAGGCCCTATCCCAAAGCATGTGACAGACTCTGATGACCCCCTATGGAAGGCCTCACCCTCCCTGGGGAACAGAAAAGGTATGTTATAGGTAGGGTTTTAGTTGGGAGGTTGGCAGGGGAAGGAGAGGGAGCTGGGATTGACATGTAAAACAATCTTGTTTCTAATTGAAATAAAAAAATCTGAAAAAAAAGAATAACACTTGACTTCTCAATAAATAGACTTAAAAAAAAACAAGGATCTGACAGATGTTCTGCAAACTCTAAGAGACCACAGATGCCAGCCCAGATTACTATAACCAGCAAAGCTTTCAATCACAAAAGAAAGGAAAAAAATCAAAATAAACCCAAATTTAAGCAATATTTATCTACAAATCCAGCCTTAGAAGGAAAACCAAAATAAGGAGGTTGACTACACCCAAGAAAATACAGAGAATAGATATTGCTGTACCAATGAATCAAAAGAGGTGAAACAAACACAGCAGCAAAACAAAAACAATCAACAAGCACTGCTCATTGCTATCTCTCAAAATTAACAGTCTCATTTCCCCAATAAAAAGACACAGACTGACAGAATGAATGGGAAAACAGGATCCATCCTTCCCTTGTACTTTATCATCAAGAATAGGCATCACCTCAATGTAAGAGGAGGATGGAAAAGGGTATCCCAAGAAAAATTACATAAGAAGCCATCTGGTGTAGCCATTTTAATATCTGACAAAACCGACTTCAAAACAAAACTAATTACAGGAGATAGGGAATGATACTATGTACTCATCAAAGGAAAATCCACCAAGAGGACATTGCAATTCTTAGCACCTATGTCCCAAACACAAGAGCACCAAAGTTCATAAAAGAACAACTACTGCAACTTAAATCTCATACTGACCTTCACACACTGACAGTGGGAGACTTCAGTATCCCATTTTTACCAATAGACAAGTCATCCTGACAAGAAACTGAACAGAGAAATACTGGAGATAACTGAAGTTATAAACCAAATGTACCTAAGAGATATTTATAGAACATTTCACCCTCACAGGGATGGAGATATGGCTCAATGGTTAAGAACAGTGGCTGCTCTTGCAAAGGATATAAGTTTGGTTCCATGGCAGCTCACAATCATTGTAACTCCAGTTCCAGGGCATCTGTTGCCCTCTTCTGACCTCCATGGGCACTGAATACATATGGTGCACAGACATACATGTAGACAAAATACTCGTTCACGTGAAGTAAATGAACATCCTCTCTCTCTCTCTCTCTCTCTCTCTCTCTCTCTCTCTCTCTCATGAAAACTCATGAGAGAGTGTGTGTATTTATTGTTCTAGAAGATCTGGGACCTGGCATGACAGAGATGATAAATGAGTCAAACTAAATCTTGTGAAATAGCCAACTTTATTCAGAACATCTGACAATTTACATTCAGAGGGTTAAGATGAGTCACAGTAAAAAGCGTAAAATCACAAAGGAAAGCCATATGTGGCAGACAAACCACATGTGAAGGACAAGCCATTCATGGCAAAACATGTTTTTCCATATAGACAGCAGTAATGAATAATCTGAGGTAAACTCACTCCTACCCGCTACATCTGGGAGGAGCACTAAAACATATTCTAGGAATAATTCTGTGTTTTGAGGTAACTGAGGTCACAAGACTCTTGTCTCCTTCTTGGCATGTTTTCACAAGCACAGAATTCTCCCCACACAACTCCATTCTTGGACTGTGTTCCGACATCTGCTGACTTCTACATTTCAATAACAGGATATGCAGAGAGGTTTTGATTTGAGATGTTGTAGATAAATCTAATTGTCCTTTGATGCATGAGTGTCCTATAAGCAAGCAATTTATAAGCATAATATTAAAACAGTGAAAGTGCTGTGCATAAATACTCTGTAGGGATAATGATCAGGAAGATCTAGAGAATAGCTTGAAAAGAGACTCATATGATTAGTTATCCTGGTCTCTTTTAGAACATAAGCCTTTATTTCCCCTTTAATAAGAACACAGATGCTATGATGTCCAATGCAAATAGGAAGTAATTCAAATCCCAGGGAAAAATTAAATGAAGTCCCTTCTTCATATGGATGAATGATTTTATTAAATTCTCAAGGTTCAGTCATAAACACAGTCATTAGTGAAGATATCAGGAGATAGATCCATCCAATCTAAAAGTTGAAGCAGAGGAAGATGAGAAACATAACACCAATACATTTGCTCATAGGCACTCACAGTAGATATACAGGTCAAAGCAGCGAGCATCACCAGAAAGATTGTCAGGTGACATGGGGCTTTCTGTGTGTCTCATCGAATAACTTCTCCCTTGCTGTATAGGGCCTTAACTTGGTCCCAGTTGGGCACAATTGACTTCTGCTTTTATGCTCAACATCTACTTTGGACCTTGAGCTGTAGTTTTGCTCTCTTTCTGGTGAGTTCCATTGTGTCCCCACTCTCTGCCATCATCCTTGATGGCTTGGGACTGAAGATATGTCCATAATGTTTCAGTGGTCCATCTGCAATGTCGTATGTGTACTCCTTGCAAACTTCCCTCTGGAGAAGTAAAAGTAAGGGGGGTAAATGCTTATTTTCCTTCTTCAATAAAACCAGGGAGGTTAGAGTTTTCATGAGTATGAATCTCTTCCTGGAGATAATCCTACAACATAAGCAGAATCTGAAATGGTATGTAAAAGTTTCTGAACTGAAACAGCAACTTCTACCTGCTGACCTGAGGAAAATAAGTACTAATAGACTGATGAATATTTGGACCGAGAGTCCTCCTCTAACCATAGATGAGCCATTAATAAAATAATTATCTGTCCATGGAATGGGAGGTGAAACAATTTTTGTAATCACAAATTCAGTTCATATGAGAAAATTGGATAGCTTGCCCACTGGATAATGATTTCCTATCCTTCCACAGTAATCTGAAAATGAAATTTGAAAATCCATAATTCTTAATTCTCTGAAAAACTGATTGTTAGTTAAAGGCAATATAATAAAGCAAGTATCAAATCCATATAATTGTTGATATCAGGCTCTCTCCTGATTGACTAATTGAGCAAGAAGGTGAGCAGTTAGCACTTTATGGCCCTTATGGTGTAATTAAATCTATTCCAAAGGTTTGTCCTCTTGTACTGTAGTAGCTGGAGGAGACAGTTTAGTGAGGAAAAGAAGTTTAAAGGAAACAAAGGATTCACATGATATATAAATGCTTTTAGTCTGAATTCAAATCAATGTCTTTTCTTGCCTCTAGAAATATTGAGAGAGGACTACCCAATGCCACCTCTTTTTCTATAGTTTTAAGTAGATTGGATGGTGAATTATAAATACCAAATATAGCTCATGAGGCCAGGGAAGAATTGGGAAACTAATTCCTTTGGGCCTGCTGTACCCTAGCTTGCATAGGTTGTAAAGTTAGCTTCTTCATAGGCTCTTCTAAACCATCATCAAAAAATGGAGAGAATACAAGGTTAGATTATTAGATACCTCATCCCATGCTTTTAGGGTCATTTTCAGGCAATAGAGGATTGTGTTTAACGAAGGGAGGTCGTCACCAGCATAGTTATTGGTGCTGTTTTTACATTTGATTTAGTCTTAATGGGGAAAAAAATCTGCTTCTTTTGCCTCTTTTAACAATTTTAAGACTTGACCATCCAGTTTATGTTAATTCAAAGAACTAGTCATCTTTGTCCCATGATTAATATCCTCATTATCTTCAGTAAGGATTGATAATGATCCAAATTAATGACCAAGTGATGAAAAATGGGGCCCTTTTCCCCTTGTTTATATATATATATATATGCCATTTCAGTATTTTTCAGACTCTGTCCCATACGTCTTCATCTAAAGTTCCTTCTGGAAATCAGTGATTATTTATAATCATAAACAACATGCAAGTGATCTAAGGTTTGTGATTTTAATATTTGAGCTCCTCCTTTCTTTAAAAAAATGATACCCAAGCATCACATAATGCAAAGATTTCCCTGGTTTCTGCCCAACTATTCTCACTGACCTCTTTCTGTGAGAGTCCCCAACTTCACGTCCCTGATTCATACTGCCAATTATTTGCCATTATACAGACAGTGGGACCTCGGGGAATGGAGATGATAAATGAGGAGACTAAGGTCTCATGCAATAGTCAACTTTATTCAGAGTATCAATTTATAACTCTAAGGGTTAAGAGGAGTCACATGAGGAGAGTTTACAATCACCAAGGCAAACCACATGTGGTAGCAAAGCTTCACATGGAGGACAAGTCCAAGCCTCATGTAGAGGACAAGCTGCATGCAGTAAAAATATGTTTTTGCATAAAGACATATAAAGAAATAATAAAAAAGCAGTTGTAATGAATAATCTGAAGTAAATCCTAACTACTATACCTGGTAAGAACACCAAAATACATTGCAAGTAAAATTCCATGTTTTAAAAATCTGAGGTCACAAGACTCTAGTCTATTCTTGAGTATTCTCACAAGCACTCCTAATTCTCTCACACAAACTCCATTCCTGGACCATGTTCTAACATATACCTTCTTCTCAGTATCTCATGGGAACTTTCTCCAAAATTGACTGCATACTCAGACACAAAACAAGTCTCAACAGATAGAAGAAAATTGAAATAACTGCCTGCATCTCATCAGACCACCACAAATTAAAAAATAATTATCACCGAAACAAACAGCAGAAAGCTTACAAATTCATGGAAACTGAATAAATTCACTATTAGATGAAAAATGGATCAAGACAGAAATTAAAATATAAACATTTTCTAGAATTTCCCAGGAAATCTCATCTAATTCCCTTTCCCATGGAGATTCATTTGTCCCTGTTAGGGTCCTCCTTGTTACCTGGCTTCTCTGGAGCTGTGGATTTTAGTCTGGTTATCCTTTGCTTTACATCTAATATCCACTTATGAGTACATACCATATTTGTCTTTCTGAGTCTGGGTTACCTCACTCAGGATGGTTTTCTCTACTTCCATCCATTTACCGGCAAATTTCATAATGTCATTGTTTTTTATGACTGAGTAATACTCCATTGTATAAATGTACCACATTTTCTTTATCCATTCTTTACTGATGGGGCATCTAAGTTGTTTCCAGGTTCTGGCTATTACAAACAATGCTGCTATGAGCATAGTTGAACAAGTGTCATTGTGGTATGATTGAGTAGCCTTTGGGTATGTGCCATTGGGTCTTGAGGTAGTTTGAGTTCCAATTTTCTGAGGAACCACTATACTGATTTCCAAACTTTACAAGTTTGCATTCCCACCAGCAGTGGAGGAGTGTTCTGCTTACTCCAATCCTCTCCAACATAAGCTGTCCTCATTGTTTTTGATCTTAGCCATCCTTCAGGTATAAGATAGTATCTCAGAGTTGTTTGGATTTGCATTTCCCTAATGATTAAGGATGTTGGGGTAAAGGGAAGGGCATAGGGAATGAGAACATGAGGTAATGGGACCTTTGAGCTGGAGGAGGGACAGAATGGGAGAGCAATACAAGAGATAGCTTGATAGAGAGTCATTATGTGGTTAGGGAGAAACCTGGTGCTAGGGAAAGTCCCAGGAAACCACAAGGATTACTCCAGCTAAGAGTCCTGGCAATAGTGGAGAGGGTGCCTAAACTGGCCTTCCCCTATAATCAGATTGGTGAATACTCCAACTGTCATCATAGAGCCTTCGTTCAGGAACTGATGAAACCATGTGCAGAGATCCACACCTGGAGAGGCTGACCTCCAGGAATCCAGTTGAACAGAGGGAGGAGGGAATATCTAAGCAATGGAGGTCAAGATCATGAAGAAAAAAATCTACAGAGACAGCTGAACCAATCTCATGGGAACTCATGAACTCTTGATCCACAGTTGTGGAGAGTACATGGGACTGAGCTAGGCCCTCTGCCTGTGGGAGACATTTGTGTAGCTTGAACTATTTGAGGGGCCCCTGACAGTAGGATCAGGATCTATCCCTGGTGCATGAGCTAGCTTGTGGGAGTCCATCCCCTCTGCCTTAATACAGTGGGGAGGGACTTAGTCCTGCCTCAACTTAATGTGCCAGGCTTTGTTGATGCTTCACAGGAGCCCTTAATCTTTGAAAGAAGTGGTTAGAGATGGGCTAGAGGGGAAGTGATGGGGCACAAGAGGAGGGTGGATGGAAAACTGTGATT
Organism: Cricetulus griseus; assembly: GCF_003668045.3. Classification (NCBI taxonomy): domain Eukaryota; kingdom Metazoa; phylum Chordata; class Mammalia; order Rodentia; family Cricetidae; genus Cricetulus; species Cricetulus griseus. The sequence continues at coordinate 71,912,130 of NW_023276806.1, forward strand.
AGAATATAAAATTAAATTTTAAAAAAATTTAAAAGTTTTCCTAGAATCGAATGAAAGTGATTACATACCATACTCAAACTTATGAGGTACAATGAAATGTACCTCATATGAACTTGAACCTCATATGAACTTGCTTCATAACACTATGTGCCTACATAAAGAATTGTAGGCCAGGTGTGGAGGCACATGTCTTTAATCCCCGCACTGGGGAGTCAAAGGTAAGTGGATCTCAGTGAGTTCAAGGCCATCCTGGTCTACAAAAGCAAGTTTCAGGACAGCAGAGCTACACAGAGAAACCCTGTCTTGAAATGCCCCCGCCCCCCCCCAAAAAAAGAAAAAGAAATTGTAGAGATCTCATACTAATAACTTAGCACCACAGCTGAAAGTTTTAGGATAAAAGGGATAAATCACATCTAAGGAGTAGAGGGCAAGAAATAATCAAACCCAGGGCTGAAACTGAACAAAAAAAAAAAAAAAAAACAGAAACAACAACAAAAATAAATAAAATATACAAGATCAAGGAAACCACCTAGTTCTTTGAGAAAATAAGTAAGATTGACAAACTTTTTCAAAATATCTAAAAGAGTCTTCATTCCAGAGATGCAGGCATGACTCACATACATAAATTGATAAATGTAACCCACCATATAAACAAACTGAAAGACAAAACACACAGAATCATCCCATTAGAGAAAAAGCCTTTAGCAAAAGACTGTCAGTATACTGTAGGTTTCTCTCCACAAATAGACAGCTCCACTGTGGAAAATGACACCTATACAATTATCTGAACATGGGGAAGCTGAGATGGTGCTTACATAGAGCATTCACCACTATGTTCCAATGTCTTTACTGTAAGAAGGTACTCTGCATGCTACCTAATGAGAAGTATAAACACAAAGCAAGCCACAAACCCTTTGATCTGAAATGATGTCCTTCCTGCAATATATGCTAGTGCAATGGTTGCACAAAACTTTTGGGAGTAACCAACAAAAATATGATTTGACTTAAGGCCTACTCCACATAATAGAACCCATATTAGACACTGCTTGGGTGAACAAGAACCTGATACTAGATAGTCCATGGACCTAGAGTAAAACCAAAGATTATCTTTATCCTAAAAGAATGTAGCAATAAAATGACTACTCATGATATCTTGCTAGACTCATAGTTCAGTGCTTTCTTCAGCTATCATCAGAGAAGCTTCCTGCTGCAGCAGATAGGGACAAATACAAAGACTCACAGCCGGTCAATATGCAGACAGTGAGAGACCTTGGAACACTCGGCCTTAAATGGGAAGTCTCCATCAAATCTCTCCCTGCAGTCTCAGGGAAACTTGTGTAAGAGGAGATGGAAAGAATGTAAGAGCCAGAGGAGATGGAGTATACCACAGAGACTGAGGCAGCATGCACAGGGCCTGCATGGGTCTGCATCAGATAGACACATGTCTCCATCCCTTACCCAGAAGCAATCTCCAACTGATAACCACTAATGATTGACAATTTATTAATCTCCCAAGGAGCCTAATTGGGGAAGACAGAACTACTCTTAAGGTTGGGCTGCATGCCCAACATTAGATGGTCAACAGAAAATGAACTCAAACTTGTCTTTGGAGGTTCCTTGTCCCACAATGTGTGTCAGGGCTTTTCTAGATTTCTTTTTAAATTTTATCCTATTATTTATTATTTTATGTTATTTATACATGTTTTCTTCTATCATTTTATCCTATAGAACCTTTACATACAAACAAACATACATACATACATACATACATACATACATACATACATACATTATGGCTTCCAATTTAGTGTTTTATAGGATTCCTGAATGTGCAAAGGAGTGGATCTCTGTTTCTTATGCCTTCTCATGGGCTCTTTTCCTTCTGTTGGTTTGTCCAGTTCGCGTGTGTGAATTTTGTTTTATTTTATTTTGTCATTATCCCTTAGAAGCATATTTGTTTTATAATGAGAGACAGAAAGTAAATGGATGAAGATGGGAGGGGAGGTTGGGAGGAACTTGGAAGAACACAGAAAGGGAAAACTGTAATAATGATATATTATATGAGAAATAATTCTATTTTAAATAAAATGTGAAGAAAAGAATATGAAGGAGAAAAGGAAAGTGTATAGGTTTGGGTGACTGGGCTCTCAGGAGGATCTGGGAAGAATTGGGGGAGGAGAAACCATAATCAGAATATATTGTATTAAATTAATCTATTTTCAGTAAAAAATCTAAAATAAATCATAAGGGCAAAAG